>NW_008824238.1:3778237-3806475 GCF_000699105.1 Pygoscelis adeliae | reverse complement strand
GTGGCGGTGAATGGGCTCCCGGCTCGGGGTGGGGTGGGCGCCGGGGGGGGTGCGGGGGGGGCGAGGCCGAGCAGATGGGAGTCGAGGGCAACCTGGGGTGCGGGCGCGGCCCGTGGGGGGCGAGGGGCTTATGTAGCATTTACTGACCGGATTCACAAGGTCTGTGGGAGGAGAGACTGAGCAGACCGGGGAGGCAGTGTGGCAGCAGCCTCTGAGTACTGCAGGCAGGTATTTCTCCAGCAGCTTTACACCAGCGCTGCTTGATGCGTGGTTGATGGGTTGGTTGCTGGCGTTCGTGAAGGACAAGTCCTCCCTCACGGGCCCCAGAGTGTTCTAGGTGCCTCAGAAGATATTATTTGAATGTATTACACACTTAGATGAGGAAAACTGCATTGGAAGGTTGGCTGTTACGGTTCTAGAAAGCAAATTAAGGGGAACTCTCTAAAATGTGACTGTATGAACAGGTTGAGAGGAGTCTACATTGTTTATTAAACACAAAAATTAAAAGATACTCAAATAGTGATTTACTTATTTCCAAACAGTAACTATGTTCAGTTTTGGCGTATTCATGAATACAGATTCACAGGTGACGTTAAGGGTCGCATTTCTTCAGATACCTTGCTGAGGTTACCTGTGCTAAGGAGGCTGTGGGGGGATTCCATGGGCACATATTGATGGATTTCATACCATTTTTTTCTAACTCACAGCCAAGAAATTAGGTAGCACTCTGGACTACTTGTGGTGTCACAAAACAGGATACATCTCTTTATGAATATTATGATCTTGAAAGAACAGTTTTGTTGAATATTTACATGTCATTTTTCACAATGGTAAAGCATCTTCAAAACAGATGCCTGACTTTGTTAACAATGAGTAATTCCTCTTTTAGAAGAACTGTTTGAAGTGAATAAGGTTAATTCACATGGCTGATTTCACAAAATGGGGATTAGATATTTTGATATGAAAACTGCATTTTAAGCAAAATGAGGTAACTTTATCTTTTGAGCTAGGACAGCTCTTTTGTTTCACAGACAGACATTGTAGTGGAAAGCTTATGACCACTAATAAAGGAAGAACAATCATCCCTAAACATTTAGATAGTCTACCATATACACCAAGGTATTTGGGGTAATTTTTGCTTTGTTTTTGAGACAAAACCATGCAATCATTTATTTCTGCTGCGGAATAATTAATTTAATTGAATCATGGAATTAACCTTCTGTTTATTATCATTTATTTATCATTGCATATTTGAGTTAGAAACAAAGAAAAACACTTCCTTGTGCAGAGACCTGTAAAGAGCTCTATCGGCGTTTAAAAATCTTGTGAAGTGAGACCCTGTGTGACGTGGGCATACCAGAGAAAGGCAACTGAGGACCTGCAACTCGGGACTGAAGCAATGTGCTGTTTCTTGGTGGGGCTGATGTTGTGACCGTCTCTGGGAGCCATGCTTTCTAGGTGAGAGGTTGTTCTCCAGCCTCTTGCCTGTGTTTTGACCTGACACTCCAGATGCAGCTGACCATCTATGTCTGTCACATGAGGTCTCTGAACAAAAGCTTGCAATGCAAAGTTGTCAGTGCTTGGAATACTTACAGACCCTGTAACAGGAAGTGTAACTGGGGAGTGCTGAACAAGTCTCACATGCAGAATAAGAGTTTTGACACGAGTTCTGGAAGATGAGTTTCAGAACAGTTCATGAGTATCTCTTGATGAAGCCGTCTTTCCTCATTTGCTCCAGTTCCTGAAAGAAACAGTAAACAAATAGGGGTAGTTCATATCTGAAGTTTGTCCTCATTTCTGTACTCATCTGACACTCGCATTTCCTCCTGCTGTTCCTTCTGCTCTCTTCATATGGTGATCATCTGGCCCCCATGCTGCTGAGAAATCTCCCTCTCCTCCAGGATTCAAAGTCGACAAAGAGAGCAAATTCATTGCTGATCAGATCCGTTTTACAGACTAGATAGCCTTAGCTTTTTCTAAGATGGAAAAGAGCATGCTTGCTTAAACTATACTACAGTGGTGAAAAAGGGAGTTTTCAGATATGCAGAATGAAATGGGTAGCAAACTAAGGTTATCTTTCTCTTTGAAAAGCTTCCAACACCCCTTCCTCCCTGCAAGAAGTGCTTGAATTGTTGTGGTTTGCTGGTGATTCAATAATCAAAATCTTATTTGTAGTGTCTTTGTAGCAGACTGCACAGATTAGGAATTTAGTCACTGCAGTTAATGTTCTTCCTGAAGCGGAAAACCACAACTAAGGGACTGAAATATGAAGAAAGAGTGGGGGATGGAAGAAAAATGAAAAGCTAGAGCATACCTTTGTCCAAGGTTTTCATTCATGTCTAACCTTCCCTGTCATTTCTATCTTTCTAATTCTTTCAGGAGACGATAGAAAAATGTCCTCTCTGACTACAGAAAAGCACTCTCAAATTTCCGTGCCACTACTTGAAACGTGGTGATGCTTTTAAAGCAGACATTTTCCGTGGCCTTAACTGCTCACAGGTCTGTCCTAAAACCAAAGTAGCCACTGTGCATACCTAGTAAGTACTGTTCATAAACATTTTTATAATGTTTGACCTTAAGAGTGACCTGAAGATTAATGGATATGTTGTATCAGTTTTAATGGGTCTCTTCTCCCTTGGATGCACACATGTGACTCCCATTAGCCTTAATGGGAGTTATATGTGTGCCTAGAGGTTAGACAAGATCTCTAAAGGTGCTGTTATGCTCTGTTGTATTAATGATCTCATAATTGCTGAGGTGCTGCACCTTTGCATTGAAAGCAAACTAATTAAATCACTCTAGTATAAGTTGGTATACTAGCATACCTGGCACGTATGTGTGTTTTCCCTGAGTCCCTCAGTACACAGAGGTAGAGGCCAAATCAAATGTGGAATTCACATTTTAACTGTGACTTGGCTTCCTTTTTAATATTTTTTTTTTTTAATCCAAAATGATTTCATGAATTTGATTCCTAAGAAACATGATTGTTTGTGCCAATACAGAGGAAGAAGCTGAATGCAGTGATTTATTTTATCATTAAAGCATGTATTAAGAAAAGGCACTGAATTGATTCTTATTTTTGATGTTCCAAATCATGCACTTTGAAAAAGGCAGTTAGGTCTAGAGGATTAACATGAAGCTTGATGTTGAATTTTAATTATGGCTTTGTTACTCATTTTTTCCAAGTGCCTTTAGACAAAGCACTTCACCTTTCTTTGATTTCCCGGTATGTAAAATACCTGCTTGCTTCTTAGTGTTGTAGACATAAATTAATATCTGTTCTATGCTTTGAAATTTTAAGATTGGTACATCCAACTGTATTCTGCTGGCATAATCATGACAGCACAGGAGGAGAAAAAAATCATAGTACCTACCTGCTACAGCCAGCAGAAGCCCTGGTGGAGATGCAGATCTGTTGAGAGAACTGATTCTGTTCCATAGTTTATGATGTATAAGGCAGTGTACTGGTACTGAAAAATCTTTGGTATGGTTTTTGGTGGAAGAGTTTGTACAGTAGGCAAATTTACATTGTATAGACATTAGACATTTTTATCAATCAAAATAATGATTAGAATTTGACTGTCACTGTGAAAATTTGTGTGCTGTATTCCATGACTATTTCCATACGTTTGAAAATCAACCATGATGTAGGCTTCTTTGAAGATATAAATTTGGGGAAAGAATGAATCTTAATATTTACATTCTGGAGGAAAAGGAGGGTTTATGTGGTAACCACTGCATTTAAAGTTTGTTTGTTGGGTTTTATTGTCTTTTGTCAGATTAAGGTATTATATAAACTCAATTTTGTGATTCAGTTTTGCTATTTGTGAAGTAACAGAAAGATCTTGCATCTTTTCTGTCTGTTTTTTTTTTTTTTTAAATAATTATTTTATTTTGCCCTTATGTGGTTCTTACTCTCTAATAGAAAGCAGCAAATTTCCACTGCGACTGTGATGGTAACGTCTTTAGCTCTGAAATTTAAAATACCTGGAGAAATCTTGTGAATGGTTTTGTAAATATAATTCCTTACATTTGACTCCAGTGTAGAAAATATATGGTATGATCAAAATTTTCTTCCTCACATGAATTTTGAACATCAATTTCCTTGTTTTTTTAGTAATTTGTGATTATTTCTCTATTACTCTTTCCTTCTAAAGAAGAAATAGTTATTGTTATTGGTGTTATATTAAGGCTATGTAGAATATTGTTAAATAAAGTTGAAAATTAAAACAAAATTTAGCTCATTTCAGTTTTTATATGTATACTTATCCATAAAAAAGAAGGAACAGGTCTATTTTGTAGTCCTGGCAAACTGCATACCTTTAATTTCCAAGCTTTTAGGTGTGTTTCTATGTACTTGAGATTCTTTGTCCTCAATTTTGCTTGGATGGCATACTGTAAACTCCCAGAGACAGGGATTGTGTCCTATGTATTTTTACAGTGTCAGGCACCTGCCGTCTTATGAAGTAAACTTCTACTGGGGGGAAAAAAAAAAATCTATTTTTGCTATTATTTAGAGACCAGTTTTCTAAGCACGATAAGCAACATCTTCAAAAGGATTTAGATTTTTTTTTCTTTTTCCAGCATAACTATGCTTATATTATTTTTGACAGTATAATGGTTGACTGAGAGTGAGTGATTTATTCTATCCTCCATATGTTAAGGGTGATTGAATACTGGAGCAGGTTGCCCAGATGGGTTGTGGAGTCTCCGTCCCTGGAGATAGTTAAAACTCAGCTGGGCACAGCTCTTAACAACCTACTTTGAATGGGGGATTGGACAAGACGACTTCCAGAGTTCTGTTCCAACCTCAACTATTCCGTGATTCTGTAATTTGTGTAGTTACCTTGTCAAGACTTTTTCATTGTAGACCAGCTTTCAAATACCAGTTCAAATATTTAAAATGGTAGTTGAGATTGAGTAGTTTTTATCCCTATCTTAAATTAAAAAGCACATGAACAAAAGCAGTTAGCGTAACATGATTGGCCACATGGAATGTTATAAGGCTGAACAATTGAATATAGACACTGTGCTGAGTAAATTACAGTTTTCTCAGAATGGAAAGACTGTACACAGTATCAATATGCAAGCTGGCTATGTTTTAGCCTCATTTGACATACTACCTAAGTAAATATTGCAATAAATATTAATTGCACTAATTATCTATGTTTAATTTTTATGTGTAAATTCTTGATTGCCTTACAAATTGCTTTTATATTAAGTATTCATAGTTTTAACATGAATGAACTAGTTAGATAGACCTTATAAGAGATTTTTTGAGATATAACAGTTAAATTTTAACTGAGTCATAGAAATATTAGGTGGTTTACTGGGAAGTTAAGGTGTTGAAGCTGAGGACAAAGGTGAGGTATCGGGATTTTTTTTGAGTTATAGCCTGATTTTGAAAACTACTGTTCAGTAGTTCTGTACGTAACTTCTAATCCTGATTCACTGAGGTTTACTGTAGCCAGCTGTTTACCTCAGTTCTGTGGAAAGGTAGCTGGGTTGGTAAACTAAAGCACGAGCTTGCATGTTAGCCTCTCTGTTTCATAGTCCTGTGCCTTTGCTAACAGCTGTAAGCTTTACTGGTCTCAAAACTGGGATGGTTTAGGCATTGGCACCCTTGACTTTTGGCTGTAGGTGTTACTGAAACAGTGCAAGTGGAAAACAGATTGGTGATACCATCTCAGTAGCAATTTGTTTGAACTTGCCCCCAGAGCTCTTGAGGAATTGGGAATCTTGTAATTCATTAGATAGTATTTCATAAAGTTGTTGTGTATGCCAAGTATATTAAAAGTCACTGATATACATACAAATAATTGTAAGGATACTAATAAATCACTCTAGATTAATGATTCCTATATGAAATTAATAAAGAAAAAATACAAAATACGACATGAAAATGTAACGTTGCTTTTGGTAACCAGTACTTTTTATTACCTCTACTCGCACACTTCAAAGATGAAAGAAAATGGATGGTTAAATTTGTTAGTGGTCTATGGAGAGATTGATGTGATATGCTTTCTCTAGCTTGTGTTGAACCCAGGTACAAAAAATAGTACAAAAATTGCAGACGTCAAGGTGTGCATGGGAATAGGCTAAAAAGGGCCAGAGCTTGTCTTGACTTTTTCTTTTCTATTTTTTTTAATCATAAAATTTAAATTTTGTTTGTCCTTTTTATTTGTGTTCAGTTTTGCAATGGAACAAGAAACAGAATCCAACTCTGCATTCTTTTATGAGTGAATAGTTCGTCCCATTTGGTTCATTCTGCGGCTAATGTCGCAGAAAAATGCTGTAGGAATTCAGTGCTTTTTAACTCAATTTTCATAAGCCACAGTTGCTCATAGCTGGGATGAAGGGACTAACCTGATTCTGAATGAAGGTATGTGATGGATAAACAGGAGTATTTGTTGGGTTTTGTAGGGTACATATTAATGATGATTTCATTACCCCAATACAGCCTTTTCAAATTACGGTTTATTTCAAATTGGAGGAGATTATCACCAAACGTGTTCTTTGCCATGTAATGAAAGAAAAAAAATTTCATTTGTCTGTTCATGAATTTATATATGCAAAATCATCTATGTTATGCAGATGCCTAAAAGCAGGAGGAGAACTGGATTTGAGAGGAAACCCTGTTGTATTCTGATATCAACAGCAACTTAGATCACATTGGTATCACATCAGAATAATGTTTTACAGCCTCTGCCAATTTAAAAATCAAATTCATGTTAGATTTGTATAGAACAACACATCTGACTGACAGAAAAGGCTGTTATAGATGGATGTGATGTTCTATCCTTGTATAACAAGGGTTTTGACTGACAGTTTAACAATAGTACACTTTCTATCCCACATATTCTAAATGATTATTATTACAGTACAAAACATTTTTGCACTTGCTGTATATAGATAACATGTACACTTTCTGTGTAATAACATTCAAGAAGAGAGGGTTTCTTTTATGTGTTAAAGACGATGACAATTAATGAAGGCTCTGTCTGACACTTAAAACCAATGTCAAGGATTGCTATTGTGGTGCATGGTAATGTAAAAACTATTGGGTACTTAGCTGCCAGTGAAGGATCAGCATAACTCTTGACACATGCTATATGGTGGATGAAATAAATCTCCTTGGAGAGCAATAGAAGTATTTCTTAAGCTGAAGAGTACCCTTTCTGTATTATAATCCCTCTTTTCAGCTTTGCAGTTCTTTGCATCACTGTAAAATGCAGTTTTAATCTGAAAAGTAACTGTTTAAAATGGTACCTATTAATGCAACAAATTTGCTTTCTGTGCTTTTTAGTCAACACCTCTCTGATACAAGACTTAAGATTCTTCTTCAGAACAATAGCTAGAGATAAAGAATGTACGTTTTTTCTTATTTGGGTCTCTTCCTCATTTTCTTTTGGGAGGAACATCTTTTAGTAGTATCCTTCTCATTTTAAGATTCAGACTTTAAATTCTTGTCATCCTTTGTCCCTTTAGATCTTTGCAGCACTGTGTACGCTAACCTGATTCTCAAAGCACAGGTATCTCCCACTTAGAGCAAGGGCATTACAATGTGTCTACATTATATTTGATGATGATACAAAGATCAACACTAAAACCTAAACTTCTCTGTAAACTTCAGTTTAGTGTTGCATGCAACTAAGGAAGAAGGCATGCTCTTTTATGACCCTCCCATTGAAAAATAATATAAAAAAATTTGCATGAAAAAAATGGGGCCACGTTCATCAAAACAGGTCTCCCTCTTATCTTTCTGATTATCTAGACTAGGAAACCATGACAAATAAAAAGATTGCTTTCACAATATTTTTTTTTTTAAATTGGCTTATTATGAAGGATATTTTTCTTAAATGACTGTATTTGGTAAGGGAATTAAGTAGATGAATTTTTTCACCTCATTATGTACAATGAGAGGGATCTTGGTATCTCAGGTTTATTCAGTAAGATTTTATTTTTCTGTGGAAGGACAAATTCAGTACATGTTTTATCCAACAACAGGGTTAGTTATTAGCTTGGGGCAATGATGGTGGTATTTCCCGCAAAACACTAAAAAGATCTTTAAAAAATATTTACCCTCCTACTGGTGGTGCCAGCTCAACTCTTTGTCAGTTTTAGATACAATACCAGTGCTTCTCCAGCAGTGATTTATGACATGAAGGAAGGGATAAAAGTAATTTAGGAAATAATATTATCCAGTTAGAAAACAATCACTCAGAAAAATTGTAGTTTTATCAATATAAACTGCTAAGTTCTAAAGTGAAGCAAACAAAAATATTCCATTATCTGGAATTATATTGATCTTCACATAGTTCATTGTGATAATGACAACATCTGCTACTTAATTTGAGAGAGTACTAATGATAATCATCTGTATATGGGCCAACTTCTAGAGATTGTTGAAGCACATGCTTTGCTGACCGCTGAAGACTGTTGGGATTGTAAACTCAGATTGAGTTCTAGTTTCTGAGCAGGACGTATTATATAGGTAGGGAATTGTACTCTACCTCCTCTTAGATGACCGCATCTGTCTGTGTCCCTCTTGTTTAACACAGCTTTTCTTTCCCGGCATCTTTCCTTCTCTTGCTTAACTCCTATCCTCACCTTACTCTCTGTCCTGACTTTGCTCATTGTCCTTCATGAGCAAATACAGGTCTAAAACTGTCTCATCTTAGTTTCTTGCCCTTCTGCTGTTTTTTTCTTTTTTTCTCTGACCTTTTGTATCATTGTTCCAGTAGCAGTTGTCTGTCTAATCTACCTAATTGTCTTTGGTCTTTCTTCCCTCTTTTATGCTTCTCTCATCTGTGAACTCTCAGTGCTCAATTAGTGAAGGAACAAAAGGCGCAGAAGGAAATGTTCCCTTGCTGTCTATTCTTGTCTTTGGCATTGTAACAGCCTGGAACAGAGGCAACTACAAAGGGCTGGATTAGCTCCTTCATCTCCAGCTTGGAGAATACTCCGTAGGGATATTTTTTTTTAAGAGACTTTTGGTTTTGGAATGAACTTTCTGCTGAGCATATGCAAAATATAATTTGCAGAGATTCACAACTTGGCCAAAGGTGGGAGAATTTCTGCAGGATTCATGAAAGCACAGTGTTGAGATAGTTCATCCCATATGCCTTATTTCAAACCTTTGTGTTAAATTGTGATGAGGTTTACGCTTTTAAGCAAAATTTTTCCTCACTTTTAATAAGGACAAAGTATTTCCTATGCACTTCATTTTTTAAGTGGACGCAACATTTTTCTTGACATCCACATGTGTAATTCTTTCCCTGGTTTAGCAAAAATGAAAAGTGCAGTCTGGGACAAGCACAAAAACATGCCAGCCAAAAAGTAAGGATTTCTCATTTGGGGAGCTGAAATACTAGGTTTTAGAACTGGGCAAGGTCTGATGTCTGTAAACATTTGCTGTACAGCAAACACTACTTATAAATATGTGCGAGGGAAACACAAATACATTTGTCAAGTTACCTTAATTTTCTAATTAAAAAAAAAAAATCTCCTTAGCAGAGACGTTTCCTCTCAGAATAAAGACCTGCTTCTAGAGTCTCATAGATAATATTTAATTTGCAAGATAGCATAATGAAAATATGTTAATAGCTTTTTCAATAAGTTAATAGCTTTCAAGTTCATACTAATTAGTTTGTTAAAATATTCTATTGGTGAAATACTTCTTTTTTTTCCCCAGTAAAAGTGAAAAATGTAGCACAGTCTTATAGGGACCATCTTGCCAATAGTAAGGGCAGAATGAACCCATCCTTGGTGGCTAGAGCACCATGGAATTAAAGTGTACGCCTCACGTTGGAAAGATAACCCGTATCTCTCATTTTCCATGTTAATGCTCTATTGTTAGAGTAGAGCAATACTTTGTTCAGTAAGAAGTAACAAAGTATGTTTTCTTCGATTTTTTTTTTTTTTTTTTTTTTGGTGGTATTGTATGTCCCCTACATCCTGCCACTGTAAAATCCAGCTTTTTGCTACCTCCCTCTTTCTTTGGCATCTTTTAGCACTACCTCTAGATCTCCCTAGGGCTTTCTAAAGCAGTACTCCTTATATCCTTATACGTTCAGTCCTCTGATATCCTTTGAATCCCACTGCAGTTTTTCACATTTCTTTCTCATGTCCTTTTGAAAACATATGCTTGTAGTACCTTCAGCTTCCTTTCGCTTCTATTAGCTGGGCAAAAGGCATCATGTGCTCTGGCTTATTCCAAACAAAGCTTGTGCTTATTCCAAAGAATGCATGTGCTGAATGGCCTGCTGGCTGTTGTCAAAGTGAATAACATCTAAAGTCTGCCTGTTCTGCCATCAGTCAGGGAATTAATAGAGATTGTTCCCACCTTTCTATCCCCTGGCCCTTCCCATTTATGGAGTACCACAACACCTGTAATATCTGGGAACTCAGTCACACTCAAATTTGGTAGAGCTAGGTCCCTGGATTAAAATTTAAGGTAATACAGTCAGTGAGACAGTCTGGAGTTGGGGAATTTTACTTGAGATCATTTATTGCAAACCAACATGAATCTCTGATCACCGTTTTGAGTGTTGAGAAGAAGAAAATGACAAGCAATTAGACACACATTTGCATAAACATCTGTGTCCCCCCCTGCCCCAGTCCAACAGCGCTTATTTTGCCATGAGTTGTACGCAGTCCATGCAAACACCTCTGGTATGGCGATGGGCAGCCAGGAGGTTGAAGTGGTCTGTGCGGTTGTTCCTGTCTGCTAATCCGTGTCAATGGTTCCTTTGTGGATCACCTGTAAGCCACAGTCCCTTAGGGGTGTCCCTGCCCTGCTGCGGTTTGCCCACAGTCGCAGTCCCTCGCGGGTGTCCCTACTGCCTTTTGGCTTGGAGTGCCCCATCCTCACCAAGTGTGTCTTCAACCCCTCACACTTGCCTCTGTCTGTCTTAAATATGTCTAAGCAGGGATGCCGTGTGCTCCTCTGGTAGGCCGAAGTTTTTTCCATCATTTTTATCTCAGCTGGGCCAGGCTAGAGCCAGTTTTGACTGGCACATGGCAGTTCATGACCTCCTCCCATATAGGTCACCGCTGCAGCTCCTGCTACTTAAAGCCTACAAAATATGTTCATTTACATATTTGTATATATGAATGTGTGTACCTCTTGTTTCCATACAAAACCGTGGAGAAAAAAGGAGGGCACTAACTTTTCCTCTGCTGTTTTTTTCATAGAAGGCAAGGTATTTGCATTATCATTCATGGGATGAATGAGATGCTTACTACATAGGAAGAATTTTTTCAGTGAATTTTAGTCTTATATAGGCATTTAATAGGAGTGTTCCTTTTAGAGTGGTATTAGATAGGAAAGACCAGCAGAGAAATTGCATTTGAGATCCTGTCTCTCTTATATTTTTAATTAGTGGTTGGTTCTTCTTTCTTACAGTACAGTTGTTATAATTCCTAATTAAGCAATTAACTGTACTTGGGTAAAAAATAAAATAATTTTTTTGAGACTTACATTTCGTTCTTAGTCCCTAGGAATATGAGACTCTGGTCAACATGTGAATTTTCTTGTTAAAATTCCAGCTTTCTGTTCATTCAGACTTCTCTCAAATGGCCTACTTTACTCTGACTAATGTAACACTTCAGAAAATGTCCTCGCTCTCTCTGAACAGTGTCTCATTTTTACATTGGTTACAATTGGTTAGGTCACTTTGCTTTTATATTTTTATCCTAATAGCATTTTTCTTCTTGTTCTGGAAAATAATTTCCTGGTTCCATACTTCGTTGAAAGTATTTCTTTCTGTTGATTACCATAAGGTTTCAGCATTTTTTCGGTGATTTAATCTTCAAGACAACTGTATAATTATCAGTTTCATGTGAAATCTGGTTTGGTCAAACACGATACTGTTTTAGCTCACTTGTAGAAAATTTATAGAATCCAGTGTTGTATGGAACCTTGATTTTTAAAATATTCCTATAATAATTATTCATTATTTACTTTAAACTGTGTTGGTGTTTTGCAAAGGAGACGAAATCCTGCTCACATGGGGAAAAGGATGGAGCTGTAGAAAATTATAAATATTATATTTTCACTGTGAGTTAGAAAAATAATTTCACTTCTTCCAGTCTTTGTGGCAGTCATGAGTTTATGGAAGGAGTTGAATGAGGTAAAGAAGTTTGTATAGCAAACAGGGTTAGAATTGTACAAGGAGTTAAAATTTGTCTTGGTAAGCTTCCAAAAGCTATATCCTAAAGGAAACTGTGTTGTTAGTATGTTACAGAACCTTTAACCTGTAGTTCAGTCTAAACTTCTAATAAAAGTAAGAAAGCTTGCCCTTTTCCACAGCAGTTCCTTGGGGCTACATTTTAAACATTTTGATTCTGTTTAGTTGTTTTTATTTCAATACATATTAACTTACATGGGCATGCTTATTATGACAATTAGGAAGAAAAAAGCAATGAAATAATGTTGAAAGATGAGGAACAAATGAGTATTTTAACTCATGGTAAATGCCAAAATTTTGAATGAGGTGTTCCCTTTTTAATGTTACGGGCTTAATTTTTCTTTTATTTTCAATTCATGTGCAAATAAGACTATTGCGGTTCTGTATAAATGATCTAAGTGATCAAAATAGAGTTTTGCTTCAAACAGCTGAATATTTTGAAAGAATCCAATGACAAAGTTGCTTAGTCTGATAATATGTTTTTGAAAGCAGACTAGATAACTAATGTAAGATCATTACTACCGACTTGCTATAAACATAAATTTCTTTGTAGCATTTTTTTTTCAGCTTTATGATTGCTTGGTATTCTCTCTACTCCTGTGTTCAATGTCTATTTTTGCCCATACATTTCTGCATAGGCTTTGGGTTTACTGATTTTCCAAAATATTTGCTAAATTGCATTAATACTGTCTTCCTCAGCCCACCATGACTGAGAGAAACTAGAAAGCTGATTTAATGAAAGAAGTTTAGGAAAAGAGTTAATTAAAACTTACAGAAACCTAGAGGAGATTTCTGGTAGTAGGCTGTTGCGTCTGGTAGAAGACTATGCAGATCAATGCATGGTAGGTGAAGTTAGGCAGATTTAGATAAGATTTAATTTATAGTGAGGGTACTTAACCAGTGGAACAAATGGAATAGGAATATGATGGGCTCTTTAGAGCCTGAAGTCTTTTAAATTGGAATTGGAGGTCATTTAATACAATAAACTGTTGCTTTAGCAGGAGTTTATAGATTTAATTTGGAATCATATAATTCTGTTGTCTGCATTATTCAGGAGGTCAGCATAGATGATCATAATGTTTTTTATAGCCTTAGGTTCTATAAATCTACAATTTGAGCTCTTACCCATGTGAGAAAGAGCAAAATACTGGATTAGCAAGGAAGGTAAAGGAAGAACACAGTAGACCTGAACATGAATGATACTGTGACAGAAGACCTGTCATTCATTTATTAGATATCTACTCAGAATGATGTGCCATAGGTATGGTGCTCGATTAGCTAATGGGAGGAGGATGTTCCCATTGAAAATAGGAGGTGGGAGGGGATTTTAAAAGCATATCTGCACCTTGCAGTGCAAAAGTAATTAGCCTATGCACAGCATGCTACTAATAAAGTTATTCTGTTGTTAAGACTGAAGCTAGTGTTTCTGTATAGTATTTTAATATGCCATGTAAATACACTAGCTGATTTAGTGCTAGTTCAGTTGTCTTTAACATTAACACTGCAGTGCATGGCCTCAGTGTGCCCTTGGAGTTGCAGTTGGCTTTCTTGGAAGGATTTTAGTTTTGAGGAATTTCTCCTGTTTGTGCAAGGAAGAAATGCCGATTAAATCTATAATGGATTTTGATTTCTTTTGGAGCAACTGCATTAATATACTGCTAGGGAATTCTTGCTTTTAACTAGAGTTCATTAGTTTAGTTCCTTAATGGATTTTGTTCATCTACCTCATATAGTAGCCTTTCTGCCTATGTTGTCTCTGACAGACAAATTCACTTTAATTACTGCTGGTCAAGTCAACAAAAAAAAGTGACCAGCTAAAAATGAAGCAGACACCACCAAGCTGAGTGGTGCGGCTGACATGCCAGAGGGATGGGATGCCATCCAGAGGGACCTGGACAAGCTTGAGAAATGGGCCCATGTGAACCTCATGAGGTTCAACGAGGCCAAGTGCAAGGTCCTGCACCTGGGTCGGGGCAACCCCTGGTATCAATACAGGCTGGGGGATGAAGGGATTGAGAGCAGCCCTGCCGAGAAGAACTTGGGGGTACTGGTGGATGAAAAGCTGGACATGAGCCAGCAATGTGTGCTCACAGCCCAGAAGGCCAATCATATCCTGGGCTGCATCAAAAGAAGCGTGGCCAGCAGGTCGAGGGAGGTGATTCTGCCCTTCTGCTCTGCTCTGGGGAGACCCCACCTGGAGTACTGCGTCCAGCTCTGGAGTCCTCAGCATAAGAAAGACACGAACCTGTTGGAGCGGGTCCAGAGAAGGGCTGCAAAAATGTTCAGGGGGATGGAACACCTCTCCTATAAAGACAGGCTGAGAGAGTTGGGGTTGTTCAGCCTAGAGAAGAGAAGGCTTTGGGGAGACCTTATTGCAGCCTATCAGTACTTAAAGGGGGCTTATAAAAAAGACGGGGACAGACTTTTTAGTAGGGCCTGTTGCAATAGGAATGGTTTTAAACTAAAAGAGGGTAGATTTAGACTAGATATAAGGAAGAAATGTTTTACACTGGGGGTGATGAAGCACTGGAACAAGTTGCCCAGAGAGGTGGTGGATGCCCCATCCCTGGTAGCATTCAAGGTCAGGTTGGATGGTGCTCTGAGCAACCTGATCTAGTTGAAGATGTCCCTGCCCATGGCAGGGGGTTTGGACTAGATGACCTTTAAAGGTCCCTTTCCAATCCAAACTATTCTATGATTCTGTGATTCTAACATTAGTTCTTATGACTCTGCCTCTCATATTTTGACTTGTGTGCAGTTGGTAGATGTATAGACTACCAGTATAGTTAACCACACCTGTTCTATCCTTTTAGAGGGAAAACGTTTGATCGTGAATTCTAAGATGACCACTTCAACATCTCTTCAGCCCCTTTAGTATGTCCTTCTCTAATAAGAAAGCGGAATACCTGGACTACGGATGGAAAGAAGGCACTTGCTTCATCCTTCATTTACAGTCTGAGCATGTCTGCTCTTACTATGGCATTTGCTTGGTGTAGTGAAACCTTTGCCTTGTTTCCTGTGGACAGGAAGATGGGAAACCTGGTCTCTCAGTTCACAGTGCAACAACAGATGTGAAGGAAGGGAAAAGAGGTTGGTGCTAAGTGCTGGCATCATTGAACAGTGCTTCATCTTCATCCTATGTCATCCTTCTATGCTGAGAAAGAGAGAAATGCTCCTGTCCTCCATGGGAGGTGCTTCATTCTCCTGAAATGGAAGTCAGTGGCAGTAGAGATTAGGGGCAGCCATCTGAGCCCTTGAAGAGGAAGCAGCTGTCAGCTGCAAGCAGCAGCATCTTTTCAAACAACTGCTTCCTCCTTTTGGAGGCAGCAAGAGTTGATAGTCAGCCAAGCCCTGCAGCTTGTCAACCATGTATACCTATGCATAAAGCAAAATGTGAATATGGGATAAAGGAAGTTTTTAGAACAGTCTTCTCAAAAAAAAAGGAAAAAAAAAAAAGTCTTGACATGCATTTGCATGAAGGTAGTAATGCTTACCTCTACGTTTAATTGTAATGTGATTTCCTCAAATGAAACTTTCAAAATGAAGAGCTAAAAAAACAGGAATCTAGAAGGAACTGAAATATCATGAATGGGCAAATTGTTCTTCATCTGAAACAAATTTTATCATGCTTATGAATTACTAGATAGAGTATGCTATCCAAGTGCCATATCTTTTGTTAGAGTTTTCTGTAGCTGTAACTCTGTGTTGTGCAAAATCTAGCTGAGCTAACAAGTAGCATATCACTCTTGGGCACATCTCATGTTTGTACCCTGGGACCATTTTCTAGAGCTGTAGGAGATAGCTTTGCCAGCTGATGGGGACAGCTGAAACTCCTCTAAAGGTAATGCCCTTGCATGCATGTGTTGATCTGGGTAAGCTTAAAGTTAGATCTGTGAGATGACTCCTATTTTGGTGTCAAAAGGCATTTCTTTTTTGCTTGTTCTTAATTTACTGTTTACTTAGTGATTTCCAGTGCTTGCCTTTGGTGCTGCTTAATACTTTCTCCACACAGTGACAAGGTGCACTTCTACTATTATCTGTTTATGCTTTTTGCCACTAATGTCGGGGGGTGAGTGTTGGTGATGGATTTGGGAAGATAATGCACCGCATAGACAAAGAGTTTGCCTGTTTTAGCCCTGAAGTCTGGAAAAATTTAAAAAGTAAGAAATGTCGAAAAAAATTCTGAAAATAAAAACTTCATTTAGGTCCCTCCTTTTAAAGGACAAATAGCTTGAATACTCAAGGTTAAAATTTTAATTTAAACTTTAAATACATTTTGAATTTGCCAGTTAACTTATACATATATAAGTAACATACATATATTAATCTTCTTATATGGATACCTTATTTCTGTGATTTAGACTTGGAATTCAGGATGTATCAATGAGATACCGTTAGAGATTGTGCTTCTTTCTATGAAGCAAAATCAAGAGTGGAAAATAAGGTACTATACAGCACTACATTTTTATTCTTTAATGTCAAAACCAGATACAGCTAGTGTATTTATTATAATTTCTGTGTTTCAATTGGCGACATTTGTTGTTCTTCCTGATATGCTAAAAATAAGATAAACAATTTTCCATATGTACTTCATCTTACGCATGCAAAGCCATAGACTTTCTGCTACATGTTGCCGTATGTTGTGAGTAGTTAAGTATTATTTTTTTTTTTGCTATACTCATGTTTGTAAGCCATCATTGCCATATTACACGGTGCTTCTCTCAGAATGATTCCTGGAGCACATAATTAGCAGTATGCTGTAATTGGGAGTAAGTCCTGTTAAAAAATGATATAACAACCCAGTTATTTTGCTTTGTTTTACCCTTCACAGGTGGTAATATAGAAAAGATAAATTAAGTCAGTTCATTTTGGATTTTAATTTTTATTCATTTTTAGTTTATTTGGTATTTTTATAGCAGTTTGGTTTAGTGAACTTCTTTGTTCTTTTGTGCAGGTAGTAAAAGCTTTTCTACGTGTATTACTTTTAGGACAATCACAAGATTTATTTTAGGAGATCTAATGTTTCTCTTTCTCTATTTCAAACCTGATAGTAGAGATAACCTCATTGTGTACCTCTTTTGTTAACTTTTTAATATTAACTTGAGATTTTGTTCTGGATTTTTTCAGTTGTCACACATCTCTCATTTTTTTGATACTTTTTTTTAAAGTAGCATTTTTTAAGCTTTCAAATGGAAGTAGGAAATATTTTTAATCAATTTCTCTTAGATATAAATGGTATAGCTATGTAATTAAGTTGAATGTTTTAGGTATTTACTTAAATGTGCAATACTGTTTAGAAATTTTTTTTCTTTTTTGGTGCTTTGCACTGTTTGAGAGGAGTATGTAACATTAATTTAGACTTACAGTGAAAACAAGGTGTCTTGAGATGTATAGGAATATCACTGTTTTAAAAATGTTGAATTTAGATGAAATAAAATAAAGACTGTGGCTATACTGGGAAATATTATGTCCTAAAGTTATAACTATTGCATATCTTTATAAGTCTATGTATGGGTGTTTTTATTCTGGAATAAGCATGGCCATGGACAAACTTCTAGTGGTATAAATCTATTGGTAAATTACGTTAGGTAAACAAGTTGGAAGCACGCGTGCCATGTGCAAATTTCTGTGCACTACGCCAGGAAAGTATCTAAGTTGGCCTATGCTAACAGGTTAATTCTGCCAGTGTGAATATAAAAGGAAGCAAAGGGGAAAACAATATAAAAAACATGTTAACGTTACTATAAAAAGTAAAAAGCATAAATTATTTTTTAAATTTTACCTGGTCTACAAAGAGACAATAAAATCATGACTTGATTTTATAGTACTTAATTTGATATTTTGAAACCTTTTCAAAGTCAAGCCTTTATATTTAGGAAATTGAAATCAATTAATTCAAAATCCATACATTTGAACTGTTATTAAATAAAATGTAGTTCAAAACAAGTAAATTTCTTACTTTTAGATGTTCTTAATATGGCATGTTCCTTTTGATGAACAATAAAATAGAGCAATCGTGGGAATAACAGGGCCCTTAAACACGAACATTTAAAGTACAAAAAGGCAAACCCAAGAATCTCCAGGTGTTCAGCAAGGTGTGACTGCGATCTGACAACTCTGCCCGTTTTCTCAAAGCTGTAAATCTTCGTGTGCGGGATAGAAATATCTGAAAGTCTTTCTCCAACTTTATCAAACACATGCTCAGAAACACATTCATTTGTAAATGTGGAACCTGATGCTGTTTCTCCATTATGAAAACACAATAGCTGTCCCTGATCAAAGAATGCTTTTTCTGATTTTTTCCAAATTTAAGTAATTCTTCGGATTATGAAGCTATAGAAAAGAACTTCAGGGGAAAAGTCTGTAATAATGAATGCACTCCCTCTTCTCTGCTGCTTCCTACAGTATGTAAATAAGACTTGTAAACAGCCTAGAATCAGATTGAGTGATGAGGACAAGACAGAGGTAGGTACTGCTTAAATTATTATTGTAGCTGAAAGAAACTGTCATCAATGTACATCTTGAGAAAACTGGGTTGAGATTTTACAGAATTATTTTTCATCAGTTTCTGAGATGCACATAGTTTGCAACAGGATTTAATAAATGCTGATTTCACAAATACAAGTCATACTAAAAAGCAGAAGCATTGAGGTGAGCTGCATACCATTCTGAAGCTGTTTGTATTTTGCTAATGGTACTCATTTATGAATGGTACACACTAGCACAGCTTGAAAGCCGCCGGTGTGAGAGGAATTACATGGTTGGGCCTCAGAATTATTTCTTTTCCTTGTTGTTGATCTTGCTATGAACATTTTCATTCCTAAGTAGGATTTGCTCTGCTAGTCTTAAATGATGAGTAAAGAAAGAGTGGGAGCTTTGGAACCAAACTACTTGGCACTGGAGCTATGTGAGGACTGCTTAATGTGTGGATTGAGGACATGAGACAATTACAGAATAATAGACATTACAGATGGAAAAAGACCTGTTAGGTCATCCAGTCTGTCTCCTTACAAATTCAGGGCTATTCCCTACAGAAAATTTTCCAACATTTTGTCCAGTTTGGTTTTAAATATCCCAAATGATGGAGATTCCACTACTTCCCTTGGGATGCTTTTGTACTGCTTTGCAGATCTCATTGCCAAGTAGTTTTTCATGATAATCAGCTGCAGTTTTTTCTTTACTTATGTTATTAGTCCTTGTAATTTATTTTTCTTTTCAAAAGTAATTCTTTAATAATTCTAAAAATCAGTCATATAAATATTATGTGTAATTATGAGTATCACAATGGCTGTCTGTGTTGCCTCTTAATCCTCTGTAGTGAAATTGTGTATTTTTAATTTTCAAATGTTTTCCTTTACATGTCAGCGTTGTCAGCTCTCTAATCACTTCCATTGGCCTTCTCTGTACACTTACTTACACTTACTTATCAGTGCACGTGAACACCTTTTCATCGTGAACCTTTTACCATTTCCGGGTGGATAAATGAAATGTTAGGAAATACTGTAGGTACATTGATATGGACCTGTGATTAGGGTTTCCATATTATTTCAGAGATGCACAGTGACAGTGCAACAACGGGAAGAAGGAGTAGTCATAGTTTAACTATTCTGAGTGTTCATGTGCGTACATTAATGGTATTCCTCTGTGACAATATGTAAACAATGTGGAAGTAATTCCTGAATGAATAAATGACTTTTTGCTGAACAACTCCAGGTATAAACTTTATGGTAACAGCATACAGTTGTAGGTTGCCACTGTTACAGACACATATAAACTGTTGTTGTCGCATTAATTTGGGTATCAGAGTGTTTCCTGATAATTAGCTCTTTTCCCACAATTTTTTTGTGATGCTGGTGTCAAGTATAGTAACTGATAAGGGATAGTAGCAGTGTTTTATCTTAAAAACAGTATAGACACCAATTCCCACATGCATTTATTATCTGAACAGTTGATTAATTCATTAGGCTAAACCAGCAGTTTGACCAATGTGGCTCTTGAAACACTGTTGACCATTATATGACATGAAGAACTGTATAGATGTTTTGATGTGAAGTGTCATTAGGGAGTGGCAGTCAGGCCAATTTGAGATTTACTAAACCTTTTCTTAGAAGTCAAATAAAGAACCTCTTTTCTTTCACTGCCACTCTGTCAAAATTAGAAAATCCCGACATTTAACTTCTAAAAATCAAGAAGGCAGGAGGAATGAAGGGTCTGTCTCCTTCAACAATTTTTGGACTTTTTGTTCTTCTTGCAAAACTGTTTTCCAGAGCTGTGCATTAGTCTGTTCTGAAAGGAGGATGTCCCCATGTACGTTGGTTTCTTGATGCAGCTTGGCATAAGTTTCTCAGTAGTTTTCTGTTTACTGAGATGTTGTTTACATTTTGCTCTAGTCAGGTTTGAGTTTCATATGATTAAAGATCCTAATACCAAATTAGTTTTCATATTCTTTGTGCACAAAATGGACATGCTATGCAGAAATCAACAGGTTGGTTTACAAGGATTCCACCAACCAAACCCATATCTCAAGAGAGAGTCTAAATTAACTATATGATGCTGCTGATCTGATGTGATTGATCTTTGTGCATTCTGTATTAGTGAGTTAGCTGTCTTAAATTCTCTGACTTAGGCACAAATGATGACACAGATAGTGAAATATGTGGTTTAACTGGCAGGCATTAATTTTGTCTCTCTCCAGTTCATATATACAGAGCTTAATCTATCTTAATTGGGAACACTGGAGTCTTTAGTCTGATTTTCAGCAAGAGGAAGTCTTTTCAGTGCAACTGAAAAGGAACAAGCTTTTCTTGAAACTCAGAACTGGATGCATTTGACCATGCCTGAGGATGTAACATGAAGCATGGCTGCACTTGCCAATACATGTTGTTCAGGGCTTATATGGCATTATATTCATGAAGTTGCTCAGTCAAAGATCATACCCCAAATCCAATAAAGGAATACCATAATTTGTGAACTGCCCTACCAGCGTGCATTGTGTTATCCCACGAGCAATAACCATCGTGCTACATCAACCTTCTTTTATGCAACCTTCCTTAAAAAGAAAAAAAGGGCAAAAAATTAATTCAGCGTTAATGTCAAGTAGCATACCCAACCCAACTCATTACTGGAGAGATAAGATGATATTTTTATTAAAGACAAATGTAGAAGGTAACCAAGAACACATCTGTGTTCCTTGAGTTCCATGCTCTGGAGTTCTCAAGTGTAAGTGGTGACCCAGGACATTGGATAGTTGTGGCTACCTGGATGGAGATGATAAGTATGACACATGCTAACAGTCATACTGCTTGTAATACAGCAAAGAGTATATTTCTCACGTGCAGTCTGCTTAGCCTTCTCAACTGTCTTTGTAGCCACTGAATTGGGAATGCACTATTTACTGCTGACTCCTTCCTGTAAAATGGAAAATAAATTCAGCTGTGTTTATGTAGAAAAGGAGGAGTTAATCGTTATGAGGCAAATGCTAATTGTAATAGCAGTTAGGCCTCCATTTCATAGTCACCTGGGTCAGACTGTGCTCCATTCATGCCCTTGAAGAAGCTTGGCCTGTCCAAAAAGTAAGACTAAAATCACTGGAATTCCAACCAACACAACATGGGTCTTTGTTTCACTGCTGGAAACTGTAATCAGTTTGAAGGGTTTTGTTCATATGTGCAAACAGGATATGCCGAGCAGAGCTCCAAAATCCTGACAGTAGGCAGCATTTTCTATCTGCTCCATCAACCAATTGAGAAAACGCCTTTTTATTGGCTATTGTGGACTGCTTCAGGAAGGTTTCCACTCTTTCTGGCATAGCTTGTGCATTTGCTATCACAGTGGTTGTCTTCAGCAGCTCTGATGAAGATAAGGCCACCAGTCCACTCAACCTATATGAAAAAAGCCCATAACACAACACTGTAAAAACAAGACAGACCTCTCTTGAACTGCAAATATCCTGGAATGTTCCTACTGTGTGACCGAACATATCCTTGAAAATGGTAGCTGTTATCATGCTTCTCTTACCTTTTCAGGACCAGGATGGCATCTTTGCAACTGATTGTGTATGTGTGTGTTCCATTTCTTTCTATCTCCTGAAGTTGCGGGAAATGAGAGTGGGTTCGCTGCAAGTTCCCGGAGAAAGGTTTTTTTTTTTCCTACCCTTTCCCTAAACCAAGTAGACATTTGCTTGGATGTTACCTTGCATCTTCCAGGCCGTAATTCCGTTATAATACCTATGTTACTTGAAAAAGGGATGTTATAGCACATAAAGCAAGTTTGAAGGTCCTCACTAAGTTCAAAGGACTTAGTTTTCTGTTTGATGTTGACAGCGAGATTGTTATTATTAAATTGATTACTGATCATATCCTAATTTTCAGTGATTTAGTCAATATTAGGTATGTAATTTCTCTTCCAAATACATGCTGCAGTTCAGTACTCTGGGTACATTTGACTTGGAATTCGAAATTTCCCTTGCATCCTGACACTGAAAACAGTGCAGTGACCCAGCAAAGAATTTTGTATGTCCGTGTCTTCCTCCCATTGCCCTGTGATTTTTAATTAAATGGCAGTTGGTAGTAATTGGCCATTATCCTTATATCACAAATGTGTTCATGCACCATGCACGTTTGAATGCAAACTACAGCTGCTTCAGTGATGCTTTCTTATCTACTTTGTCTCCCAAAAATCATGATTCTGGGTTGTCTTGTTGAACACATGACCTTCTGTAGGTATATCCAGTTATTCCTGAATACATAATCAGTTCTGGACCCGGTCTTCATGTTGTTCCTTTAGATTTCTGGTGCGGCCACAACTGACTTGATTTTACTTAGCTGTCTGATCTCAAACCCACCCAGGAGCTGGAAGTCATAGCGTAATGTGTTATCTGAGGCAGACCCACTTCCTGATCCATCATATGTGCCAGAAATGTACATCTGAATATGGAGAAAGAAATGAAAAGTCCATGTCATTGAATCTTGTTTGAAAGATTAAAAAAAAAACCCAAACAAACAATCACCCTTAAAATTGTGACGTGGAAACTGCAGAGGTGTACCAAGAAAAAGTGAATTGACTTGCCACCAACAGTTTCTGTGAACAAGTATGATGCATTACTTTCTTATACTGCAAGCTTTAAGAAAGACTTCTAAGAGGCAACAGTCATGGCTGTCAATCCTGCTTTGAACCGTTGCAGTTTTTCTTTGCAACTTTACCTTTTCCTGTTCTGACTCATTGACTTCTCGCATCCACTGTGTTCCTTCTAAGTGAGCTGTAAGCTGCCAGCTTCAAATGCTAGGCAAGTTTCTTGCTGCAAAAGCCTGTCTGTCTGTCAGTTCTTATTTAATGGGGCACAATTATTAACCTTAATTATACTTGCAATCCTTAATTACACTCAGATGCAATTCTGTCTCGAAGTTCCATGTCACAGTGGACCTGATTTGTGGTCCTGCATGAACTACAATTCTTCATGACGGTCTTTTTGTGCTTTATTTAAGGACTGAGCTAGTTCCATCCCTTTGCAATTTAACACAGTCATGTAAGTGTAGAATACTGATGTCCAGTGCAGAATATTTGTGTCACATGCGTGGTCCCTCTTTCTTCATCTGCAGGAAACAGGCCTGCTGTAAACAGAAGGACCATTTTCTGTAACAATAAGGAAAACAATTTAAGGGTGTAATTTCATAGTTAGCTTAAAGCATTGATTGCTGGCTGTCTTTCCCTTCTACAGAGTAACACAGAGAAGCTTGCTTATCTGGCTAAAAGTCCAGGAAAATGAAAATCAGTATTCTTCATGTGGGCACATGATGGCTGCTACAGCACAAGGAAGATTAGGAACACCTTCTAGAACATGAGGATTGTGGTTTTTTTAAGGCAGCACATCTTCAATCAGTTTAATCCACCATGTGTATATTCTCAGTGTGTCCCCTCCTACAGAGTTTATCCTTTTTGATTTTGAGAAAAATACCCAACTAGTTACTACTTGCAATAGGTGCCTCTGGATTCATGTTATTATTCACTTAGCTAAATATTTTGTTGTAGGTTACATTCAACCATGTCCTTGCAACTCCTCTGTGCCCTGTCTTAGACATGGGACAAAAGGGCTGATTATAACATATGTGTAAATGCATGGCAAATAAAACAGAGTATTATGTGTATTTCTGCTGCCTGTCAAATATATTGAGATTTGAGAAACTTGTATGCATTTGCTTTCCATAATACAATCTGAAATCTTGGAGCAGTGGAGTTAATGTCCCTGACTATGCACATCAGCAAATACAATGCTTTTAGATGCTGTGGTTGTTGGGGGTTTTAGAGGGATTCCTGTGCTTGACTAAATCAACCCTTTTCTATGAAAAACACAATCTCCATTCTTGATATCTGGTGCTTAAAATCTGTAGGTAGAAGACCTACTCATTGTTACTCATACCAAAATACTGCCCCACATACCTGTGCCCTTTCTCCCCACCTTTGACCAATACATCCAGCATCCTTTGGATATTGTTTATCTTTGTACCTTTTCTGAATTGAGGGCCAAAGAAAGAGAAAATCCCTAAAGTATGTCTATAGTCCTCCTCATTATTTTTTTTTTTTTTACCTTTTTAGTTTAATGGGAAGGTGTTAAAGTTCTACATGAATGTATGTGAAATAGCCTGGAATCCACAGATCATTTGGTTGCACCTTGCAGTCCCCACCCTGGAGGCTGAAGCGTACTCGAGCCTGGTCCTTCTGATCCATCCTAACCTGTATCTGGCAAAATCCTCAGGTATCTGGTGGTATCATTTGCATAATTTAGGTCTTGATCTGCTGTTAAATATTTCTGTAATTAAGAACAGAAAATGGGCTAAAAAAAGAGATTTCTTATATATTCCCATTGAAAGATCATCTTTGCATCTAACTCTGTTGAATTCTTTTTTCACCTGAGAATTTTCCCAACACATCTTTTTCATAACTATGCTGTGCACATCATTCATGGCTGATTTTCATAAATCTTGGTATCTTTTTCCAAAGATGGAATCTGATAGGTCTAATTTTCAGTGGATGAACATGAAAATGAAACTAGAATTTCTTGTGTTTACAGAGACTTCTAGGATTTTCAGTAGTGATGACTTAGGATACATAAGCGTGTGTGGCTTAGAAAGTGATTAATATACAATGTTTTGACAGATTTTGCTTACTGTTACTGAAGTTGTTGATGGCTGGTGGTTGCTATAAAGGTTAAAATAGTTATTTTAATATGGTTTGGTGAAGGAATCTGTAGAGTAATTTCTCTGCAAGTTTCAATTTCTGCTGAGTTTTGTTTTGGCTTTTTTTTATAAAATATATTCCTTTTGAGTATGCATTAATATTGAGAGATGAAAAGCAGAAAAAATAATTTGACCTTTCACTGTTGAAAGCATAAATATTTATCATTTTCTTCAGTGATGTTTACTGGATTTGAAAAGGATTAAGTGAATAGTAATATTGAACACCTATAATATGTGGCCTTTTGACCTATGGTGAACTGTAATTGTTCTTTCTTAGTTAAAACACTTCCACATTGTTTGTAGGGATTTCCAATATAAACACAGCCAGATTAAAGTGCACCAGCACTTCCCTGCCATCTGGGAAAGACGGTATCCTTTCAAGAGAGCTTGATTGGAGTGATAGGAAGCATTACATAGCATAGGACTGAGAA
Source organism: Pygoscelis adeliae (assembly GCF_000699105.1). NCBI lineage: Eukaryota > Metazoa > Chordata > Aves > Sphenisciformes > Spheniscidae > Pygoscelis > Pygoscelis adeliae. The sequence continues at coordinate 3,780,621 of NW_008824238.1, read as the reverse complement.
ATGATGGTGCTAATGAGCTTATCTCTTCAGTAGAACCGAAGTAATTCCCTCCCCTTCCCCAGATCAGCAGCAAGGGAGATCTCTTCTTAGCAATAACAAACAATAAATTATTGGTGTGGGTTATTACCAAATAATTTGTGGTCATGGATCAGTTTTCTGCTCTAAAGCTAATGCACGAATATAAACCCAAAAGATGATTCTTGGTCAGAAGTGCTCGAAAAAGTCAAGAACAAAGAAAGGTGAATGCTCCACCTGTGTCATGGTGCTTCACCTGCAGAATTAATTTGCTTCCCACCTGCCCACACAGTCGGATTGCTCTGTAGTTTGCCGTTGGTTATTATCTTCTGTGAAGCACAATGGGAATGGCTACTTGGAGGAGTGATGGAAAAAGGGTTAGCTGCTGCCACCACAGTGTTACTCATCTACCTTGCATCAGTTGCCGAAGTTTGATATGTTGTCAAGGAAGATGTCAGCCAAAATCTAGCTGTGGGCTGAATGAATTACTTTGAGGAAGGCAGTCTGGTCTTACCTATTTCTTTGTTGTTTACTCCTCAGTTATGGGAAGGGATTACTGTGCACACACAGTACAGTTGAACTTTATAAATCAAATGTTGTCAGGACTCAGTGAATTTATTGTGCATTTGCAGATTGACTGCTGTGTGCATATTTGTGTAGAAATGCAGGCAGTGGGACTCAAACCTGGGGGAAGGTAGGATGTCAACTGAATTCCAACTTGCCACTTAAATCTTGTTCTAGGAGAATATTACTCTTCAATATACTCAACTACAACATTAGACAGAAAATTTTTCTGCCCGTGACTGACTGCTCTTAGAGGCTTCTTCTCCTCAATCCCACTGATTTACTCCACTGCAGATGTTTGGCTGTCTAGCAGCCCGGCTATAATTTAATGGGAATCCTGAGTTTGTCCTCTTTGAGTCTAAAATTTGCAAAGCACATTCAGCTTCTCAACCCTGATACTTAACAGCACGGCTTGGCTTTGAAACTTTTACTTACGCTTGGTATGCCGTAGTTGTTAGCACAATGTTAGAACATACGTATTTTATTGACTGGAGCTGCCTCCGGTATAGTGCACTCCTCAAAGAAAAGTTAAAAAAACCCCAACAAACAAAAACCTCAGCAATCATGAAAAATTACTTTTCATAGGTAAAATTCTCAACCCTACGCGTGCCCCATAGTCCACCTACCTTTTTTTCTCATGTGATGATCTACTTTCCAGATGGGCCATTTTGCATGTGGGGGTGTGCAGTTGCTTAATTCAAAGTCCTCTGAAGAGGACTCAGCATCTGGCTCATGGCTACTGCCTGCTTAACCCTTGACTCTCCATGATCATGGATGAACTTGCTGTGAGTTGGATTTCAGTTGAACTTTTTAAAATGCTTTCTGAAAAAGAAAATAAATTTCCTTACATTCAGAGCAATATGATAGAGATTTTCTGTCAACAGGTTCTGTGAGGAATCTGTTAATCTATGTAACATTTTTGATTTAATATAGAGAATTGAATTATATAAATGGTATGTATCAAAACAGGTAAACAAAGTTAGGCTAAGCCACTTATTCAACATATAAATATTTCCAGAAATGTTTTTTTGTATCGCAGATGCAGGGGCTTGGGGGATAGGACAGTGCACTCCAGTTCTCTGTTCTTCCTTTCTTCTTTTGAATCCCTTCTCCCTGCAAGCTGTACATTAGTATCTGATTGCAAGAAAACTGGAACAAAGCAAAATTTAACATGATCCTAAGTCAATTCGAGGGAATTCTCCTTCATAAGAAGTATCCAGATTTACTGTCATAGTGGATGTGCATTCACATTTTTTGGAAGTCACAAGGAACAGCTTTTATAAGAGAAGAGGGTACCTGAGGAATGGACAGAGTAATGTTGTAACTAAATGTGTAAACAGATGCTTACTTACAAAATGTATGTTTTGGTTTTAGAGATTTTGCTTTTAGAGATTCTCCTGGCTAACCAGGGAGGTCCCAGACGACTGGAGGCTTGACGATGTGACGCCCATCTACAAGAAGGGCCAGAAGGAGGATCCGGGGAACTACAGGCCTGTCAGCCTGACCTCAGTGCCGGGGAAGATTATGGAGTGGTTCATCTTGAGGGCGCTCACAAGGCATGAGCGGGACAACCAGGGGATCAGGCCCAGCCAGCACGGGTTCATGAGAGGCAGGTCCTGCTTGACCAACCTGATCTCCTTCTATGACCAGGTGACCCGCCTAGTGGACGAGGGAAAGGCTGTGGATGTGGTCTACCTGGACTTCAGTAAAGCCTTTGACACCATCTCCCACAGCATTCTCCTGGAGAAGCTGGCGGCTCACGGCTTAGACAGGTGTACTCTGCGCTGGGTCAAAAACTGGCTGGA
>NW_008824238.1:3764355-3777458 GCF_000699105.1 Pygoscelis adeliae | reverse complement strand
AGTGGTTGAGTCCCCATCCCTGGAGGTATTTAAAAGACGTGTAGATGAGGCGCTTAGGGACATGGTTTAGTGGGCATGGTGGTGTTGGGTTGAAGGTTGGACTCGATGATCTTAGACTTCTCTTCATAGAATCATTAATGATTCCATGATTCTATGATTCTATGATTTATTACCTGCAGATGTTCATTACACCCTCCTCCATTGAGATAGGATAAATGAATTTGTAAGTGCTCCAAGTTCATTTCAGTACAGAGTGAAACAGTTTTGCATACAGTAGTATCAGTAATATTGAATAGCTACTGTTTTTTCCATGTGTTTTTCTTTCTTATCTAGGTGAGCATCCCAAAATTAAACTGCATTTATTTAACTGAGCTTTGTTGATTATCAACACAATATCTTTTCTTGCAATTTTAAACTTTATTCCTAATGTATTTTATTTAGATTACTTTAGATTGGGAATTAAATACAAACCGTACTTGGAAGAGGAAAAATCAAATCTTACTGCTCAGAAGAGGTAGTAAAATAGGGCAATATGTGCCAAACCTTGCTTCTAGATTTCACCTGAAAGGATCCTTCCTCTATATCTTTTCCTTTTCCTAGATTGTGACACAACAAACATAGGTACTGATGATTTAGAATTCTAGATAAATTTTAGAGGATACAGATGGGAAAATATGAAGTAGAGAGAACAAAAAGGAATATAAGGTGGCTAAAGATTTAGTAAAGGGAGACGACAGGTTATGCTCAAAGGTCAACTGTCAGACTGTAAGTACATCATTAGTAGAATTCACTAAGGATTGTTCTTTGGTGAATTTTGTTTTTAATAATTGGGTAAATTATTTTTGTATAAAGAAGTAGGTGGTTCCTAAAATTTTATTTTCTGATAACATATACTAGGGAAAGTGCCAAGAAAGGAAAAAGCCTTATTAGGTTAAGTATTATATGGTGACCAGAACAAGCTACATAGACTGTCCATGAACTTAGCTGGACATAAACTCTTCAGGAAAAAAAGAAACTTCAGAAAAGCTTTAAAAAATGGACACTAATGTCAAGAAAAATAGCTATTTTTAAGATAGCAATTTATTGAATCATATTATGGATATAGTGTATTATATGATGAGATTCTCAGAAGTGTAGCAAATTATGTTAGTAAAATTAAAATACAGTTCTATGAGAAAAGATAGTTTGTCATATATAAAGCAAAAAACTCCAGACTCTGTGACTTGAACTCAGCTGGCTTTCACTGAAGTTACGAAATGTAAGAGTTCAACTATTGTTAACATCCTGACAATAAGACAAATGCAAAGTTGCGATGTTGAATGAAATATTAAAAAGTGCTACTTGTTTTAAATGAGTTTAAGGTTGTGGGTTAAAAAAACCCTATTGAATTATTTGAAAAATCATATGTGACCATTTAAATAAAGGAGTTATTACAATACATAAGTCCAAGGGACCCATTTTGGGACCTGTCTATGCAACCTTGATTGTGGCATTTCTTTGTTCATAGTCCTATACATTTTCCTTTTGATATACAGATTTTTATGGAATTATTATAAAATTGTACATTATTCATTACTGCAATTGCTCTGCATTTTGGTTTTGTGTAAGAAATCACATCCAGAGCTATGCTGTCTATATTGTAGTTCCAGTGCTGTCTTCTAGGTGGTGTTATATTTTTTTACTGCTTGTTAGAGTCAAGCAGAAAAAATCAGTGATATGAGTCTGTACCACATTCTTGTACACACATCAAGTAGAAATAAATAAGATAAAATAACCCTAAATCCTACTAAGAGAAATGATAGTGCTTGATAAAGTCCCTGGGAATTGCAATTGGTACAAATAAACCCTCCAGTCTTGGAAATGATCAATGGCAGGTAGGCAGTCTCCTTTTGGTTATATTTCTTCTATTGTTCTGGTATGGACAATTACCATGTCAAAGGACTTAACCAACTGCTTTAAAATGTCATTAATTTTCTTAAATTAAATGTATCACAGGAAATAGCTCCAGTGCTTAATTTCAGAAGCTTGGATAATATACTGTGGAGCTATCTTGGGACAAGCAGTCCTCTAACATTTTGTTTGCCCTTGAGATTTAGAAGGAATCATATCTATAGTATTCATAATAAGTAGCAATCTAACCAAGTTCAAATTAGATGTGAACAAATGGATTAACAAGCACCTCATTAAAATTTTAATTTCCATTTCATTTATCACTTTTAATAGAATCAACTCTGTTTCAGGGTGGGGGAGGATTCATTTCCAAATATAACATTAATTTCACTTGTTTTTATCAATAGCTTGATTTTTTTCTATAAAATGTACTTTGTATAGTTTCAAAATATCTGGCCTGCACATAAAACTAATAAATGTTTAAAGAATAAAGAAAATCCAGATTGATTTAGTGGATATTTTTTAAAGTATTGAACTTTACAGTACTGTTGTCTGTAGTATTTTCCTCTAAGTGCTGATGTGTGCTTACTTGTAATGATTTTAAGAAGAATAAATTAATTTAAAATAAGTACATATTGGGGAGTTATTTAAATAATTTCACTGAAAATATCAGTGTACATATTTCAGAAGTAAATTCTGACTTTTAAACTTTACATTCAGATTCCAACTTTAAAGCGATATTTTAAAGTACTTTGAATTCCTTGGATAGCATATATCATAAACATGTGCAGAATTTTCAGAATTTAATGTTTGCTTTCAAATGAAGCTATTCTAAAGCTCCAACTTGAATATATGTATTACTGAAAAATTATTTTATAGAAAAATGCATGTCTTAAAAATATATTTTATTAACATATTTATTTTCAAGGGAAAATATAATAAATTATAGGAACATAAGAATTGTATCTTGTGGTGGTTCATCTGTCCTTTGAAGTTCTTGTATTCAGTCGTGATGTGTACCAGGTGTCAGGTGCCAGTTTTTTAGTTACAGAAAGCTTTTTCTACAGGCAGGTTTTTCCCCAAATATTTACTTCATACTCTTTTTCATTTTGCACTGATATGTATTATACTGATCACTGAGAGAAACAGAATAATTATTTAGGGCCCTTTTTCTGTGTAGCACCAGTATGAATGTCAAATTCTTAAGTCTCTATCAAATAATTTAGAGATCCAAATCAATTTAAATTTTTACACAGCATATGGGAAAGCAAGTAGTTTTCACTGTAATGGCAGGCTGTGTGCTTGACAGAGAGAAAAGAAGAATGGGAATAGTATTTCAGTCACTTGCAAGATTCTTCCAGCACACGTTTTGGGCAAGAGAGAAACAAATAATATGAACAAACAAACGTCTGAAAACCAAACCAAAACAAAGTAGGATGTTGCTTATTTAAGATGGAGAAATATACGTTAGGCTTCTTGGGTGTCAGTGCAGGTCAAGGCTAAACTCAGTAATTGTCAGGGTTTTTTTAGTGTGGTTTTTTTTTTTTCTTTCTAAATAACTATATTTAAATGTAGCTTTTCTGTAATATTGTTATTTTAGACAGCTATTTTTCACTGAATTGATTGCAGCTATGGTGCAAAAATCTGAAACTGAAATAGGTACCAGAGTGTTCATTAGGATCTTTAATAAAAAATAAAAACCCAACACCCCCCAGGAATTAATTAAAAATAAAGCCAATCATTCTAAGAGTAGCCTCTGCCATAGTAAACCATGAATAACATGTTTCTCACTGTTTTTCAGTTAAAGTGGTTCTGAGAACCCAGAAAAAACTACCTTAACTGGTTAAGAAAGCCATAATTCAGGAAAATATTCCGATTTCACATCTGAAAGATAAAGAAAGATTAAAGATAAAGAAACCTTGTGTGAGTGCATGCACACATGCATGTGGTAGTGCTTTTGGGTTGCTGCTGAGAGTGACTGACTACTTTTTTTGGTGAGAACTGTATGAGCAGGTTAATGAGGACAAAAAGGTTGTCTTGATGTAAGTGATATATCAAGTCAGATTAAATATGTTTTGAGGCCTCTGTTGTTCCACTGCTTCAATAGCCTGACTTTCTCTTCTGCTAGATTCCTTTATGTGTTTGAACTTCTGCTTGGCAAAAGAATGAATAGAATCCTTTCTTTTTCTTGAGTCTTCTTTTTGTTCTTGAGAGTTTTGTTTTGTCTTGCCTCAAGTTTATGATGTTCTGTGTAATTATATCTCTGGTATAAAGATGTCTAATTTCATGTACCTTGATGTCACGCTAGGTCTGCAAATTCATTTATATCGTACAGATGCAGAGCTAATTTATAATAGATGCCATTTTGTAAATCATACCTTGCTGTACTATTTTATTAAGTAATGTTTTGACAGGTTCTAATCAAACTTTTCTTTCTAACTTGTTGAAGACAAAAGAAAATGTCAAGGCACTAAAGGGTACTTTGAGTTATTAAGGTAAATTAATTCTAGTAATTGCTATGAAGATAGAAGATTGAAGTACAGGCTAAGGTTAATAAAGATAATTTAGACATTTTATTTATATATATACTTTCTGTTTCTGTCAGGATTTACATTTCCCAGAATGCCTGTTTAGTATGGATTTCAACTAGTGGACTGAATGTATCTGAAGACCAGGCACATAGCTGGAAAAGTACAAATAACTTTTTGCTCCTTTTCTAGAAGCTACAGTTTCCTCCTGTAAAATGAAGTCACAGTTTATTGAAAAGATGTTGATGGAGAGGAGGCGGGGGGGGGGGGGGGGGGGGGGGGGAGAGAAAAAAAAAATAAAACCAAAACCCAGAGAAGAACAAAAAAAGTCTGCTAAGCTCATTTGGCTGGGTATTTTCAAAGACACAGCGTTGTCGTTTTGCCATTAAAAAATCACACCAAAAAGCCCAATCTTTTAAGGAAATGTCTGTCTTTTACAAAAAGGCAGATGCAATGAGTAAGCATTTCTGTTCTAAGTATTTCTGTTCTGTGAAGTATTAATACACAAAATGATGATGAAATACTGTCATCGAAGGCAAGTCTCCAACACTGACAGATATTTTTTAACATCCTTGTGATTAAAAGACTTAGAGCACTTTTCGTATCTTTTTAGCGTCTTAATCAAAATGTCTAAGGTACACAGCTGAATGCTTACAAAAGTCCAGCTAGTCACTGGGGGCCTATGATGTCTTGCACATTTGTGGTGTTATTTGACAGATTATACAGTAGGCCATTTCAAGCATTGTTCAAGTCAGTAGACAATCCAAAACCATAGTGCAAAGTGGTTTTTAGTAAAAATTCTAGTGAAAAGATTTCTTCCTACTTAAGTGAATGAACGGCAATAATATTCACATAGAAATGCTCTCCTGATGCCTGTTATGACTTAAATCTTTCGATTTTGAGATTGATCGTGTAGATCAGTTTCAAACTTAGAGATTATCATAGGATCATGTAACGATTCAGGTTAGAAGGGATTTCAAGAGGCCAACTCCCTGCTCAAAGCAAGATAGGCTGTAAGTCAGACTTTCCCTAGTCTGAGCTTGAAAACCTCCAATGGTGGAGTCTGCATAACCTGTCTGGGCAACCTGTTCCAGTGCTTGACTGGCTTTTAGGGTGAAAAGAAATTTCCCTATATCCAGACACAACCTTTCTTATTTCAACGTAAATGTTCATTGTGTGTCACAGGGTATGTGCTCTGACCCCTGCCCATCCTGGTGGCCCTCCACTGAGCATAGTCCAGTTTATCAATGGCTTTCTTGTAGTGGGGGAAGTGACAAAATAGAAGGCACTACTCTAGATGCCAACTAGCAAGAACTGGGATAAAGTGCTAAAGGGGAGTAATCACTTCCCTGATCTGCTGGCTGTGTTCCATGTGGCCTAGGATGGTGCTGGCTGCCTTTGCTGCCAGGATACACTGCTGGCTTATTTCAGCTTGCTGTTTGCCAAGACAGGTCTTTTCCAGCAAAGCTGCTCCCCAGGCACTCCATCCCCAGCCTGTAATGGTGCAAGGGGTTCTTCTTTCCCAGCTGCATGACTTGGCCTTTGTCCTTTTTTAATATCTTACAGTTTGTGTTTGGCCATTTCTGTAGCGTGTCCAGGTCCTTCTGACTAGCAGCCCCACCCTCAAGCATATCTACTGAACCCCCCCAGTTCGGTGTCATCTGCAGACTCAATGAGAGCGTAGTCTGTTGCCTCCTTTGGGTCATTGATTGGGATGTTAAAGAGGAGAGGTCCCAATGCAGACCCCTGTGGTACTCCACTTGTTGCTGGCCTCCAGGTAGAGTTTAACACATTAACCACTACCCTCTGAGCCTGACTATCCAACCAGTTTTTTAATTTGTCTAGTTGTCCATGCATCCAGACTAACATCTTGCGTTGGATACAAGAATGTTGTGGGAGACAGTGTTTAAAGCTTGCTGGTCAATAGTGGGTCCCAGCCACAGTTTAAATGTCCTGGAACGAAGAAAAACATTGATGCCATTCAGGACTTTTCCATTGTTTCCATCTGGAAGATAGTCCATACCCTGATGGGCAAAATAATAGCCATTTTTATACAAACAAATGTGTCTGAAGCCAAATTGTTTATGATTTTCAGATAAGCTGTTTAGGACTGGTGCATCACTGCTTGAAGCAATTTGATAGTTTATTATCCCTTGATAAAGATCATAGACTTCAGATATATTTAAGTATGAAAGCCTCCAGTTGATCCAAAATATGTTTAAAAACTATCATCTGATATTCACATATACGGAGTTTGGAACACCCCACAGCAGAATAGGAAACTTTATGACATGAAAATGCATGCAGGAGCAAGGAAGTGATTTGCTTCTGAGAACCTGAATAATCTGTGAACTCAGGCAGTCTTTTGTTGCTGTTGTTTAGTTATCCATTATTACTTTTAAAACAAAAGCTTGTACTCTTGACTTGCTTTTCACCAAATCAAGGCATTTATTTCATGCATATTATTTATCTGTTTTACTAAACAGTCTTTTGAAGGGCTAGCTTGTATTTCTTTTCTTGTCAGGAAAACCTGGCTTGCTGAAACTTAAACTTTTTTCTTTCAGTATGGCAGAACCTTTATTAAAAAAAAAGCATCATTTTGACTTGAGATTCACAGTGCTCCATTTTGGATATGCTAACAAAGAATTTGCAGCCTCTGTTTATGCCAAAATGGCCTTATGTTTTGATTCTGATAGATATACAACTGTGTGTTTTTACCAAAGCCTTATTTCTTCCTCTGCTGGTTTTGGCTGGGGTAGAGTTAATTTTCTTCATAGTAGCTAGTATGGGGCTATGTTTTGGATTTGTGCTGGAAACAGTGTTGATAACACAGGGATGTTTTCATTACTGCTGAGCAGTGCTGACACAGAGTCAAGGCCTTTTCTGCTTCTCACACCACCCCACCAGCGAGTAGGCTGGGGGTGCACAAGCGGTTGGGAGGGGACACAGCTGGGACAGCTGACCCCAACTGACCAAAGGACGTCCAACCATACCATAGGACGTCATACTCAGCATATAAAGGTGGGGGAAGAAGAAGGAAGGGGGGGAGGTTCGGAGTGATGACATTTGTCTTCCCAAGTAACCATTATGCGTAGTGGAGCCCTGCTTTCCTGGAGATGGCTGAACACCTGCCTGCCGATGGGAAGTAATGAATGAATTCCTTGTTTTGCTTTGCTTGCGCACACGGCCTTGCTTTACCTGTTAAACTGTCTTTATCTCAACCCACGATTTTTCTCACTTTTACCCTTCCAATTCTCTCCCCCATCCCACTCAGGGGGGAGTGAGTGAGCGGCTGTGTGGTGCTTAGTTGCCGGCTGGGGTTAAACCAGAACACTTTCCAAGTAGCAAAACTCAGCCTTGTAGGAGAAGTCTTTATATTATGTTTGTGTAGAAAGTCTATTTTCAAGTCTTGTACAGATACTTAAAAAACAAACAAGCAAGCCAGTAGTTATTTACCTTTCAGTAAGTCAGATTTTTTTAGTTGTTCTGTACAGGTATTTTCAACAGCCTGCCCTTTTTTTGTCAGAGTTCAGCATTTTACCATCTGAATTGTGGGTGAAGAAGGAACTAGATGATGGTTGAGATTGCTATGGGTTTTATTCTTGTGTATACATATGCTATAGAAACTTCTGAGTATGAATTTCTGAAATTCAGAAATTATTTGTGTACTATTACTGTGATGCTCACATATAGATATGTGAAGGTCCAAGGTTAGGTTGTGAGACTCTACCTGGAGTACTGTGTTCAGCTCTGGGGCCCCCAGCATAAGAATGACATGGACCTGCTCAAGCGATTCCAGAGGAGGGCCACAAAGATGATCAGGGGGCTGGAGCACCTCCCGCATGAGGACAGGCTGAGAGAGTTGGGGTTATTTAGACTAGAGAAGAGAAGGCTTCAGGGAGACCTTCTAGCGGACCTTCCAGTACTTAAAGGGAGCCTACAGAAAAGATGGGGAGGGACTCTTTATGAGGGAGTTTAGTGATAGGACGAGGGGTAATGGTTTTAAGCTGAAAGAGGGTAGATTTAGATTAGATGTTAGGCAGAAATTCTTTACTGTGAGGGTGGTGAGACACTGGAACAGGTTGCCCAAAGAAGTTGTGGATGCCCTCTCCCTGGAAGTGTTCAAGGTCAGGTTGGATGGGGCTTTGAGCAACCTGATCTAGTGAAAGATGTCCCTGCCCACAGCAGGGGGATTGGAACTAGATGATCTTTAAGATCCCTTCCAACCCAAACCATTCTATGATTCTATAATTAGGGTTTTTTCAACATACATTTATAGTATTATAATCCTATATTGCAGTGCAGGGTTGATACTACTAGAGAAGGTATTTAGAATGTATTAGAATTTCGAGTCTGTCACAGTCTTTTTTCCTGTCTTTCAGATGGCATTGACAAAGCAGCTGGTTCTTCAGATCATCTGCCTGCAAGTTGGATGAGAGTTATGATCTGTAGCTCAGCCTGGATTAGATGAACTGTTGGCTGACTAGCGGAGCTGTTCAGAGAAGATATCTGACACAAAAGCAACTCATGCTATGGTACACTGATATGATTCAAAAGTTTCATTCTGAGGTATTTCATATTCATACTTCTTATCTCATATTTGTTAAACCCAAAATATAATTTTTCACTTTTATTTTGAGTGGCTTTCAACATGTTACCTCAGTGTTGTCATGGTAGAATAGAGCAGTAGTCTTTGATTTGTTATTGTTGAAACCACTGACATGTTGAAAAACAGGTACTGTCTCCCTAAACCTTCCAACATCACCGATTATTGCTACAGGCTTTGAGGCTATGAGAGTGGCTTCTGTGATTACCTCTCCTGTGTCCATGCAGTTTTCAAGGCTGGATGCATTGACAAAAAAACCTTCAAGAACTCTGGTCTTAAACTCAACCATACAAGTTTGTAGTTTTCTTTTCTCTTGGGTTTCTTTTCTGCTTGTGGTCTTTCTCAGTCTTCTTAGCACCTTTGCTTTTTACTGCCTTACAACTCTTGGCAGCCAGGATGGTGGGGAAGTACTGATAAAGGCAGAGGAGAAGACCTTTGACATTAGAAGTTTTTTAAATTATGTGCAAAAATGTTAAAATAAGAGTAAAGAGCTTAAAAAGGGGCTTTAACAACTTGCTATTGGCTAAATTGTGTGGCTATTTAGGATTTAGTTGTTTGGGGCTGCTCTGCTGCTGTGAAGTCAGTTATGTTTGTGTTGTTCAAAGCATACCAGTGAACATAACCACAGAAATGAACTAGGAAATAAATAAAGATGATTCTTTGTATATTAATGTACTTAAATCATGGGGAAACTTAACTTCAATTGCTTAGTCTTTTTAACAGGATTCGCAGCCCTTTCCACAGCAATATTAAAGATGTTAACACAAAAAGGGTTGTTTCATACATGTTTTGGGTTAGGCATTGAACAAGATATGTGTTACTGAGTAATGATACTGCTGATAGACCTGCAGGATATAAGTATGATTAAGTTTATAGATGTAATCAATCATGTATTTAGTGAAATATATGGCAAATATATTAGAACAGAAACATTTTTTTTACCACTTAGTCTATAACTTGTGATTTTGTCATTAGTTGAGTTCCTGTGAGAGCAGTTGGACTGTAAGAGAGTTAAAAACAATCTTCATTTGCTATTACAAATATTTAAACTTCACAGAAGAGCTCATTAAAATTACAACTATTGTGTGAAATTCCCTATTATATTACTAATTTGCTCTCTTTCATTTTATTTCCTATAAAAAGCAGTCTTCTAGTGTCTAGTCTAGCAGCCCGTGACTTAATCATTAGATTTATACTTCCTGTCCACAGAGTGTTGAAAGGTCAGTGGAATCAAAAAACATTGCCTTTGGCCATCCATTATGAGTCATAGACCTACTCTCCTTTGTTGAAAGCAACTACCAGACTATGTAAGAGGCACTCCTTTCAAAGTTGCAATGCTTACTTTGTTTCCCTCGTAATCAGTGGAGTTAAATCTCCCAAGAATTTGGAGCTTCTAAGCAATTTGCTGAAACAGCAAGTGATCTGACTGACCTTAGCCGCCTATTTTGCCAACTCTTTGAAGAAAAGCTGTTTTTAAGACAGGCAAAGTCAGGGTTACATGCATAAAAATCATATATTTCTTTAACTATAACTTTAAAGAAAGAATGTTGGCATTTGAAATGCTTTGTAATATCAGTCTCTAAACATTATTTGTAATTTCAGTCTCTTACTAGAAATGCAATTCACTAGCAAGTTATTTCCTATACAGTTATTTCCTGAGATGAAAAAGATAGTAAAACAAGGTAACAAGAAGGATTTGTTAAGACTTTATTAAGGACTTGATGGAACTCTCTGCTGCCAGTGGTCATCAAATTACTATACTAATTTTAATATCCATACTGTGTGTACTCTGAAGTAATATGTGGATGCTACCTCTAAGTATGGCCTCTGAAGAACATTCTGCCAAAGTGCAGAGTTTGATGCTTTTATCTTGGAATACGTGGCTTGTATGCCAATTACCCTAGCGCCTAAGACCAATGTTGAATGTACTAACTTAAGTACATTGACCCTTGCACTCCAACCTTCTGGGCACTTCTGGTTTACAGTCTTAACTGTCCGGGGACCATATAACAGTTAAGGCAAGGAACATGCCAGCTTTGCAGTGCACTGTCATCAGCATCAATAAAAGGCGCAAGAGTGCTATAGATCAGTGGTAAACATTAAAAACATCTACATACAATTCCTTGCCCCAATTTCTTTGCCAAACGCTAAAAGGCTTTGGGTGCTATTCAGTATCCTTTTCTGGTTCAGGCTTTTTGTTTTTTCTTTCCTCCAGTTCAGTCATCTCATTCCAGTGATAAGACCTAGTGAGAATTTATCTTAAAAAAATAAGAAAAAACCCCTCAGAACTCTTTCTCCTGTTGTTTACACTAGGATTTGTCATGTTACAGTTTGAGAGTAAGACTTCTGCTTTCTAATGGAATGTCTGACAGATACAGCAACCTCATCTAACTTTGAAGTTAACCCTGTTTTAAGCACAGGGCTGAACCAGGTGACCTGAAAATGTCCCTCCCAACCTAAATTATGAGACAAAATACACTTAAAGTGTATTTCAGACTCCTGTTCTGCCACATACCCTTATTGTTCTGTGTTAGCAAAACTATGCTGTTCTTAATGCTTCTCTCATTTAGGTGTCCACCATGATTTCTTAGTAATATTATTTTATGTAGAACACTGCTTTTGCACAGTTTACCAAAAGGAAATAGCTTTTGGTCAGAGGACTTATCTCACATTTTTTCCAATTTATCTATGCTCTGTTAAGTCTCTTGGACCAGTAATATTAGTAGAATTCTTAGAAATAAAATCTCTAGCATTTATATATGAAGTGAGAATTAAAACCATTGCATACATTTTCAACTTGGAAATCAAATTAGATGACTGTTTTGGGAAAAATCCTGAAATCTTAATGAAAGTAGCAATCTGACAACCTTATATTTTAACGGCATGCTAGCCTGTATATTTAAAACAACATTTAAAGCTCGAGGGCCTGTGTTGAAAGGCCAAATGCCTTTGCTCTGTAGACTTTGTAGACTTTAGTGTGTAGACATTTGAATTGTCTCACTGGATCACACCCAAACTCTCAAAGAGTGGCCAGTACTGAAGGGCTAGAAATATTGCAATAAAGCAAGCATATTTTGATTCCTTTTTGGGTAAAATTCTCCAAGCTCCCAGTAATGTTCATCTTAGTTACAAGTAATACTACCGTGTTTTGTAGCCTTTAAACTTTTATTCTCTGCTTGTCTATTGAGTTACTTTTTAAACCTATAAGCATTGGTAATTATTACCACACTTCTATCATCATGGTACAAAGAATAGTATTTCCTTGTTTTGAATCATTTTGATGATTTATTTTGAAGCCTTATAGTTCTTTTGTTACAAGAATATATAAAATATTCCTTGCTCTCTTTCTTAATACTACTTGTGACTTTATAGGTCTTTGGCAGATCTCTTCTGAGTTGGCCCTTTTCCAGATGGACATCGAGTTTATCTCTGGCTGTCTGGAAGCTGTTCTGTACCTTGTTTACCCTTCCTTTGCATTTCGTAAGATTAGATATTCTTTTAAGATGGAAAGCAGTAGGACCAGAATATATGGGTGTGGACGAATGAGTGCTGTAAGTAAGAACTACTGTACCAATGCATGCAGTATCTTTAATTCAATGTTCTGCTCCAAAAGGGGATTATAAGAGGTGTCTGGATCAGTCCATGGCAAATGGTAGGGCTGTGTTTCCACCCCTGGGGCAGTCGGTTCCAGGTGTACTGGACGCCCCTCCAAGTGAAAGCAAACTGTGGCCTGCACTCTGCTGCCACAGGGATTGAGAAGAACGCATTAGCGATATCAGTTGTGGCATACCACTCGGCTGCCTTTGACTCCAGTTCGTATTGAAGTTCTAGCATGTCTGGCACGGCAGCACTCAGCGGCAGCGTGACTTCATTCAGGCCACGATAAGTCTACTGTTAGTCTCCACTCTCCATTAGTCTTTCGCACTGGCCATATGGGACTGTTAAAGGGTGAGCGAGTCTTGCTGACCACTCCTTGGCTCTCCAGTCGTTGAATAGGCTTGTGGATGGGAATCAGGGGAGTCCCGGTTGGTGCGATATTGCCACCGGTGCACTGTTGTGGTAGCGATTGGCACCTGTTG
>NW_008824238.1:3759273-3761829 GCF_000699105.1 Pygoscelis adeliae | reverse complement strand
GCACAACAACTCTGAGAGCAAATAAATCAACATTGTGACCAGCGACTATTAACCTAATAATGAATGCTTATAACAAATTTGTTTTAACATGCTCTGGTCAGATCTGTCATTATCTCAACCCTTTGAGCCCCACGTTGGGCTCCAAAAAGGTTGTTGTGGTTTAACCTGGCAGGCAGCTAAACACCACACAGCCGTTCGCTCACTCCCCCCTAAGTGGGATGGGGGAGAGAATAAAAAATAAAAGGTAAAACTCATGGGCTGAGATAAACACAATTTAACAGGACAGAAAAGAAAGGGATAATAATAATAATGATAAAAGAATATACTAAACAAGTGATGCACAATGCAATTGCTCACCACCCATTGACCAATGCCCAGCCAGTTCCTGAGCAGCAGACCCCCAGCCAGCTTTTCTCCTAGTGTATACACTGAGCATGATGTCATATGGTATGGAATATCCCTTTGGTCAGCTGGGGTCAGCTGTCCCAGCCGTGTCCCCTCCCAACTTCTTGTGCACCCCCAGCCTACTCGCTGGTGGGTGGTGTGAGAAGCAGAAAAGGCCTTGGCTTTGTGTAAGCACTGCTCAGCAGTAACGAAAACATCCCTGTGTTATCAACATTATTCTCATCCTAAATCCAAAACACAGCACTATACCAGCTACTGGAAAGAAAATTAACTCTATCCCAGCCGAAACCAGGACACCTTTGCTAATGTGTCCAAAATGACATCTGGCTTAGAGATCTGCGGTTGCTGAAATTTCCCTGGTACCTTTTATGAGGATAGTCATTGCTTTTGTTTTCCTGCATTCCTGTACCAAAGAAAAACAAAAAGTTACATACTACCAATGGTGATTCAGATTGTTCATTCCTGAATTGTACTAGAGTATGTGGATGAATACTGCCTTGTCCTGGTGACTGTTTAGAGTCCATTCTGCCTGTTTGTGCTATAACCTCTTTCGCAGTTCAATTTTAGACAGACCCTCTGTTGCAGCGCCTTCTGCCTCCAAAGGGTTCCAATACAGTCATCTCAACTTCTTCTACAAGAAATACCAGTGCAGAGGCCTCATTTAGCTTCTGTGCAATGACTCTGAGCGCTGTTGTTGTATCAAGGTTGTCAGTTGGTCTTACAAACTCCCGTACAGAGTTTTTGCTCCTGATATTTTGGAAAGAAAAAATTAACAATTAGGAGATTTGATTCCTCCTGCTAGTTAATATAGATTGGTAAGATCACTGGGTTTTTTGTTTTTTCTTCCCCTTGACTTGCTTTTTTGTGTTTTTACATGTAATATGTTAGAATTTATTTCTATTTTCTTTGCTTAAATACAATTTTGCCTTTTTTTTTTTGCCTTTTTTTTTTATAATTGCCTCCTTTGTTTTGCTGTTTAGTCAATCTGACATCCATGGTGATATTTGTTCTCTCGATCAGAGTACACCTATCATAGTGTCCATGGCACAGAGCTGCCCTTCCTATGGTGGGTGGTGATAGCTATTTATTTAAAAAAAAAGGGTTATGAATCTTGGCTCCAAATCATTCCTATAAATCCTGTGTAGAATAATAATAGTGATTAGTTCAGCATTTATGGCTACATCCATTTTGTTTTCTAGTGCAGATTTGAACATATAGTTAAATTCAGTGTCACCTTCCATTTGTATCTGACACCAGCACGAACTCTGATTTGGGAAGAGGAGAAGTGGCTAAGACAGAGATATGTAAGAAAGTTAGGGAAGGAGGGAGGAAAAAAATGGCAGAGTTCAGTGTAAAGAAGTGGAAAGGAAGATCAAATCGGTAGAAGTGAGAAGAAAGAAAAAAAATGAAAGTGAAAAGACAGCAGACGTCCTACATGGTGGAACAAAAATGACATTAAGAAATTATATATTGAACAAGATCAATGACATAGTTATTTAAGTAGTAGAATCCAGAATATATCCAGTTAAGTACTAAGCACATAAGTATACAAAATTTTAATTGCTAATGCATATAAGCACATAAAACCTGAAGTCATGAAACACTTAATGACTCAGCTATAAATCAGTTGCCTTCCACCGGTCTCAAACTTACCTAGATAGTGGGAGTGTAGCTTTGGACTCCCAGTGTCTTGAAGAGCTGTTCTGACCTTTAAGGCGCCAAAGCTATATAGCTAGTTTGACTTCTTTGTGTTTTACACATTTCCTAAATTATTAGGTACAGAGAAGCACTAACGTAAGAATTATTACTGAGTTTTTATTTACTTTGAAATTTAGTAGAAGGAACATAGAATCATAGAATCATTAAGGTTGGAAGAGACCTCCAAGATCATCGAGTCCAACTGTCAACCCAACACCACCATGCCCTCTAAACCATGTCCCTAAGAGCCTCATCTACATGTCTTTTAAATACCTCCAGGGATGGGGACTCAACCACTTCCCTGGGCAGCCTGGTCCAATGTTTAACCACTCTTTCAGTAAAGAAATTTTTCCTCACGTCCAATCTAAACCTCCCCTGGCGCAACTTGAGGCCATTTCCTCTCATCCTATCGCCAGTTACTTGGGAGAAGAGACCGACACCCACCTCGCTACA
>NW_008824238.1:3755116-3756904 GCF_000699105.1 Pygoscelis adeliae | reverse complement strand
TCCCCTTCCCCCTTCGAACCTAGTTTAAAGCCCTCTCGATGAGCCCTGCCAATTCATGAACGATGACCCTTTTCCCCCGGCGAGACAGCTGAGCTCCATCTGTCGCCAGCAGGCCCGGTGCTGTGTAAACCTCCCCGTGATCAAAAAAGCCAAAATTCCTCCGATGGCACCAGCCCCTGAGCCACCTGTTGATCAGGTGTGTTTTCCTGTTCCTTCCAGTGTCCTTCCCTGCCACTGTAGGGATTGAGGAAAACACTACCTGTGCTCCTGGATCCTTCAACCAGTCGCCCCAGTGCCCTGAAGTCCCTTTTGATTGCTTCTGGAAGCGATGGAACATGCACCTATGTATTTTTGCGTTATTAGTATATTTTAGGAAAAAATGAAGTTTGATGCTATTGAGTTTATTTCTGCAAAGTGCTGAATACTTTTTGATGATGCCATCAAAGATTGAAGCCTTGTAAGAAACTTAAAGAATCTGAAGGTATAGCTTTCAGTTACTGGTGAACACAGTATCTGTAGAACTCACTTATCACTGATATAGATTAGATGCTGTTAAATGTATTAGTATGTGCTGCTTCTAGAACAAGCAGACTTCAGAATCAGCAAGATATTTTTATGAAATAAAAATGCAGTTTTATACTCAAAAGCTTTTGCTTCTTGAGTGAAGTTCTAATCTGAGTAGTAGTAAATTCAATTTTTCCTGTATCCATTGAATTTAAACATCTGCTGACTGGGCTATATGTGTTCTATGCTTAGAAATCTTTAAAGAGCTTTAGGAAAATGGAGACTTCTTCCAGTTTCTTATAAAAAATGCAACAAATTAAAAAATTTCCTTATGCATTTCTTAAATACTGAGCTACATGTGATACATACATGTGATATGTACGTTTCTAATCATGTATTGGACATGAGGAAAAATTTCTTTACTGAAAGAGTGGTTAAACGTTGGAACAGGCTGCCCAGGGAAGTGGTTGAGTCACCATCCCTGGAAGTATTTAAAAGACATGTAGATGAGGCACTTAGGGACATGGTTTATTGCTACCATGGACTTCCGGAGGGCGGACTTTGGCCTGTTCAGGACGCTGGTTGAGAGAGTCCCTTGGGAGACCATCCTGAGGGGCAAAGGGGTCCAGGAAGGCTGGACGATCTTCAAGAAGGAAGTCTTAAAGGCACAGGAGCAGGCTGTCCCTGTACGCCGCAAGAAGAATGGGCGGGGAAGACGACCGGCCTGGCTGAACGGGGAGCTTTTGCTGGGACTCAGGAAAAAAAGGAGAGTTTACCGCTTGTGGAAGAAGGGGCAGGCGACTCAAGAAGAGTACAGGGATCTCGTTAGGTCGTGCAGAGAGGAAATGAGAAAGGCAAAAGCCCAGCTAGAACGCAACCTGGCCGCTGTCGTTAAAGACAACAAAAAAAGTTTTTACAAATACATTAATGACAAGAAGAGAGCCAGGGAGAATCTCCATCCTTTATTGGATGCGGGGGGGAACATTGTCACCGAGGATGAGGAAAAGGCTGAGGTACTTAATGCCTTCTTTGCCTCAGTCTTTAGCAATCAGACTAGTTACCCTCAGGGTACTCGGCGCCCTGAGCTGGAAAACAGGGATGGCGAGCAGGATGAACCCCCCATAATCCAAGAGGAAGCGGTCAACGACCTGCTACGTCATCTGGATACTCACAAGTCTATGGGGCCGGATGGGATCCACCCGAGAGTGCTGAGAGAGCTGGCGGAGGAGCTAGCCAAGCTGCTCTCCATCATCTATCAGCAGTCCTGGTTAACAGGGGAGGTCC
>NW_008824238.1:3754325-3754545 GCF_000699105.1 Pygoscelis adeliae | reverse complement strand
AAGCCCAACGGCATCCTGGCCTGTATCAGAAATAGTGTGGCCAGCAGGAGCAGGGAAGTGAACGTGCCCCTGTACTCTGCCCTGGTGAGGCCACACCTCGAATACTGTGTTCAGTTTTGGGCCCCTCACTACAAGAAGGACGTTGAGATGTTGGAGTGTGTCCAGAGAAGGGCAACGAGGCTGGTGAGGGGTCTGGAGAACAAGTCTTATGAGGAGCGGC
>NW_008824238.1:3742124-3754118 GCF_000699105.1 Pygoscelis adeliae | reverse complement strand
TGAAAGAGTGGTTAAACATTGGAACAGGCTGCCCAGGGAAGGGGTTGAGTCACCATCCCTGGAAGTATTTAAAAAACGGGTAGATGAGGCTCTTAGGGACATGGTTTAGTGGGCATGGTGGTGTTGGGTTGACGTTTGGACTCGATGATCTTGGAGGTCTCTTCCAACCTTAATGATTCTATGATTCTATGATTCTGTGGTTTAGTGGGCATGGTGGTGTTGGGTCGACAGTTGGACTCGATGATCTTAGAGGTCTTTTCCAACCTTAATGATTCTATGATTCTATGAATGTATTCTGGTATAAAGAAGCACATATGAAAAGTATTCCAAAGTAGCCCTTGTAAACTAGAACAGGAGGAAAACAATTTTGGCAGATCCAGGCGTTATCCTTTACATTCTTGATTCTTGTGAACCACATAGATATGATTCTGCTATAATAGAAAGTGTAATTGCTATGATTTTGATTGACATCTTGGATGCAATTGTGAGATACAGAACAGATAATGATGGTGACAGGACCTTGGAAAAATTCAAATAAAATTAAGGTTAGAATTAAGTACTGAGACTTTAAGGATAGTAGAATATTTAATTACTTACAGCTCAAGTTGTAAATTTTATTTTAAAAGTTTGAAATCTACAGTTTCTCCAGTAAAGTGAAAATACTCTAGTGGATGTTGCTTCCTTCTCTTTATACTGCTAAACAACCATGGCAGGGCTGACTTCTATCACTAGCTCAGTTTTGAATGTGAAATATCCCAGACTACAAAGAAAGTAGTTCTTGAATTTTCTCCAGTAGAGAAATACTCCTGGATCCACTTTGGTACACCTGGAAACCTCATTTCCTTCTTGTAATATTCTGTAATATTTTCTGAGAGAGTCCATAGACATTGTCTGGCTTGCTTGAACCTTGATTTAATAGTATAGAGTTTAAGGACTATGTAGTGAACAATTGCATTACTGACAGTAAGAATCGAGTTTACAGCTATGAATCACGTCTTATGAAAAAAGGAGCTTTGTGAAAGGTATTTGGAGTACTAAATGGAAGGAATATCATGAAATAAAATTAGTATGCTTATGCAAATGACCTAGCTATGACTTCATAATTTGTAATGGTATTCAGTTTGGCAGTGTTTACACTTGTTAATGACTTCCTTTATGAGTGATAATTGATCTTGCTCATTATCATATTAAATCCTTGATCATATGTCATTAGTTGGGAATGTAATAAATGGTGTGTTTGATTTTTAGTGTAATGAACTAATTAGACTAATTAAAATCAATATGTGTGCCAATATTAGACTTTGAATCCAAATGCTGCTGCTGTCTGCTGGCTAAAAATCAGCAACTCAGTAAAAAAGTGGCCTAATGCTGATTTATGAGCACTTGATGAACGTGAGGTAGAATAAATTGCTTGTAGTGATAGCAACAGCATTAGTGAAGTACAAGATACTAAGTGCATTGTAAGGTCAGCAGTAAGGGCATACTTACATGTGTAGTTATGTGGCACCTTTAAACCTTCCTGGCTGATGAGATCATTCTTCAGAAATTAATTCAGTTTAAATATTGTAAAGTGCATTAATCAATATTTATAAATACAATATTCTATGTATGTGTCTGGTTGTACGCACAATTTATTGCTCTCTGTGTGCGTATGTGTTTATGTATGTTAGCACATTTTGAAAATTTTACATTTTGTACAGCACTTTTAATTCTACAGAAATCTGTGAATATACCAAATAGGTCGCATTTTCAAATTTAGTACTGTACTGTTATTACAATGTGTTATTCAACCATGGTATCCATTCACGTTTATGTTGATGAGGAATTGTGTTTATAAACCCTAAGGGAGACGGGAACACATCCTGTAATTCTGTAATGACCTTTTGGAGAAGAAGGAACTGGCTACTGGGAAGGGAAGGGGAATATTACTGCAGAATTTGGGATCTTGTTAGTATAAGCAGCAAAAAATTAGTGGAAATCCTTTTGGCTCCAAGAAGAGATTAGAAAAAATGTGAGGTGATGGGGAGAAGTATGCCACATTCTTATTTTCAATAAAAATACTGCTCAGAGAAAAATTTTTGTATGTTAAAGTTTTAAATGTAGGTTAATATTTTTTTGGAATGCCGTATTTTTAAAAGGTCTGCCTAGATACCTCATAGGTTCTTTGTGGAGCACGTGATATTTTCAAAATGAAGTATAGTATGTCTATTAATGATAAGCATTGGACAGATCAGAGCTTTATTTTGCCAGTCTTCCACTATTTATTTTGTAGTAATTATATGTTTATTTTGTCACTAAGAAAGCTCAAAGTCTGCTTGCTTGCTTTTTGTTTGTTTTGGTTTTGGTTTGATTTTGGTGGGACACAGACATTCAGAATTAGTGGGATCCCCGTCCTTTCCTCCCACCTCTCCCACTGCACACTTCCATGCACGGTGTAGTGTTGAAGAGAATACAGAATGGCAGAGGAGAATTTGGTACATTGTTTCTCACACCTTGAGGATGTCATTTAAAATCACAGTTGTTGTGTCAGTGTCCCAATCAGTAAAGCAGAATAAAAGATATACACCTAATTTCTAGCTAAATAGTACTAATGCTAAGTGCAAAAAATTGTTAATGTAAATAAGTAAATATGAGGAAACAGAGCTCAGAATCTTATGACTCCCAGGTCTGAACTTAATCCACGAGATCATGTGGCTTTTGAGGAAGTACCTCTTCCACTTAAGTCACTGAAAATGTGGGTGTTCAGACACTCTGAATTTCAGGCTTTGTAGGAATAATCCCTTAATCATCTGACCTAATTTTGATGATGAATATTTTAAAATAGTGGTGACTTATTAATAAGGATTTCAGAAAGGCATGATTTGAAATAAGTGTCAACTCTAATTTAAACAAGTACTTGAAGAAAATCTACAGCATTAATATAGACTTAAATTGATAGTAGCCATTGAAATTTCATTTTTTTCTTGAGCTTATAGACAGAAGAGAAGAACTCGTGTTCAGAATACGTACTCATGTACTGTACAGTGAGAATAAAATCTGTTAAAATGGTTTACCTTTTTAATGGTTGCTTTTAGTGGATTATTTGAGACACTTAAAGCTTGGGAACAATTCTTTGAGTGTTTTTCACTGGATAATTATTAATTGTCAGATTCAGTAAAATCAGTAATTACTAATAGGAAATGCTTAACTGATCGTCATTGCCCATGGTATTTAAAATTTTAGTCTTTGGATGACATCTGAACAGAAGCTTGAAAATTATGTGTATTAATCTAAATATGGGAGACTGTGTATTGATTGGAAACATCTTTACGGTAAGAACTATGTACACTGCCTCAGATACAGTGAACATACATCGCAACAACAGGCTATACTTAGGGGATTATATGCAGCTTGAATCCCAGAGAAAATACTTTGTTTTGTGCCTGAAGCAGTATACCGCGAGAACATAAATGAGATCCTTTATGTCTGAGATGCATTCAGTATGCATATTATCAGCCCTCTGATCCAAAGCACATAACCAATGTCCTTGATTCGTATAAATGTACTGAATGCCCTGAGGAGCTGTGTGGGTTTGAAACATCTGACAGTTGTTTGTGAGGTGGCATGAGTTCAAGTACCTTTCTTAGCAGACAGGGCGGGGGGGGGAGAGGCACTTCTGCTAGGGTTTTCAAATCAATTTTTCGTCCTTCATTTACCAAAGTTGAGAAAGCAACTTGTTTAGAATGGGGTGTGTCTCCATTACTATGGTAAGTGCTCCACCATGTCTTTCTTCTTGCATGTGATAAACAGAGAATAAAAAGAAATCTTATGTACAGTTTAGTTGAATCTTGGCCCAACAGAAGGCAACAGACATTTAACCCTTGACTTTAGTCTTACTAGGCTGGCTGGCTGTTAGCCAAGATGTATGTGAACTAGCTACTGTCCGTTAGGACATACCAGGAGACAGCAATAAGGATAAAGGAAAGCCACATGCCTGAAGGAACAGCTGCAAGGTTTTTTGTTTGTTTGCTTGCTTTTTCCTTTGGGGAGGAAAGAGCCATGTTGTCCAGTCAGATTTTCCAGTTTTATAGAGTTAGGGAAACCAAAGGTATCAGGTACAAAGGTTTCTTATGCTTTGTCTCAACTCACAGAAGGTGTTGACTGTGGACCATCTTAGCAAGTGAGTTTCTGTGCTGCCAAATAACTGTCAACCAGATCTAAGAGTTATGGTGCCAGACGAACCATGACTGTGGGCCTGATACTTGCTGATAGACCCTGAATTTTCGGAAGGGCCTTTTGATCCAGTAACTAGGTCTTTGCCCATCTTACCTCATAAATTGACAAGGGGTTCTGGTGTTTCCTGGCCATGGGTTGTAGAAAGCATTGTATTTGGGAACATATTCTTATTAAAAAGAAAGCTGTAGCCTGACACTTTAATCAGCATCATGTGTTTATGTCATTGTTGTGCATATGAAGCAGTGAGAAGTCTTCACTGTTGTCTATTATGTTGTCTGAATTGTGCTCCTCAAGGATTAATTTGACATCTAAGAAATTCTTAGAACTACTTCAAAACATTCCTTCAATTCTATAACACTTAATTTGTAACAACAGCAAATTTAATCTAATCTACTGTTATGCCACCTTTGTACAGACCTTCTGAAATTCCTCAGATTTTTTTGGTAGTCCTCATCCAGTCTGGAGTTTGGAGCTAGTTAGTGCCTGTATTGGTCATTCAATTCAGTTCTGACAAAACAGGCAACCTCTTTGTAGCATATAAAATATTATTTGCTGGTGCTGAAGAAATGAAGACCCGAAGTGAACAAAAAGAGACACTTTTTATGTCCACAGCCAACTCGTGCTTCACCAGGGAACAGCTTAGGTCCTGTTGGTGCAGATTGCCCTGCGCTGACAGTGTTGATGCCAGCACGCCCTGGAATGGGCTACCCACAGTGCATATTACGAGGAACAAACCATAATGGTGCTCAGCCACAAGCTGCTGTAGCACAGTAGGCATGCCTAGTCCTGCCTCTTGCCTGCTCCATGCATGATAATGTAAACACATCTTAAAAGGGAGCTATACCCCCTGCATACCTACAGAGACTATCTAGAATTTTCTATCAACAAAGGCTTTCTGCTCTTTCTGCTGCTACTAGCGCTTCTGCTCCTTAGCAAATGATGGGAGAGAGACACTGGGAAAATCTTATCCAGATGAATGATTCCAGATGAGTACAGTTTGAAGAAGAAGTTGTGCCTTTAAGGAGCTACTGCTTTTGTAGACCTTGAGTTCATAGTCCTTTGCCTCAGCTTCCTCTGAGTTTGAGTCATGAATTGGGTGACTGTCCTTGTAGAGGTGGGATTTAGGGGAAGGGAAATATTACCTGGTGAGGGGACTATATCTGAAATAACTGTAGTTGGCAGCCATTCTCCCCTTCAAAGTCTTCTGCTGAAAGCTGTTGCACATACTTTGGGACAAGCTCACAAAGATTGAGGTGCTTGTTTCTGTGGAGCATGGCAGTACCAGACTGCTCCTAATCAGTTAGATATCAATCTGAGATGGATCCACCGTAAGTCTTCTGGTTATAGAGACCTGCAGTGATGTGCTGGAGATCTGCTACTGCCTCTCTCTGCACTGGTTATGTCCTCAAAGTCATCCTTAAATGCACAGGGGGGCCATAGACAGCATTCATAGCTCTACATTATGCCTGTCACATGGTCTTACAATTACATCATTTGTAGCAGTTGACCATTATGTATTTGTCTGTAGGTATCGTGGCTGCTGCTGCAGGCTGCACATGGTGCATGGTACTGAGCACCATTTGCCCGACAGCACAGCCCAGGACCTCGCAGACTTTCAGCAGGGTCGTGGTGGGATGGCAGCCCTGCAGAGACCCCAGGCTTGCAGACAGCCCAGTAACTGAGCGAGTGCCAACACCGGGTCACGTGAGAGTCACTGCCACTTTACTAGCAAAATCTGCGTTTGGCACCTGCCAAACATTGTTCTGGATTTTTAACAGTATGCCTGGCTACTCTTGTGTCTAGCAGACCTGTTGTCTCCATCAAAAGTAATACATGAAGATATATATGACCGTACAGTGCCACCTGCACGTCCAGGTTAATTGGAGCTCAATAAATACCATATGGGCCTTTGCAACCAGAGTGGCAGCTACCTGCAAGCACCACATACACCATATCAACAAGGTCTCCTACTAAATTCTTGTCACATCCAGGCAAAGCAGAAACAAGAACACCTATCCTAAGCTCTTTTCTGACATTCTCAAAAGATACAATATACCCCCCGAAATAATACTTGAGGTCTCCAGCAAACCTCAAGTATCCTCACCATATCAAGCACAGGCAATAACTTAGTAATTAATTTGGCCTGAAAAAGGGAAGTGAATCAGGAGTCTTGTATCCAGTTACATCCTTTGGCAAGACTGAGGTATTTTGGGCTGATATCTATCCTCAGATTTCAATGATACTATGGTCATTG
The DNA here is from genome assembly GCF_000699105.1 of Pygoscelis adeliae. Lineage (NCBI taxonomy): Eukaryota > Metazoa > Chordata > Aves > Sphenisciformes > Spheniscidae > Pygoscelis > Pygoscelis adeliae. The sequence continues at coordinate 3,747,649 of NW_008824238.1, read as the reverse complement.
AAGACAACTGTGTCTGTTGTGTCTTGTGAATTACTCTGGGCTGGTTTATCCCTGACAGTAATTAATTGTGTATAATGCTGAAGCTCCCATATCTGGCAAGATTCTGGTGTAAGTATTCATATCAAAGGCTGCCTACCACAACATGAAGTGCCTCAGATTCTCTGAAGTTTTATCATGTATATGTTTTCACCAGCCAAGAAAAGGGCTGAGTAGTCTCTAGCAAACTGTGATTTTGCTGGAGTTAGCAAAAGGAAATCTGATAATTTGTTTTTTTCAACTAAATACTATAGTATGGTTTTCCACTGAATATTTCTAGTAAAAAAAATTATTTTCAGTGCACATGAAGTTGTTGTGGCTTAACCTCAGCCGGCAACTGAGCACCACACAGCCGCTCACTCACTCTTCCCCATCCCATCGGGAGGGGGCGGAGTGAGAAGAGTAAAAGTGGGAAAACCTGTGGGTTGAGATAAGAACAGTTTAATAATTGAAATAAAATAACAATAACAATAACAATAAAAATGTACAAAGCAAGTGATGAACAATGCAATTGCTCACCACCCACTGACCGATGCCCAGCCAGTCCCCGAGCAGCGGCCCCCCCCGGCCAACTTTCCCCCAGTTTATGTACTGAGCATGATGTCACATGGTATGGAATGTCCCCTTGGCCAGTTTGGGTCAGCTGTCCTGGCTGTGCCCCCTCCCAGCTTCTCGTGCACCTCCAGCCTTCTCAGTCGGTAGAGCATGGGAAGCTGAAAAGTCCTTGACTAGTGTAAGCACTGCTTAGCAGCAACTAAAACATCGGTGTGTTACCAACATTATTCTCATACTAAACCCAAACCACAGCACAGTACCAGCTACTAGGAAGAAAATTAACTCTATCCCAGCTGAAACCAGGACAGAAGTTTATATGAAACTTCTGACTTCAGAAGTGCAGTGAACCATTAGCAGTCTGATGATGTAAGTATTAGTAACATTTATTTCTTGAGATAACTCCTTCCGAAAGTTAGTATATTAACTACCCACATGTAGAAAAAAACCCTAATCTAAACCAGAACAAACTAATATAAAATATGCAAGCAATTACTTTCTTGTTAACACCACATAACCCAAGACTATCTATGAATCCAAACAAATCTAAATCAAAGATATTTATTTAACACTAAAGGCCTATGCTAAATATAAATTTCACAGATTTTGCTATACACCTGTCTTATGGACAGACGGGACAGAGTCAGAAACAATATATTTGAGAATGAATATATATAAGAATATATGAAATATGTATTCAAAGAAAAAAAAGACATAAATGGACACATCTCACTAGATTTAACTGATTTTTGTTATTTATAAATTTTACATCTATTTTTAATTAACTCTAACCTTATGCATATTCTTTGCAAGAACTTATTTCCCAAAAACTTCTAGGGAAACCAAAGTTATTTGTGCAATCTTTCTAATTTGTGGACCCTTTTTTACAGATATTACTATAATCTTATTAATAATTTGTAAGCCAAATATAATCTAATTATGTTTGTAATAGTATGTGATATTTTCTTTTGTATTCAGCCTCCCATGATGATCTTTTTTATGTAAGAACATATTCTTATCTCATTGCTGAAAAGTTAGTTTGAATAAGAAAGTATACAAGAACAAAATACATTCAATTTTAATATTTATTAAATAGTATTAAATTTGTATTTTGATTGCCAAGTTACATGATATAATCTTTTAAAGGAATCATGAAGAAACTACTCATTCCATCATGATGCAGCTATGAAGATCATAAGAGAGAATTTGTCACAGTACAGCAATGTATCTGCCTTCCCACTATATTTTTCAAATTTTTAAAAAATTGAAAGCCAAAGCATATTTTCTGAAATCAGAGAGGGATTTAAGTAACGAAAACATAGTTACTAGAATTAGAATCCTGATTCACACCAGAAAATGTGCCAGGATTTTTCATTCACATATTTATGGTTAAATTGGTCATTCAAAGTATTGGGCGTCTAGACACTGAGAGAATTCGGATACATTCTGGCTTCTGGGACTTTATCTTGGTTGCTTCATATCTCATAATGGTAAAAAAAAATCATTCAAATTGACATAGATAGGAAAAATAAAGTGTGAAAAGTGCTCATGCTACTAAGATTTGAAGAACTGGGTTCACATTTTACAATTTTCTTCAAGAAAGACTTTCATGCTCCAGTGTACAAATATCCAGGATAACACTTTCTAATACAATGTATCATCATGTAACTTTATTTAAAATAAATCCTGAATTGAGAAATATAGATTCTAAAGAAAACACATAGATACGTTTTTCTCTTTCTTCCATTCTTTTTTTACAGTGGTACAGAATTAGCTTGGAAAGCGGTTTTACGTTTATTGACTTTTGGTATCGTTTTTAATTTGCATCTTGCTGCTTGATGGCTCCACTTGATGGGTACAGTATGACAACAGGTAATAGATACAATAACAATAAAACAGTCATCATTACTGCTGGGACTAGAAACCCCCGTCATTGCTTTTTTTTTTTTTTAGCTTTCCTCAGCTGGAAAGTTTTGACATCTGCTGGTTTGGGACATAGCAGAACAGCTGTCAGCAGTGGGGTAGCTGCTTTCAGCAGCAGTTGGCGGGATGGCAGGGTGCCAGCTTGTACCATCTGTGCGCCTGACATTTCATTCTAATTAACAGTAGGGTTAATTGTTCTGGCGGGCTCAAATGTAGTGTCTAACATTACCCAAGGGAAACATGTACAAGTGCAGGAGTGGCAGGGAGCTGGGGACCGCGTTGCTAACAAACCTATTGAGGGAGAATGGTTAACAACTACTGATGATTTTACTAGCTGGCCACATGCAATAAGGCTGAGGTATTTTTTTATTCTGATGAATTATGCCAAGCCTGTAATGATGTAGAAGAAATCAAGCTTTGAAAGGCTGAGACTGCTGCCTTGGGGCAATTGAGAGGGAACAATTTGCATGTTATTACTGCATATTCATACCTAATTGTGTTAGGCTTTGCTAATAGAGCAGAATGACAGTATGAAAAATCGAGCAACTGCTTTATAGCCAACAAAGCTAGTGTTTTCTCCCTACACTATGAGTGCTGAATGATCATTTAGACATTTAGTTGTTCAATATGACAAGTCTACCATTTGTTAGCTTGACATATAGTAATTTATAAAGGAGTATTCTAATTTTACTTTTAGTTTATTCTCATTTTATACAGTATTCATGGTAGCAATTTGAATGGCGATATTCATAGCTATTGTGAGTAGTTGTGATTCAAATGAAACTATTTTGTATGAAGTATTTCTATTGTTTTATGATGTATTAATTTTAATGTTTAAATAGCTTTTTCAGATGTTAATATAACATAAATGAGAATTTGATGAGAAATCTCTATTATGATCATGTTGCTACGACCTGATTTAGCTAATGTTTTTACATTCCCATTAAGACCCCTATTTCTAGTGTGTTGGGGTTGTAAGTGGGTTTAGGAAGTTGTCAAGTAATACTGTACCAGGTCTATAGATTCTAAATCCAAAAATCTTGATGTACTCAATTTAGGCCGAGTTACAATCCAGCATGTAGGTGTAAATAGCTCAAAATGTCAAGTAGAATCCATTTTTGTCATATATATTTATGCAACAGTACAAAAATAGACAGGCCTCTTCAGGAAAATTGTACCTCAGTTTCACTGTAAGTTATTAATGGTTTGCTCTTCCAAATTTATAGAATCTTGTTTCTTATTCCCTTCTTTCATACTGTTCCATAAACATGACTAATACTCTAGAAAACATTACCATAGATCACATACATTAAAATATTAGTGGTCTCTGAAAATTTTGAAATTAACTAGCTTAGTATTTAAAAATACTGAAAAAGTTGATAGTGATTCCAGACATGATGTAAAACTCATGAAGGAGGGCCAGAAATAAGATTTTCAATAGCTCTTAAGTAATTTTGGAATCTAAATTACTTGAACATGTAGCAGGCCTAAATTGCACAGTAAACTAATGGTAAACTTTTCTCAGAGGGAAGTGCCCTTAGTTCAGTAGTGTACTGGTTAATCTCAGAAACAGTAGATGAGATTGTCAAAACTTGGACCCAATACAGGGAATTAGAAGAAACTGAGTTTCAATTGTTTGTGTGCTTTTGTTGTGTAATTAAAAGACATGTTTAATATGCTGGGTGAAACTTGAGATTCAAAACTTCTTTGTATTATTGGTAATTATTGACTGATGTATAAATCTGTTTATACAAATGTAATGCTTTCTTCATGAAGGAACATTGTACTGTGGGTAGTTTATACTTGGTTTTGTATGTAGTCAGTAGAAACATTTGTACTCCATCTACTTTGTTTATATGCAAAATATTTCCAACATATAATGAAATTATTTCAGTAATATTTATTTTTATGACTAGTACTGATATGTTTTATGCAAGGTATTTAAATACTGTAATCTGTGCAATTGAATATAATCTTCCAGTAGATCACTGCATAATTGAAGTGCATGCAATATGTTTGCATTCTAAAACTGTGGTTATTGGTCAGTATTTTTTTTTTTTACTTTAGATGTGGAACCTTACTTATAAAACTACTTTCTTTTTTTTTTTTTTTTTTCTTTTGTGAGGAGATTCTGATTTATAAAGAAATCAGATGAACACATGAAGAATGGTGTTGAGCCTCTGATGTTACAACTGCAGCAAGGGACAATGTGACTGCTACAGTAGGAATGACCTTAACAAAGTCTCATGTGAAAAAGACATCTCACTGCATAGATTTATAATTTTTACCTTTTAAATAAACCAAATGATCTTAATGCTATATTTCCTTTCAAAAACAAAAAGTCTCAACTGGTTATATTTACCTGGATATTAGAAAGAATGTCACTGAATATATATGAACATCTTTAACAAATCAACATTCTGAAAATGCCTAGAGCTAATGTAATTTATTATGCATGGAAGAAGATGCTAAATATATTGGCCTTCAGCAGAAAATAATAAAATGGTTTGATTAGGTTTAATTTAATTATTGTTGTAAGTGAAAATCCTCTATTCCTGCCTTCTCTGTCCTTCAAAGAATTCCTCATGGAAGAAAAGCAGTAAAAAATCCACTTACCATGTTGCAAAAAGGCATGTCAGTCAAGGCCATTATGAGGTCTTGTCCACTCATTTCCTTGTCTTCTTTTATTTTTTTTGAGCTGGAACAGCTGAGCTTCAGTTCTTTGCCATCTGTACTCAGTATATATCTAATATGGTGCCTTCCTGACCTCCTGGTGGAAAACAAAGTAGAAAATCTGCCAAGACTTTATGAGACTGAAAAGTTAAATTAACAAAATGCAACTAAGATTATGGTTAATGTTCCTCTTTCAGGACTTACCAAAGAAGGTTATTCTACGCTGAAGTTATTGATTTGTAGTCTGGATGTATTTGACTCCTCCTTATTCCTTCCTGCAGGTAGGTGAGCTCTCCATTATACATTGCCTGTATCAAATTCCAAATCTCATAATCATAGGA
>NW_008824238.1:3706373-3742071 GCF_000699105.1 Pygoscelis adeliae | reverse complement strand
TTTCTCAGTTTCTCTTAAAATAATTTACTGCAGTTTTAAATTCATAGGTAATCCATATGCTCCATCCTTTCTAAACAGGTTCTTGTTGGAGCAACCTTTTTTTATTCCTTTCAGTAGGTTCCTTTGCTTTTCACATCATAGAAGTTAATGTCTTTTTGCCATTTAATCAGGCTTCTATCACATACTATTTTCTCTCATAAAGAAGATCCATGTCAGAATGTAAGTCACATCACTTTTTTTGATAGGAACCATATAAACATTTTCATAAAATACATTTTCTTTTTTTGTATTATCACTTCGTAGTTATAGAAAATATTTGAGGCCTTATGCTCTTAAGATTTTTTTGTGGGTTTATACAGACTGTTCTAAGTCTGTCTGAAAGGTGGAAAGAAGAGTACGTTCAACGGATCTTACATCAAGAGTACTGTGAAATCTGGGTAGCCAGTATTTAGAGTTAGTAGCTACTACTAGCTGAATCTTGGTTTCTATGCTGCTTCCATTGGAAATTTTTTCCCCCCTACTTTGCAGTGTATGTTCATATACATTCCTATTCATATACAGTTCATTTATATGTAAGGAATACTGGTAAGCAAGCAGCAGACAGAAGAAATACAAATCAGAGAAACATTGTTTACATACAGTTTTCATTTACCTATCCTTATCTTTCCTGTTTTTTTCTTTTTCTTTCTTCTGCATACTACCTTTTTAAAAATATATTTCATGCTATGCTGATTTCTAGATATTTCTACATTTATTTCTAGATACTAATTTACTTTGGAAACTTTTGGACTATGAAAGAAGTGAACAAGTTGTTGTCTTTATACTTGTCTTGATTGACAAGACCTTTTGGTTTTGAGGAATTTTTGCTGTTCTTATTAGTGGTGGGTGTAAAAATAAAACTGTCTCTAAGAGATTCTGTTGTGCCTAATGATGGAGGGGGAACACAACAAATACCATTACTGATAATTCTTCTATTTCAAATTTTTCCTCATGCAGAAGTACAGCTAAGTCGTTTCATGCTGCCACATCAACAATACTGCAGTATGGAAAAATTCTTTACTTTGTGGGTGAGGTTGATACAATTTTGATGGATGTGAGTGCTTGGAATATTCATCTTTAATTACCATCTAGAATTGTTTCAGATTTTTTTTTAAAACAAGGAAAAGTAAAAACAAGCCTCAAGAAATAGTAAAAATTTGGTTTGGCTGAAGCCTACTGAAACAGAGTTATATTGATTTTGGCTACTTCTGTTCCATATATTTAGTTGATCTGAACACGATTTTTGTTATTCAATATCAATAACTTTATTATGTTATGGTTGGAAGGTATATTTTGAATTAATATTTCCCATACTAGAGAACTGTGGATTTTACTATCAATTGCAAGAATATTTATTATTAGCTTGATACCAACTATATATTTTTGTTAATATTCATAGTAAGTGTTCATACTGCAAGGAACATGATACTAAACTGTGCATTTAAATCCTGTTGCTAACATGCAGGGTTTTCCAAATTGTAATATCATGGAATTACAGTGTGTTTGAGCTGCCCTGTCAATGGGCACGACTGAGAAGAGGCTGGCTCCATTTTCTTAATTTTCTTTATTCCCCTCCATCAGATATTTATACATATTGATAGGATCCCCCTGAGCCTTCTCCTGATGATGTCAGGGACCGGGCAGTTTCTGGGTAGTCGCTGCCCTTATCCTCTCCTCATAGGAGAGACGCTCCAGTCCCTTATTTCTCTTTGTGGCTCTTTGCTGGACTCACTCCAGTATGTCCATGCCTCTCTTGTACTGGGGAGCATCATTTCCTGTGCTCACTGTAGACAGATGCCATTCCCCTCCTACTATCTCTATAACAATCCCTACATCAGCTAAAACAGTTCCTGGAACTCTTACAGTTTTATCCAAATGCTCCCAGAATGGAGTTTAGTCTTCACTTGAGAATTTCCAGGGTTTTTGTCGCAATCTCGGGTTCAAGCAGTTAAGATTAGTTAAATTAATCCATAAAACAACATAGGCAAAATGGGAAATTGTAGACCTGAATATGAATGATTAATGAAAAAAAATGTCAGGAGTTGGCTTGCTTACCTTTTATAGATTGTAGCTTTACTGCAGCTATTCTGCATGAATATAAATATGAATTTACAATGATATTTATTCCTGTTCATTGTGCTGAATAGGATTGGGTAACCTGGTGTAGGGTGTTGGAAAATAAGGAAAAGCTGAGTTTACAAATAAAAGCAGGAGTTTCCTTTGGAGTTCCTCAGAACAGTGTGAAAAACTTTGAAATAAAATGTTGTCTTTGTCAGACGTTAATGCTGGAATGATGTTAAAAGAAGTGGCCCTCTATGTGGAGAACTGGAATCTATATTTTAGTGAAAATTTTTTAACATGGAACACAGCTATACATTCCCAGGATAAGATTTGATCCTATTAAAAATTCTTTCTTTTTGCTAGAGAACTACAAGTAATATTTTACTTTCCTTTTTTGTGAGTTCCAGAAGACTGAAGGTTTTGTGTTGTACCAGTATTAAGTAGGTGACAGTTTTATATTTAAGAGCTTAAAATTTACATAAATAACACAGAAAAAGTATGGAGAATGAGATAGAAAATTAATGAATGATAGCTCATCTGTGACATATTGGATCCATAATAAGGATGTAGGTATTCTTGCACTGCTACATAGAGGGTATCTCTTCCTGCCTGTTTTGACCTTATTGTTACATCTGCTATATCGTGGTAGCATCCTGGTACTTCAATTCCAGAAAAATTCAGATATGCAGCTTTTCCAAAGCTCCTATAAATGACTGCACACATTATTCACAAAGAATAACTTTTGCAGAAGAAGAGTTCTGGCCTCCTTCTGGCTACAAATGCCCACATCTGGAATAAATCTAACTTAAATCAAGAAATAAGAATCATTCTGTGCTTCTCACATATCTCTTTGCGTGTCATGGCTAAGCCAAAATTTGACTGTGCCCATTGTCTTGCTTTCTTCTAATGAGTATCAGGAAAATTATTTGATGTGTTTGTGTGAGCACTGAATATTTTCAAAGAACTTGGGAAAGTTTAAGACTGTATTTTAACTTCTGTATGAATACAAGAGATAAGATTCTTAAATATTTGTAAAACTAATAATTTAGGGGAATTTTAATACACTTTTCTATTCACACACAGAGCACAGAATTGTAATATTTTTCTTGCCATCTGATTATTGGTAACTGGTCATGGATTCATTATTTTTTTTGACAAATATATATATTTTAACATAAATAGCCATAATATAGCTTTGCTTACATTGCCATTATGCAAATTACATCTGTTTAAAGACATTTTGGCTAGAGTAGATTTAATATTAAAAGGATATAGCTGTCTCTCTTTTTTTTTTTTATTCCTATATCTCTTTATAATTGATTAATGTTCATTTGGATGAATAATTTATAACTCATATAGCTCCTGGCTTATTAATTGTTTAATTTCAGAGAAAGTAACTGAGTACTAAGGAGAAGCAAGTTGTCATTCAGAGGGACACATTAAATTTAAATACTCCATTGATGCAGAGTAGAAGCGGTCAAAGTACTTCATATGTGCTTCTTACATCTAGTACTGTACTTGTAAAGAAGAATAATGATAATGAAGATTAAAGTGTATTAGGGTTTTTTTAGATAGAAGAGGCATTTGACAGCATGTGATTTGGCAAACTTTATGATCCTGTGCTGGTTTTGTTTTTCTTTATATGTCTTTTTTTGCATCGTTGGTTTTCTCTGCAGTAGGCCAAGCAAAAAGGAGCAAATTGAATAAACAGTGCTCACACTTAATAATAAACAAGATTAAATATGGAAATGATTAAATGATAAAATTAACCTTAAATTGTAGATAAGCCTTTTGCCTTTGCAATTGAAATTAATCTTGAGATATGTTTAGATCAAAGGAACAGAATCTGAATCAACATTGATCTTTTGATGAGGATATGCAGTAGTTCTGCTTCACTTGAGAGCCTACGACACTCGCTAGACAGGACTTAATTTTCATTTTAGGTAGATCAAGAAGAGAAGTTCTTCCTCCTAATAGAGAAGTAGCTAGTGCTGTTTAACACTTTGGAGTTGGCTAAGTGTTGTGGTCAGTGCATGAAGATAAAACATTTTTGGAAGATTTTATTTTAGGAATTGCTAATAGTAACAACTTCACAGTATTTTTACATTACCATTTTACATGTGACATAGCTAACTTCACCTTGTACTTGTACAATGTGCTATTTATAGAAGGGCAATTAATGAAAGACAGAAAATGATTCCAGGCATCTTGTGTCTTAGCTTTCTGGTTTTTTTGCCGTTCTTTGAAAGAACTGAATTATTTATTTTTATTAGTATTGGGAAGGAAGTAAAAATAAAAGTCAATTAGCCTGCAGTTGAATTTTTTTGTTTTGATCTTGACATTTAAAAACTGGGAAGTTATTATATATTATGGAAAACAGGTAAGGATATCTCATCTCCCTCCGCCAAAGCCAAAAAGTTGTTAACAAGACGCATATATCCTTTCCCTTTCTCTACTTAGAATTGATAGCATGTTCTGTAAGCAGACAAAATAATCCCAAAATAATTTGCATTTTCCACATTTGCAGAGCTGCATACCTTACATTCAAGAGCAGAAAGAAAAGACATTGGGAAACATATATTCTTCACTACTTCTACTGATAGAAAAAGCAGAATACCTCGCATGCCTGCTATCTTTACATTTCTCCTATCCTTATGAGCACTGCAGGAATCTCTCTTTTACAGCAAAGAAAACGAATTGTGAAGGCAAATACTTTTGTGTTACTTATGGTCTCAAACAGCAGGAGGTCTCCATATGATATGACACCTGAAGGCCTTGTAAATTCTGAGTCTATTACTAGACACCTGTCCGACTTCTTTTCCAAGAAACATCAGGTGTATACAATGGCTGGACTAGCAGGCATGATTGGTTCTCTGCAATCATCTTTCATAGATCTGGCTATGAAGAAGAGGCACCAATTCTCAATAAACCTTTACAGAGCAAGGTTCCCATAGGTCCCAGCAGCATCTCTAAAAGGAGAACTCCAGGGTGCAGGCTCATTACCATATCATCCAATCTCGCAGTGCTAACTTTTTTTCCCTCAGACCTTTATTCTTTGCAGTGCTAAATAATTCTCCAATTATCGAGTGTTCTATAAAACAAGTAATTGCATGAGGACATCTCTTGAAGATACAACAGCCTGCGGTCCAGATGTTGCATTCTTTAACCCTTTGATTCACAATGAGAGCAGCCTGTATCTTTGGCAGTTACTTACAGCGTATAATAGATCTTTCTCAAACTGAAGACTCAGTTGACTGAAACCTCAGCTATTGTGATTTCTGGGACTAATGAGGCTCTGCTGACTATGACACTACTTACGTTTTATGATGTAGGATGAATTCAAAGTCAAGGAATCTCTCAAATTTTTCAGGAAACTCAAAGCCCTACGACAGAGTCTGTATCTAAAAAGTGCCTCACAAATTGGTATGTCTAGGACAGACTGCAGAAAAAGAGAAGTAACATAACATAAAAATGAATTGAATGTTTTTAAAGAAAATTGAAGGTTTTTTTTAAAATATATAACCTGATACCTTAACTAATGTTAAGCAGTCTGAAGTGGAGAAATACCAGAAACATTGAATTCAGGTAACATAGATGAGGATAAGGAATCTCAGGAATAGCAGAAGTATATAAATGTGATTTAAGGCTCAGACATTCTCTGTGTAGTTTTATAGCTTTCAAGTGCCTTGCAATGTTAAGTAAAATAATATTGTTTCCTCCTCCAATAAAGTTCACTGACTTCTATACATATATGGCACAGTATTAGCACATATGACATTTTGGCATTTTCACAAATGTTTTCTCAGTTACATGCTATGTATTCTCTCTCTCAGATGCCAACATTTTCACGTACAAATAAACAGCAGATTATTTCAGAACAGTTGGTGAAGGGAGTTTCAGAAAAATATTAGCAAATGATTTGATATAATTGTTTGAAGCGAGGTTAAATAATGTGTAAAGGATTAAGTATAGGAGAGTATTCCAAGAAAAATGGAGTAGTTCACTGAAACATGGCTATTCCCTTTAGCTGTCCCCTAAATCCTATAAGTGGAAACAGACAAATACACAGAGGAGTTACTGGGAATGGAAAAATCTTGTGATGAGAAGGAAGGACCAAAATACATAGACCAAGAAACAGAGGAAAACTGTTTGATAAAGTTGAACTCATAAGCTGAACGAATTCAAGGATAGTTTTCAATAGTAGGAAGGCAGGTTTTATATAGCTGAAAAGATTAAGGTGCTATGCAGCGCAGAAAATAGTTGTGGTGATATTTAATTTCTTGTAGTGGGATAGCATTTGGAAACAGGAATGGTTTAGAGAGGCAGCGTGTTTTGTTAAAGCATTTATAGGTTATTAGACAATAATAAATTAAATTTGAAGGCAAGGAAATGTAATGTTTTATCAGTTAAAGTTACTGTAAAGAGGTACTAAGGTACCTGGAAAACACTAGCTTGGCAAACACAATTTCTAAATCTTTTGTTCTTACAGAGACACCTAAAGTTTATTATTGTAATTGGTACATTACAATGCTACTTAGGAGAAAAATTTCAGTCAAAATTTAAATTTTCTCCAATTTAACCGACAGAATGCAGAACTGCAAAAATGATTTTTTTGTAGTTACCTTTCAAGCTAACAGTATCACTAATAAGTTGTTTTTAAACTGCTTTACAAATACTAACTACTTAAGGGAGGGTGGCAGGTAAAGGGTGGAAAGAAGTGCGAGTCCTCCTGGGTATGTCTTGCTTTTGTTGTGAACAAGCAATGTTGGATACAATTGTCCAGGCTGTTCTTTCAGCCTCGAGGTTAACTAATAACTTCTTGTAGTTAGATCCCTACTGTTTCCAAGTTAATTGGTCCATCTTCTCACATTCATACAGGAAACATGCTTCCCTGGAAAGTCAGTTCAAACTACCTGACATCAGACAACATCTTCACAGAGGCTAAAAACAAGGCATTTTCTTAAAGATAAAGAGACTGTAACCTTAAAGAAGTGGGCCCTACAAGTATAATCTTGAAAATTTCCTGGCTGTTTGTGTTGTGAAAGAAATAACAATTCTCTTAAGAAGCAAAATGCAATTCCTGATGGCAGTTTGCATCTGACTGTAAGTCAAAGTCTTAGATAACAGACAGGCTATGTGGATATCTTAAGAGTCTGTCACAGTGTGGGGTAGTGAAGGGATTTCTTACAAGAAAATAAAAAGACAATAGGCTAGAATTCTCAGTTAATGTACCAGGAAAACAGATAGGAGATTCCTACTTAGTGTTAAGATCATACAAAGCTCTTTGTGAATCCAGGACCTAAGTTGTATGGTCAGTAGAGCTTAGATGTAGTATAGAGACACCTGTACAAATGTGGAAAAAAATTCAAATATAGCCCTGTTTTTCAACTGCAGGAGAGAGTTTAGAAATTTTTTTTAAAAGAAAGAATTCTTTAACCTAGCAAGCACCTACAGTCCTGATGGTTGTACTTCTAGTCATTATAGAATCCTTACTCCTTTTTTTCTGAACAGTTTAATATATTTGATTTGTTTATTTCCCACTAGGGAGGTAAAAAAATCTCTTGCGCTTGTAAGACCATGTTAGTTGTGATGCTACACGTATTTCCTTTAGGTTTTCTCTTTGATAATTACAGCTATAAACAAACTTTTTTTTTTCTGTTTAAATGACACCATGCCATTTCATGGGGTTATTGCTATATTATCACGGGTTTAGCTGTTATTTTTAAATTCAGAGGAAATCTGTGGGACCATTGAGAATATATAGATTTTCTCAAAATGTACCTAGATGGTCTAATAGAAATCCTTTTCTGTTTAAGAGCTGTGAAAAATGTAGTCTGACTTACTGGATAGTCAAAGGAAAATACAGAAAGTGACCAGCAGAAGAATGAGGGATTGCAGTCTCTCTCTTTGTGATTTTTCATTGTGCCGATCTTTATGTAGCTTGCAATTTCATGCTAAAGATTTGTAGTTAACACTGGAACTTTTCTCAGACATAAGGGGACTCCAGCTATGTTCCGCAATGGAGCAGAAGAGAAATAAGATAAAATGGCTCCAAATGAAATCCATTCTCTCTTTTTTGGCTGAGTCAAACAGGAGGTAGCCCTTTTTGTGTGTTCATTTGAGAAGGTGTTTGCTCTCTCCCCACCTCAAAAATAAGTTTATCTGAGATTTTTTTTCTAAAATGAAATGGGACTTTGGCCAATGCTCAGACATTGTGTGAGATACCAGCCCTATATAAAAAGACAGGAGATCAGATTTCTTCCATTACTACGCTTTACAAAGGAAATCACAACCTTGATTTTGCACCACTGGTAACTGAAGGGCAAAGAGGCGTTAGAAGCATTTTGTATGTTTTCTGTGTGCTTTTTTATATTTTTGAGGTGTCCCACTGCTTAATAATAACACTACTGCTTAGGTGAAACTTTCCTTAAGTCTGCATGCAACTGTCTTTTTGCCATGATATCTTTGCCACAAATAAGACATTAAATATCCTATAGAAAATAGTCAAGATAGAAAATTCACAATTTGAACTGGGACTGTTTTCAGGTTTCTGACTAGCAGCTGCCATTCTCATCATGAGGTCATTAATTCAGTTGAATGGGATGTCAGTCTACTATATTACCACTTTTATACGTTTACAAATAGATCCCCTGATAGTAGATCCGGGTTCTTAAGCTCAACAGAAACAGGTTTCTGTGATCTTTTAAAAACACGAAAGAAGAATTTTCTAGCATCTGTTAGATCCTTCCACCCTCTCCTTTGATAAGCTTATTTCATGTACTTTTTTTGATGCAGTGATTAGAGGTGATTAAATTATTATATTTATTCCAGAACTCAGCAGTCAAATGGTTTCTCGATTTATCACTGCATTTTCAATTGTCAGTTATTTACTTTAATTTTTAATAAATCACTGATTAATATTATTTTTTCATTGTGTGCAGGAGTGACTACAACTGGGAAACTAAAACGAAAGTCAGGATTATCATAATTTATTGTTAATTAAAATTATGAAAATCATAAGATATCATTTTGCTCTATAAAAGGCATGGTGGATTTTTTTTTTATTTAGAAAAGAATGTGAAAATGGTGATATCAAAGTCTTTTTGCTAATATTTTTGAAAGATGTATCAGTTTGTGTACTGCATACACACATACTTGTGTATGTCTGTCATTCAGATTTGTATCAACCTGACAGATGCAAAAGCAGAAAAAGACAAAAAAAACGTAGTATGAACTTCATGCAAATAGAGTTACAGCAAGTGTTTTACATTACAGTTATATAAGGAAGTGTGACATTTTATAAAAGAAAACTTAAAAGATATGAAGTTCCTCTGAGCGCATCTTTATCATTTAAAAAGCCCATTTATTTTCTGTTGTTAGATTATAGTTTGAATTCGAAGGAGTAATTCTCCAAAGAAAGCATCAGGCTTATTTGTTCAATTCCATATCAAGATTACAATGAATGTAAATACTAAAATGAAATAATAGCTGAAGGAATCTGCCCATCTCCAGTTTTTTTTTTTTTTTTTCTGACTATTTTCTACAATAGCTCACCTTTATATATTAATATAATTAAAATAAGAATGTCAGCTCCTGCTTTGGGCCTAGCTTGGTCTTTATAAACTAGCTTGACTTTTGGAATTTGTCAGTACGATTAAAAATTAGCTATTAATTTAAAAAAAAGTTAAATATTTTTTGTTTCAGGCTGCTGTTTTCATTTTGCTCCTGAATGTAATCTAAAAGGGATGCTGTTTGGTGTTTGTTTAGGATGCATTTATGAAAAAGAATTATTTTTTATTCTCACAGCAAACTTCCTTGTAAGCATCTGAAAAATATCAAGAATTTTAAAAAATGAAGTGTATGCTTAAGTCTGTTGCATACAGTTCCATTCATGCTCATACATTACAGAGGTAGTTTAATCACCCATAAGAAATTACTAGCTTCTCTGTTCGTGAAGCATGACATTTCAATTGCACAGCCAATAAAAGAATTACATGAAGAGGGCTGAAATGATTTACTGTATGGAAAGCCACAAGACCAAGGTTACCATGGTGAACTACCTTTCTGTGCATACAAGGTCAAGTGAGAGTGACCTGTCAGTGGACAACCTTCAGAGCTAACATAGTAATATATTGCACCAACAATGGTTTGTTGATCTGCTTCTTAAATAGTTATAAACATTTCAATATTTGATATTTTTTATTTCTGAATTTTTTACGTGTGGACAATAACGAATACAGAAATCTTCATTTTATGCTTCAGTAATAGTAGTTTAACAGCATTAGATGAACATCTGTGTTTAGCAATTTTTTATGGTTTATAATTGTATACAGTAATGTTTCTTAGGGTATGTTCAGAGGTTAAAAAAAGCTTACCAAGGGTTTTCAGATATTTAATCTAGTGTGTATGAGATTCCAGTTGATGTTTTTCATATTTTCTGACTCTGCATTATTGTATATTGCAGAATTCTTCTTTTAGTTCCAATGGGGCTGGAGATGGGGAAGCAGGGAGCATTGCAAATAGTCTGTGTACAAATATTGTCAAAGAAAACATACAATTATAATTAAAATGTTCAGAAAAAAAGTCTGAAAAGCAGGGAGTTTATCTAATGGTTCTCTGCAAAATATTTTGTTGATGCATAAAATGAGAACTATACTAATAAATGTCTCTTGAATTACATATGCTGTAAGAAAATGAAACCCTTTGGGTTATGAATCTTGGATTTAAAGAGGCAGTCATCAAATATTTAAGATGAAAATGCAGTAACACATGCTAGCTGTCATGTGTAAGTTTGGTGAATGTTATGACAAGGTTTTTAAAACATTCATAGTCAGAGTATTTTTATAAAAATGTTCATTAATTCAAACAGACATTCATATCTGGCAACCTGCATTACAATCGAGATTTCTAGATGCATGAGAAATCTTTGTAAAGCCAAGAAAATATGGGTGAAATATATAGCAATCATGTTTAAATTATACATTATAAGGCATACCTATCGGTATGTTGTCATATTATGCATTAAATTTAGTGCATAAATCAGGTTGTTATAATTCTGATGTCGCCAAAAGGCACAAAATATGACAAACAGGACTAGGCATGTAGATATTATCATACCCAATAATTCAATGAGCATTTGTTTTATGTAAATTAACTCCTGTTAATAAAAATTACACTCATTTATTACACCACTTCCATGTGATAATTAAAAAAATGTCCTTTTTCTTGAAAATCGTTACAAAATGTGAATAATGCATTTGTTTAATATCTTTATAAACAAGATCTTACCATCAGATTAGTTCTGGAAATGAAAGTGTTATTGATTTCTATAATAATTTCATAATACTGTTACATTGCAGTGCTGAAACTGCTAATCTCGTTTTTGTGGAGAACTCTATGCATTTAAAGCAGTGCTTGAACTCTCACATACAGCATATAAACAATATTAATTTGATACAGGCTGCTATTGTTGAATCTGCAGAAAAAGTACCTTTCAAAATATGGAGAATAAAAGAGAAAGATACTTTTAACTGTAGCTTTTAACATAATGAACACAACTATCTATTAAAACCCTGTTGCAATAGTGGGTTTTTTTCAATACATTCAAGCATATTGGGTGGTAATATACCAAAATTTCAATATGGTTTTGATTTTCTTCATTTATACTTGAAAAATATTCCAACCTGAGAAATGTTTAGAGCTGCATTCTTAACAAATTCCTGAAGCATCTATAATTATGGGGGATCTCTAATAGAGGATACAATAGATCACCTGACCTTGTGTCTACTTTCCAAAAAAAAAGAAAAAGAAAAAAAAAGAAAAAGATTAGAATTGGATTTTCTTTTTCTCTCTCTCTCCCCCCCCCTCCCCTTTTTAATAATTAGTAGGTGAAGGCTTTCTTAAGACGTTAGTTTGCTGATATTGCCAGAACAACAAAAGACAGAAGTGAATATGTGTGTGGGAAAAGATTCAAGGCAAGATCTACCTCATGCTAAGGAAATTACTCAGAGATGAAAACATTTGTCGAAGTGCTACTAATAGAGTTAGCGAGCCAAATCATGGCAAACCTGTGGACATCTTGATAAGACACAGCACACAAGGAAGGTGAAATTCTTGAACCTAACCTGCTTCCACCCTTCATCACTAGACCCAGCAAGCCTCTTGGCAGGAAATAAAAGACTTCTTATCTTCTGTTCTTTATTAAAAGTAGCTAAATAAGTACTTTTAAGGTACCAGGTTTAGCTGAAGTTGAGTACACTGCTGTGAATGGTGGTCCCAACTGAGCATCATGTCAGAGCACTTCTATTCAGTTGATTGTTAGTGGCAGGCTGCTAGAGCCACCACTTAGCTCTGTAAAGTGGCAGAAATCAAAGAAGGCCTTGTTGCTGTGCACAGAGAAACGGCAAATGATCCTGAAGTGCATTTTCCAGCTCCCCTGGAATGTTATGGGAGCAAACATTGAAAACTGCGGGGCACGTACTCACTGGTGAAAACTCTGCCATTCGCTTGCAGGACACATCACACAAAGTTCTCATACTTTATAAAGGAGAGCCCGTTAGACTGCCAATTGTACGCCGGCCAGGTCATGATATTACTGGGACTGCTGTCAGATTACCAAATGATTGACAAGCAATATTAGGTTTGGAATGGTGCATTGGGACTTAAAAAACAGAAACTAAAAATACACAGACTAAGAAATGCCAAATTTTTTATCTATCTTGTGGCCCCTGGCAACTGATAAAATGCGTGGAGTTATATTTCATGATCAGAAAAACATAGGTTAGATGGCATTAGTATTATCTCACAACTACAATGGGAATGAATGTGTAAGATGTGGAAAACCCTCTGGTAGTCATAAATGCATAGGTTACATCTGTTGTTTACCCAAGACTGAATTAAAGAGAAATTTGTAATAGGTTTTTAAAGAGAAAATTGAAAATTCACCAGAGAAAATGAGCACAATAAAGCAGGCGTAGTGAACCTTCAGAAAGTTAACCCATGTTTTAATGTTTTAGAATATTAAGATTTTTAATTTTTGTCTCTGTTTTCAGGCTCCTTTGCTTACCGAAGGTATTTGACATTTACACTGGCTACTTCAGGCATCTAAGTAGGTCCTGGAAATCTTCTGGAGATAATCTCATTTGTTCATTCAATATATAACAGGACTTTTCTCCTGTCTTTGTTTCTTTGAACTGCACCTTCCCAAGATATTTAAATAGTCCATCCAATTGACACAAGATTAAGAAAAAAATGGTTTTCTAATCATTGCGGACCAGAGGAGTAAAACAGTATTTGAATTCATGCTGAATTTGATTCAGATGTCAGGCTTCCAACTGAAGAACCGAGTATGGCAAAATATATTTATATGTATTAAATTAACAATTACATTTTGGAATACTTTGTTAGTGAGATTTTGCATTTTGATTCCACTCTCCTTCACTTTAAACTATACAAAATTATTAGAGGTCAGATGAGCTATAATGCTAAAAGAACATCAAAGTCACTGAGCACTCTTGTTTTCCTCTTTATACAGCAGTTGTCTAAGTAAGCACTTTAGGTATCTGTATTAAACTGAAAAGGTGGTGATACTAAGTAGATAAGATTTAAGTGATTTTTTTTTTTTTTTTTTTTTGCCACTGAATCATTTAGAAGAATATATGAAGGTGAAGCCTCATGTATTGGAAGGGTATGTTCACTTCGCACCAAAAATTATTGGCAGCAGTGTGATGCATCACAGAGTATCACCTATAGATTCTCTTTTTGCATTTGGAAGCATCCAAAATACAATTGATAATATTCAGAACTATATCTGGTTTTATAAAAGAGATTCTCAACCATTAAACGTTTGTTAGGGTATTGAAATGCACATTAGTCTCCTGTTCCATAAGAGAATTCAGGCCATATTTCTCTGGAAGGACTGCTGGTTTTGGAACTTTTCTTCCTTTTCTATGATTTCTAGGACTTGGCATCCCTTAAAAGAGTATGAAAAGAATATGGCTTTAGTTTAGTTTTTAGGATTTCTTATTGTTTACTTCACAGTTTGACTGTCAATGTATTTACTGGTGGAAGCTGTGATTGTTTTATCTGACAAAATATCTTTTTGTGGATTGCTTTTGTCTAATTAGTACTTTGAAACTGTAAATAGCATCTAGGTAGCAGGGGTATATGCACCATATAAATTACAAACTAAATGTGGAGGGATTTTTCTCAGTGAGACTCTTTTTGATAATGTAATTACATTTAATAGTTAAGTGCATACAAACTCTATGTGCTGGTGGAAAAGAAACAAAACAGAGCAACGGTTTTTTTTCAGGAGAGAGTATAAGCACAAATCAAAGCAAGCAACAAATGTAAAAACATAAGTGAACAAAAATAACATTTTAAACTGGAAATAAATCCTTACTACTTCTCCTTACAGCTATATAACTAGAATTCATACCCATGTGGAGACAGAAAGGAAGAGAAAGGAGAATCTTTGTACACTAAGGATCACGTGCAATTTATTACAAGTGCTACAGGTATGGCAGATCTCCTGAGTCTCTATCTTTTGAGTTATATATGCAGCATTGAATATGGGAAGAAGATGGTTGCAGCCATTTAATAGTAATATATTTCAAGTAAGATGACATCATCTATATTTAGGGGAAGATGAAACTTGAATATAGTAATACCCTCAAATATTAAAAATGTTTTCATAAGCTATTAAGTAAAACTTTTGGGAAGTGTTAATTCTCTGAAGGCATTTTCTCTCTCATAATCCTTCTGTCTTTTTGTGGTCTATGTGTTTTTCTCTGACTGCAGTTTTTTTACTACAAATCTGCTGAATTGGCACTGTTAGTTCATGTAACAGTAATACGTCATACAGCTTCCAAAGATTTGGCAAAGACTCCTGGATAAGTATTTTCAGATAAATGTGTATGCACTTTATAAAGTATATTTAGTGGATAGATGTTGCATTCTATAACAGCGTCTAATACTTACCACAATTAAAGACCAAGGGTCTTTAATTAAAGACCAAGGGTCTTTAATTGTGAATGTAATTGTTACTTTCATTATGAGGAAGACACTTTAAAAAAAAAAAAAAAGAATGGAAAAAAGTGAAAAAAAAAAGAATGAAAAAAAGAGTGGTCCAGATGGATTTGCTCATTTTGAATTCTCTTTCTTGGAAAATTGCAGGTGCACGTTCATAATTTGACAGTGCTGCACTATGGATTATCTAGTGAAGGTTATTGTACAGTGAGCTCTGCAGCAATGTCATTGACCTCCTTGAAGTCCAAGCATATAATCTCTGTGACAACAACACTGCTGCCAAACTCATGTTTAAGTAGTGCAGCTAACCAAGTTTTTGAAAAAATCTTATTTAGAAATACAGAAAGACTTGACCATTGAGTTTTGCAAAAAGTAATTTTATAAATAGCATGTGTTTTGTAATTCCTAAGGTTATAAAGAAAATAATCAAGCAGCATTGATTCAGTTTTTTTGTACTGTATAAACAAAAACTTCTTTTAGATATTAATGAATTAATAGTATATTCATATACACCGATGACCTATATGTGAAGTATTAACTTGATGCAATTTAAAATGCGTAAAAGATTAAGCCTCAGAAATATTTTTCATAGAGAAAGCTTGATTATAACCAAAATAAGAGTAATCTGTGCAATAAATTGTTTAAATACATAAATTAGTTGCATACTTTGGGGGAGGACGTTTGCTTAAGTTGAGAAGACAAAATTCTAGAAAAGTATTTAAATCTAAATATAAACTCAAGGTCTATTTAAATATAGATTTTGCATTTCCAAAGATAACTCTGTTATATACACATAGAGTAGGAATGTATTGTTTTGCTGCCACGGATTTAGTAGGTAGATGAAGGAGCCTGTATCCTTCCAACTCTCCTCCATTAGCACAACACGGTCATACTACATAATAGTAATATGATGCAAAGGGTCCCTCTGCTTAGGTCCCTGGCTGCAGGAGCTGAATCAGGTAATGACTAAGCTACATACAAGTACCTAATTCTGCTTAGAGGACTCTAAGTGCAGCTGACTTTGCTAAAACAGAGATTTTCTCTCTTCAAAATAAAAGCACCATCTGGATTATAAAATTTAGAGGAAAGCAAACTTCAGATGAAACCAGTTTGGAGCCATAAATTTAGAAAGAGAAGTAGATTGTGAAATAACAGTAGGGAAGGGGCTTGTCTGTCATGTATGGATGTAAAGGAGAGCTGAGTTTAGAGTAGAAGGAGAAGGGAAGGAAACTGTAGCCTAAAGAAAATGGAACTTTACATAGACCCTTGAATGGCTGCAATATATTATATCCCCACTCAAGTACCTTTTCCGCTGTCACTTTCTATCTACTTTGTATACCTTCTTTGTCCAACGTTTCCACACCCACTCACCCTAAATATCAGTTTTCCCTAGGTGTATCTTTTACCTTATAAATTCCCCCTGAATCTCTGTGTTTACATATCTGTCTTTGAGTCTGTGAAGGCCAGTTCTTTTTCTAGCCTTGTCTTGCACATCTTGTTTTATTAGTACTTATTTTGCACCCCAGGTGACCTTGCTTTTCATCACATTTTTTCTACACCAAATGCTTTGGTTGCCCTTAGTGCTCACCTTTATATTCACATTCACAACTCCCCTTGTATTCGTTCATAAAAATGAGGAAAAACAGTTGGTGAAAAGTTCATCAAAAGCAAAGATCAAAATCCCTGGATGTAGTAGAATTGAACTTTTAAAGGTTTTATTTATTGACATATTTATTTATTTAGTCAGTTTCATTGTGGGCTTTTTCCGTGTTTGTGGACTTTGCCCTTGCCTCCTACAAAAAAAAAAAATCATTTTTACTTTCATTCAAAAGTACAAAAGTCCTCATGTTTGTGTCTTATTCTTTTGACTTCTTGTCATTTGTCCTTAGGTTTTATGCTATTAATATTGATATTGATAACTTATTGTTATTGATGCATTTCACATCTTTTCCTGGCTTATAAACAGTTTTTTTGAAGTTTAAAGTTAATCGGTAATGGTTCAGGATCCATTTTGTGGACAGGTCCAGTTACAAATATTGAAACCAATATGTAAACTAGGTCCTATGTCATCTCATGTTAAGCTGGTTTCTGTTTTGGGATTCACTCTTATATTAGCAGCAAAATGCAGAAAATAAAAATGTATTAATGAACGGTACAGGTTGAACTAGGATATGTCTCATATACTGGAGCTGTTTTCTTTTTCTCTGATAGTTGTTTCAATCTGCATATCTGTATATTCAAGAATGTATAGATTTTGGAAAGCACACCTGGATTTACAGTTCATCTTTTGAATCCATGTTTCTTTCTTAGAAAAAGTTTATTTAATTTACATTGCTGGCATTGTGTGCTTAAGGAGTTCAGACATGATTGCCCCCAGTGACATGCTTACTGCATTCCCATACACAGAATGACTTTCAGCCTAAGAAACATTTGTAAGACTACTCCTACCAAAACCAAAATGATCAATTGTTTTATACTGGTCCAGTTTTCAGCTTCGTTTCTTTCTGCAAGTCAATGGAGGGATATTTCTGCATTACCAGAAGATGCCATTTCAGTTTACATCTTAAACTATACTTTGTCCCCAGATGATGATGTAAAATGAATTGCATTCAGGCAGAGGCTTCTCAAGCACAACTGCTTCATTTAACAGCAGCATATAAGTATTCAACTCCCAATCCCTGGAGTTCTCCCTTTGCTAACAGTTATAGCGTCAGACTTAAACTGGCAAAGTATTTTGGAGAATGCAGTTTTTCTGAGCCAATTAAC
Source organism: Pygoscelis adeliae (assembly GCF_000699105.1). Lineage (NCBI taxonomy): Eukaryota > Metazoa > Chordata > Aves > Sphenisciformes > Spheniscidae > Pygoscelis > Pygoscelis adeliae. Next base: position 3,724,176 of record NW_008824238.1, on the reverse strand, counting down.
TTATATTGTGCAATATACAATATAACAGTTTTTTTCTGATTTAGACAAGGCAACCAAGAAAACCAAAGAAATCAGAAAAAGTCTCTTGTCAGCTTCTGAGATAAGAATAAAAAATTAAATTCAGGGTTTCTCTGAGACTTTTGGTAATTTCAAATGGAGCAGCAATTCCTGTCTTCATCTGTTTGTCTTCAAGAAGTTTTCTAACAAGCTTATTCACACGTAATCTTTCAAATTCTGTAGAATATACTAGAAAAGGAATAGAAGTTTCCATATTGATGCAAACTTCTGTGAAATTCTACCATTACACAAATCTTAATGTGAGGACTCAGAACTGATATACTGTGCACTAAAGTTTCAAAAAAGAGGAATATAAATTTCTTATTTTATCTGAGTGCTTTCCAGATATTCATGGATACTGTTACACAAGGACCCTCTCATCTAAGGAAATCTTGTCAGGAATTTATTGATAAGGAAGAAAGGCATAAAAGGATTAATTATATGCCTAAGAAAACCAAGTTTTGTGACAGAAGTGAATTCTGCTTCTCTGCCTTCAGAGGACCAGTGTTTCCTCCTGGACTTGGCTGGATTTGTAATGAGGTGTACCTACGTGATTTTGTAAACTCCTCATTTTGTTCTGTTTCCTGTAAACTCCTCATTTTGTTCTCATTTTCTGTCCTGAAAAGACTCAAGGAAGAACTTAACTATGCTAACTGAAGTAGTTAACTACACCAGTCAGAGATTAGAGTTGTACTCTCTGTTTTGAGATAGTAGAAAATAGCTGGTAAGGAGGTGAAGACAGATTAAAAGAAGACATTCACTGGATCAAGAAAACAGCCTCCCTGAAAAACTGCAAGCTGATGACAGTCATTAATTTTAAAAATATCAATATTTCTTGACATCAGTAATTTTACTTACTATTGTCTGGTCTTGTACAGTATCTCCCTTATGAAAGTGTATTGAGAAAGGATAGTTTCACAAATACCTCATAACTTTTCAGTCAGTCTTTCAATTTGGTTGTGTCATGCATGCAGTGGGAATTGCATGGATGGCTGATCATCTTTAAGTTTTTCATATTTTAGAGCTGTTAGAAAAACAGAAAAAAATCAGTGTCATCCATGGGTTTTTATGTTCTGGTGAATTGTATTTTTAGGTTCTGATGGGAAAAAAAGCTAAGCTTAATTATTTCAGATTTTTTTTAGAGGTGTCCTGGTTTCAGCTGGGATAGAGTTAATTTTCTTCCTAGTAGCGGGTACAGTGCTGTGTTTTGGATTTAGGATGAGAACAATGTTGATAACACACCGATGTTTTAGTTGTTGCTAGGTAGTGCTTACACTAGTCAAGGACTTTTCAGCTTCTCATGCCCTGCCAGCAAGAAGCTGGGAGAGGGGGCACAGCTGGGACACCTGACCCAAACTGGCCAAAGGTGTATTCCATACCATATGACGTCATGCTCAGTGTATAAACTGGGGGGAGTTAGCTGGAGGGGTGATGACTGCTGCTCGGGAACTGGCTGGGCATCGGTCAGCAAGTGGTGAGCAATTGCATTGTGCATCACTTATTTTGTATATTCTTTTATCATTATTATTATTATTATTATTATTATTATTATTTTCCCTTCCTTTGCTGTCTTATTAAACTGTCTTTGTCTCAACCCATGCATTTTACTTTTTTTTTCCCCGGTTTTTTTCCCCATCCCACTGGGGTGGGGAGTGAGCGAAGGGCTGTGTGGTGTTAAGCTGTGTGCCGGATTAAACCACAAGAGGAATCCCAGAGCATAACGATGAACAAACAGACAATGTATTTTATGTACTTCTCTTTAGGACTTAGTTATGCCACCTGTTTTATTCGCTGTCGTGCAAGAAGGTCATGTGTCTTCAGTAAGTGGGCATACCCCAGGCTATGCTATTTCCTTGTTGATTGTATGTGATATAATATCAGTTCAGTGCTTGATATTTTTCCAACTTATAGAGACCAGCATGAAATACAGGCATCTTACGCTCATTTTAGGCTAGAGAAACGTGTGTAAAGAGAGAGTAGCTTTGAAACCTAGCCAATGTTTCATCCTCAGCTAAGTCTTTTCATTTGCAGGGTGGCAGAGAGTCTGCTCTGCTCTTAGGGCAAGAAAATTCAGGAGTAGCCAAAATTCTTTTAATCTGCAGTTGTTTTTTCTGTTGTAGCCTTAGTTGTTGATGGTAAATTTCTATCCCATCACTAAAGATTAGAAAACTGCTTTAATTTTTGCGTTACCCATTAATGGTATGTTCAGGATGTCATGCCATCTTTCTGTTTTCTGTAAGAAAGGAGACTGCATTATATACTTCTATTAATGGTGGAGGCCACTGATGATTCCTATATTTCTAAACCTTTGGAGCATTTACACCTATACACATCATAAGAGTCTTCTTCAGTGACTGTATTTTGATACCAGAAGAGAAGGAAGTTAGAAAACCATCTTGGATATAAGAAAGCTAAAACTTTGTATCTTCCAGTTCACGGTCAAGATGTTAAAACTAACCAAAATTATTTCTATTGAGACTAAAAACTAATAAAGAATAAAAAAATAGAATATAAAAACAGTAAAGAGAAAAGTGAAAGAATAAAGAATGCGGAAAAAACCCTATGAAATACTGAAAACCGTTTTATAGCTCTTGGTCTCCAAAATATCTTTTGTCATATATTCAGTTGTTCTCAGCAGGGATCATTATCATTTCAAGGTCTTTCATTTTAGTCTCCTTTTATGCTGTTAGTTTTCAAGAAAACATTAACAATAAGTTCCCACAAACACTGACATACAGGTGTCCCTTGATGCCTATCCAAATGAGTGGTCAATAAAGAGATTAACAGAGTAATACTCACTCTACACATTCACACCTCTGTGGAAGGCTAAGGTTCTTTTCAAGCATCTAGGTGTGAAGTTGAATGTTCAAAGTCAAGTTATATGTCTTTACAGATCATAGAGTTTGTTGAAGTGACTGTTAAGTCAATACTCATTAGAACTTCTTTGCTTGTAGAAATGTTCAATTCTGCCAAATGCAGTTGCTCAATTGACCTCTTGGCCAACAACTACAATTACAAGGTGCATCTCCTGCACAAGATAGATGAGAACATAGTCTTCTATGCTAACAATAATAGAAACAAATTTCTTGCAGATCTGTTCACAGCTCTTCTTTCTTTTTCCTTTTAGGTTCGCACAATTTTGAGTCATCTGCCTAAACTGATAACAGTCCCTTCTCACTGAACTCTTTCATCGTCCACTCAAGGTCTGTTTTAATCTACCACTCTTCTATTGATCAGGCTTCTGCTTTTCTCTCATCCTGCAGTTCAGACATTTGTTGAGGAGTATTTTAAAATTATCTGCCTTTAGAGACCCTATGGTCCAGTGGGATGTAAAATTAGAACTGTATATATTAATGAGTCTCCTTTTGAAATATTAAGTACCTGTTTATTTCTTCCTCTAGCCAGGAAAGCTGTTTTCTTCTTGCCATTACTGGTGCTAAGAGGAGGACAAATTCAACTATATGAAGGATGACCCTTCTTGCATCTGTTTTTCAGAGGGAGAATCTCTCTTCTAATATAGCCAAAATTTCTCTCCTTTTGTCTGCAAGAGTTAAATTAGGCTTCCAGTTTTTCTTCCTGAACTTGAGACCTCTGAAATAAACATTTACCTTTCATATGTTCAAAGTGAAGAACATTGTTGATATTCACAGGTCCACAGACATCAGGAAATTTCCTATGGTGTTCATTTTCCAAATTTAGCCATTTCTACTCAATGGCTGTCCAAATGGATAGTGGCCTGAATTGAGTTTTGCTATGAAACTGCTGAAATGGATCCCCCTAATAAAATCAAGGCATAATGCACCAGAGGTCAGGCAATATTACTGGCATTGTTGGGAAACTTTTTCTTCATTTTCTGTCATACCATCACCAAATGTAATATTTTGGATTGCTGAGGGCCACTATTGTTCTACAGTTGCTGATTGCTTTAAGTGCTCCACCACTGCTCCACCGGGTAGTTGTTAAAGCATTTTCTTGGATTTATTTAAAGTGTGAATGTACATTTGGACTATCAATAGAAGAAGAGAAGTTGCATACCTGTAAAGGATAATCTTTGAGATTGTGGGTCAAAAAGTACAAGTTTTATGGCTGCTTTTCTCTTTTAAAGCTCTTTGATGTTTCTAGATGTACATTTCTTTAGATGAACAGGAATAGAAATGTTGTTACCTTATATATCTATATGCTGGGCATAAGCAATTGTAGAATATGAATGTGTCCTATGTGAGTAGGAAAAGGAAAAGAAGGCTGTTGTCACGTAACAAAGTGTAAGTGCAAGCTTTATGTTAGTGTACATATGGACTTTTGAAGAGCTCTAATTTCTTGAAATACTGCTCTTATTGCTGATGAGGCTCAACATTTTTTGGCTAAGTTATCTTCAAGTATAATATGTGCCTTTGGATTCTGAGAATTATGTTATGAGGAAGGTTTGCACACGTTGAGTTATGCACACGCACTTGTTGCACCTGAACAGTCAGCATGAGCATCATGATTGACTAATCTGATTGCCTTCTATGTTGGAATGATTGGTTACGTGGGCCAGAGTGAGCTTGTAATGTAATATAACTCAACTTTAGCAAGACTTTTAACATCCTTTTCAACTGTATTTTTATTTATAAGCTGAAATGAATGTGTTAGATGAATGGGTTGGTAGGTGGATTGAAAAATGAGCAGGCGTTTGGACTCAGAGGTTAGTAATTAATGGCTCAGCTTCCAGATGACAACCAGTCAATACCGCAGCCTTTCTTATTCAGTTATTTTCATCAATGATCAGGATGACAAGATAGAATGGACCCTCAGCAAATTTGCACATGAGGCTAAATTGGGAAGGGAAGGTTAAGTGAGATGCTGGACAGAAAAACGTTGAGAAACTTAGAGGCTGGACCAACAGAAACTTAATAAAGTTTAAAAGGAGAAGTGCAAAGTCCTGCGCTTCAGACAGAATAACCAAGTGCATCAGTACAGCCTGCAAACTAATTGACTTAGTAGCAGCTCTACTGAAAGGAGAGGTTACAGTGGACTGCAAGCTGAGTATGAACGGAATGCTATAATCACAAATAAGGCAAACCAGGCTACATTGGAAGGAGTGTGGAGAATATATCAAAGGAAGCTATTATTCCTTTATACTTCACACTGAGGGGGCTGTACCTGGAGTGTTTTGTTCATATTGGCCTTACAGTTCACGAAGGATGTTGAAAAACTGGAAAGGGTCCAAAAGAGGGCTATCAAGAGTATAACATGGTTAGAGACCTGGAGCACATGATCTTCAATGAGAGATGACAGCCTGGTGAAGGAAAGGCTAAAGAGACTTTTAATAGCAGTCAGTGAAATGTGAAGGTAAACTACAAGGATGATGGAGCTTGAACTCTTCTTAGTAGTGGCATTTGGTATATTAAAAGGCAAAAGCTACAAGTTTCAGCTTCAGCGTGGACATTAGAAAAGGTGCTTCATCTGAATGGTCATCGAGCACTGGAAGAGTTTATGAAGCTGGGTGATAGAATCTCCATCCTTGGGGTTTTTTGAAACTTGTCTAGACAAAGCCAAAGCTGACGCAGTCTAGTACTGGTTGTGGTCCTACTTTGAGTGAGATGTTCAACTAGGTGACCTCTAGACATCCCTTGTAATCAACATTTCTATGATTCTATGCCTTGTACTACTGGATACTTGCATACTTCAGTTGTCCTTGTACTCCAGATTGGGTGAAAAAATGCAGTCAGGGACTGTGACCACTGTGTTTATTACACATGTACACATGATAGTAAAGGAATTCAATGATTAATTAAATATTTCCTTTTCTTCCCATGAGCATCGAAAGATTTACATATGGAGACAAGAAAAACTTTACTGTCATAATCCCTAAACAGTAGCAAGAAACATGTTTCATTATCTCCATTCCCTGGGATTCCTAATAATGTTTGTATAAATTAAAAACTGTTAATACCAGAACAGTGTAATTGATTAGCTTCTGTATGTTTACAGCTCTCTTTAATTGCTTAAAAATGCCATTTGTCAGCTTCATGTTCTATTGACAATGTTATCGATTTATCCGATTTGGGCTTTGTCTTGTCTCTCGTACATAAAACTCACATATGCAGTTCAAATGGGAAATGACTCTATTGATTTCCTTAACTTGAGCCCAAATGCTAAAGATTTTTGGATAAGCTTTCTCATTACTTAAGCCAAAATCAATAAGAGAGAGCATCTTTTAATGAAAGAGCAGTTTGAGCAACGTACTTCAGAAATGGTGTCCTGTTCATCCTTTGCTTTACAAATCGATCTCCTTGGTTCCTTAAGTGAGGTCCAATTGGTTGACATTGTGGTTTGTCTTTGTGTGTAAACTTGCAGCTTCAGAAAAGAGAAGATGAGCTACAGAGACAGCAGAAGGAAACACTTCCTCTGAGACAGAAAAAGGATGATCTTACTGAGGTACCACACTATATGTTGTAAGTGTGTTCTGTAAAATTCTGTCTTTTTATGGCCATTTTTTAACTATATAATTTATGGGGAAAATAATACGCTTTTCAGTCCTATCTCTTTGTCTATTATTATTCCTTTGTGTATTGCTATCACACTATTTAAAAATATTGCATACTTAAATGATACAAGTAGTTAATCTGGAACTATCACCTTCTTTTATGATTTTTCTGCATAAAAAACTATCACGGACTACAATCCAATCATATTGCTTTGTTAACCTGTTAATTTGTTCTGGTTTTATTTCGGCTCTAGCCTCAAGAAATTAGACTTAGCAGCTCCAGACTAAGCTGTGTTAAATGAAATCTGAGATAAAAAATGGAGAGCTGAAGTTGAAGAGCTACAGAATGAACTGGGTATATTCAGCTAGTTATATGGGCAGGCCAAATGTTCAGGTACTGTACTAAGATATCATTAACTGCCCTGAACTACATAAATTAAGCTGATTATGCCTTCACTTAATTAACTGAGAATGACCTATTGATGTATAGGCAGAGCAAGATAGAGACTACATGCTGCACTGTACTAAATTTATAGGTTTTCAATTAGTTCTACTATTGACTGAGACTACTTAGAAAAGGAGTTTACTTTTATGTTTTGTAGCAGGTCTTTAAATTAGTAAGTTATTTGAAAATGTTCTGTTTGTATGCTCTTGAATTATTTGAAAAATGATCCAGTGAAAATTGTTTATTCATCTAAATGTATAATTTTTGCCTCATGGCTGATTAACACCTGTACAATATATATCTTTGAAACTGGTATTATGACTTCTTATAAGAATTGATTAATCATCTCCATAATATTAGTCATCTCCAAATTTTAGTCATAATAGTTTTAGAAATTGTCTAATCAAATTATTTGTTTAAAATAATATTTTAAAGAAATGCAAGGATAATCTTCACCAAAAACTGATCATTTTATTATAAACTGAGTTAGATATTTTCTTTCCAAAAAAAGTACATTGGCAGTGATTTTAGTTAAGCTCCATTTGAAAAAGAAGTTTTTACAGTCTTACATACATTACCTGATAGCAATTTACTAAGTGTATTAAATACTCTCAGTAATATATTTACAGATTTTGTTCAAAGGAAAATGTGAATTTGTCTAATGTAATGATTCTTACTACGCAGAACTATGGAGTCAATTAGTATTTAGTTACAAACTGACTTCTGCTTTAGGCATGCTTTGAAAAAATCACGCAGTTAGAAACCAAAGATAGGAAAAAAATATAGCTGTTAATTAGTAATACTACTGCAAATTTTGGAGAAAAGTAATAATAGAACTGTTATATCAGTTGATGAATCTTCTGTAATGTTTCTGTTTTAAAAGAGATTTATTTCAAACATAAAGTAATAAAACATCCTACAGATAAGATTGCTTATTAATACACCAAGGAAAATAAAATATCACATATGCTTAACAAATAGACCCTGACTACTCATGTTTGAGTCCCTGAACAACATTTTCTTTAGCTCATTCTTAAATATAAATTTTTGGGGGTAATGTACCGCTCTACAGATTCCAATTGTCCAAGATATATTTCTATAACCAAAGTTAATGTAAAATCTGCATTTTTTCAAAAATGGTATACTAAATGGAAGGATGTGTAGAATCTTATCATGCCCTGGGACTAGGTTGCTGTCTTTATTTGTGTAGTTCCTTTTAAGCTTGCAAAAAATTAAAAAATTGTATGTACCTAGATTATAACATGTAACTGTATTTTTTTAAGATTAATTTTCAGCTTTTAAAATGGTAATGATTCTTTGATTTGAGTTTTTCATCTTGATGCATGCCTATGATATTCAGTTACCTTATGCCATAGCATTCGTCTGAGGATTTATGGTTAAACCTGCCCTTTGTAATTCAGTGATGACCTTATTAAAATATTTCGTGAGGTTTTCCCAGTCTATATTGAAGGTGACTACATTGTCTACATATGCACCTCTTACTTTTCCTTCAAATGTGGTCCATAAGCCTCTGGTATGTACTTGTCATACATGGAACACAAAATGCATTGTGGTAAATTGATATAGGTCCTTGACTTAGGTTCTAACTAACTACAGTTAGACTAGAGTGGCAGCCCCAACATCTGGTGCTCACTGCTGTCCAGCTGCTTTGACTATCACTGACTGACCAAGCCCAAGTCTCTGTTTTGTCCCCGTTATTGACACGTGCATTAACATGTGAAACTTGTTATTCTTCTCTATGATAATTTCCATAATTGTTTTGTTGTTACTGATTCATTTATTGTCTTATTGGTAAATGGCTTATGACTTCTACCACTCGCCTAACACCTGTTTGGCCCTTAGTGTTTTACCTGCATTCTCCATCCAGTTAATTTTTATTCGCTTCTTGTACCTCAGATCTTCCCCTCTTAGCCCATCTCTCTCCCTTTATCCTCCCTCTGTTAACATTTGCCCCGGCCTCTGCCTATTTTTCTCTCTCCTATTTCTCATTGCCGTTTCTAATTATCTGGCTCATTTTTTAATCCTCATATCTAGCACTTAGATCTGTGTCTGTAGGAGGTCTTACTCTGTGGATTCTTCATATACAGGATGGTCGGAAATGACACTTTTCTGCCATGCTATTTTTCTTTCCCTTTTCTCTTTTCATCAGTCTGAAGCAGTTCATTCACCTTACTCATCTTGTTTCTTTTCTCTGGCATCACAAACTCTTATCCACCCACTCACAGCCTTAAGTTATCCACACTGTTTACTTCCTTAACTTCTTTTCCCAGTTACCTGAGAAATCTCTCCAAATGCTCATGACTCTCATCTCTCTTCTTTTCTCCTTTACTACCATCATCTCACTGAGCAAACATTTCAAACTAAAGTAGTAAGATCTTTTTCCTGTTCTATCATTTGGACCATGACACTTTTTATTCTTCTCATTTTGTGTCTCATGAAATTTTTTTTTTTCCTTAACCTTCATGGGTTTTTCTCATTTCTGCCACTTGTCATTTGCTATGTCACTTTCTATGTCACATATTTCAAATTCCTCCTTTTTTCCAGTGATGTCAGAGTGAAATAGCAATTTATTTGTCTGCTCCTTCATTGGCTGTCTTTATAGTTTCTTCCATTACAATCCTGAAGCATGCTCTATGCTTCTTGGATTCATCTTTTTCTTAAACTTGTTCCTGTTAGTTCACCTTACAGTGATCTTTAAATAAATTGACCAGTCAGTGATTGCTCAATTTTGCATCAGTGGAAGAAAACTGCTGAATGACCCTTTCCTCTCCTTCTTGTCTCCCTGACAAGAATCCAGACCTTTGCATAATGTGTGACCATCAGGTTTTACAGCTTGCATATTCATGTTGTGATATTTTAATTACAGTGTTCAGGTATCTCTTCTTCCTATTTATCACATTCACTTACGATTAACTTCAAATTGGATTACAGATTAATTAGGTCAGGAGTCATGCCTACTTTTGTGATTTTTTTATTGGTCCAGCGTAAGAGGCTGCACCTTTATTTACAAATGTAACAGTAGCGCTGGTAGTTAGGATCTGCTGGTAGTAGGGATTCTCATGCTACCTGTGCTCCCCCAAATAATTCTCAGGAATGGTTCAGGAGTTTGTATAGGCATAGGCTCATTTCCGATAGGCAGTCTACATGTTTAATACCATGGATGCTGGATGATCCATGATCATTGGCCTCAGTGACAAAGAGTAGTTCCTGGCACGTTTAATTTACTGGTATGGATGTATTCTGCCTTGATCCTGACTGACTTTTGATCGCTGCCTTTGCACAGAAAATAGTAGTTCCAATAATTGGAACAATTTAGGTTGAGAGAAGATGAAATGGGATTTGTAGTATTATTTTCATAAACTGAGAATAGGTTTGACCGTAAGTCATCTTAAATGATTAACAAGTTCCTATCTGTGTAGCACAACATGTAGTATATATTTTTCAGAGAATGATACATAATTATTTCTGCCTAGATATTTGCAAGCCTGTCAGAAATCAAGGACTGGTGCTAAAATCCCTTTTCTAGCATGGTTTTGACATGTGAGCTAAGGTCATCAGAATTCTGTAGTTGTCTTTGAAGGATATTTCAGCATCACAGGCAGTGGTGGGTGTAGGCATTCATACTGAATGACAAACATATCATTCTCTTATTCTGACAAAACTCTTAGAGCTGTATCACCCTGCATCCTAGTTTGTAGTTCTTGGACTTTAGATTTCTTGAAGAGGCGCACTAAAGAAACTCAACTTTGCAGGTCACAGCTCATTACATCTGTTGCCTGTTCCTGAATGTTTCCTGAGTTAGGTAAGAGATAAGGAAATATGACAAAGAAAAAATGCTCACTGGAAAATATGACAAAGGAAACTATTTATGCTTTTTACTTTTATACTCTCTTCTTCAGTTGTCTATCCTTATATCTTGCTTTGTCCCCACAGACAGATGTGTTGCCATGTATATTACCCTTTTATCACCGTATTTCTCTCTTTCTGAAAACCTTTTTCTGTAACTTTGGATAGCTACTCTTCAGCTCAGAGTTTGACTCTGCAACAAAGTATTGTCAACACACCCAGAGCTTTGTGATCTTCTTCCTAACCTCCTTTTGGAACAGTTGCTTCATCTCTAATATGAGATGCTTAAGGCATCGGTTTATGCACTTCTACACAACAAACTCTATTTCTCTATGGCTGTTTTCTTTACATTGTTCTTTTTTATTTAATGTATTTTCCAAGCATTTTTCTTAAATGAGATAATGCAGGTATAATTAGACCTTAGCCCACCTGTCTTCTGTTGACATCTTCTTAGAAGAGCAGAACCACAGGACAGCTCTAGGAAATGCATCCTTTGAATGTCCTATCTTGGCAAAGTAATTGGTGGAACTGAATATGTGGTTCCAAGTTGCCACTCTGCCAGTCTCAGTGATACTGGCAGCCTTCAATGAAGCCGCTACTACGCTTAGCATTCTGGCAGATTTCTCTTACAGCAAATCATCATGTTTTCTGTTGTTCAGTTGGACAATATCTACCTGGAGATGTCCATGTCCTTTGAACTCTCTTAATGGAAAACAGAAAACAAAGATGATTATCCAAAGGATACAAAGTTACTTCAGCCTTCCAGGCATTGGAACTAGAGGATAAAAAGGTAAATGGTAAATTGCTCTCGACTCAAACTGAATTCCGATAAAATTGATCCAGAACTTCACATATCTTCGGTATTTAGAGCAGAATACAGAAGTGACAGTTACAAAGACATGTTCATAGCTAGTTCATCAATGAGTAAGTGGTCAGTGGCTCAAAGGCTGATCCACAAGTATAATGAAGAGTAGATTTAGGCCCTATGAGAAGTACTACTGAAGTGTGACATATCAGACAAGAAAAACCCAATTAGATAATTAAAAAATTGCAAGACAATAGAAAATTGCAAGACAATAGAGAAAAGAAGTAAACAACAATTAATTACTAAAAGGTGATTTAGCAGCTCTAAGTAACTTGATAGAGAAAATTATAAAAACCCTACTCCTAAGAAAAAAGTAGAAAGCATTGGACAAGGTACAATATATCATGTGACCTAAAATATGAGTTTGGCAAAAAAACCCAGTCTGAAGTATTTTATGATCCAACCACCAATGGTATAAGGCTATACAAAAACACTTCTTGAAGAAATACTAGTAACTTTTCTTCAGTTACATAATAGATAAGTAATGATACCACTCTACGATCCAGAACTGCATTTAAATCTATCCAGAATTCTGTTACAATATAGAGGTTCTGTACCCAATAGTTATTCAACTCAGACCTCAGAATTTTTCCTGTATTCTTGCCCAGTGTCTTGCACTGGGAGATGAAATTTATGCATTTTCTTAGAATGCTTAAAAGCATACCCCTACTTTCCCAACTTTGCTCTTTTTTTCATTTGATCATAGAAAAACTAGGATATTTCTTCAGTTTTTTAGTTCTTTTACTTTTAGAGATCTAATTTCTCCCATATGATCATTGGAAGTAGTGCTTTTCACTGATTTATTTGCAGTTATAATGAGTGAAGGACTAGTTTGGCAAAAAATGTTCTGTGATAATTATGAAAGACTTGTATTAAAAATATGGTATGGATTATCAACAGTTATATCAAAAAACATTCCAGAGGATTTCTGGAACCATAGGTAATGGCACTGATGTTACAGTAAAGAAATGTTATACAGTTATGCATTTTTGTTAAACTATTTTTCATAATCATAACTGAACAAATGATTATTCTGGGCTGACTTACTCATAATTTCATCACCATACATGTTTCCCCTCCCCCCAACTTTTCCATAATAGCAAAAAGTTATGTAAGAGAAGAATAATTATTTTAATTTTTTAATGTAAGTTTTCTATAATGTATGTGTTTTTCAATGTACTAGTATGTTGCTGTACAAATCAGGATAGTTTATTGACAGATGTATCAATTTTTAAAGTGAGTATTACTGTTTTATATGTTGCTGTATAAAAGGTGTACATACAGCCATGAAGCTCACATTTCTGCAACTTTTTGGATTCCTTTTTTATAAGCATTCAGAAGAATCAGATACAAAATACTTATTTAGTTTGTCAGATTGTATCATGTACTGACAAAATATCATCTTACAAAGAATGCCACACAGTGTAACTACAAGAAAATTAATATACTGCAAAAAGGCCCAAGCTCTGTGCACGTAAGTACATGAATTTTGAGTCTTTCCCAGACAAAATTATTGCCTGGGTTTTCACTAGTATTCTTCATCAATTTACTTGAGTTACAGCTAACTTATAACTTTACAGATAAAATGACTGTACAGGCATCAGATGGATGGAAGGTAAGATGGGTATCTTAACCAATGGTTGAATCAAAATATAAAGAAAACATTTTGAGTTGCCTTGCAAAATTAAAAAAATACTGCTGGAATGTACTGAGTCTGGATGGGATGAAGTTAATTGTCTTCATAGCAGCCTATATGATGCTGTGTTTTATACTGGTGACCAAAATACTGCTGATAACACACCAATGTTTTAGTTATTGCTGAACAGTGCTTCCACAGGATCAAGGCATTTGGTGTTTCTCACTGGCTCCCCTGGGGAGTAGGCTGGGGGTGGGCAAGAAGTTGGGAGGGTACACAGCCAGGACAGCTGACCTGAACTGATCACAGGTATATTCCATGCTGTATAACATCATGCTCATCAATAAAAATTGAGGAGAAATGAGTCTGGGAGAGGTAGCCATTGCTTGAAGGCTGGTTGGGCATCGGTCTACTTGAGGGAGATGGTGAATGATTGCCTCTGATGTGACGACTTTTTTTTTTTTGTTTTCCTTCCTCTTTCCTTCACTTATTCAACTGTCCTAATCTCAACCCACAAGTTTTCTAGCTTTTGCTTTTTTATTCTCTTCCCTGTCCTGTCTGGGACCAGTGTGTGTGTGAGTGAGGGAGTGGCTGTGTGGTGCCTAGTTGCTGGCTGAGGTCAACCCACCACATCGGGAAAGGAAAGTCTTGATTTTCCTATGAGCTTTTACAATTTTATTAATTTTTAAGACAGAAAAAATAAAAGGCTAGCTTCAAAAAATTGATGAAATGAAACTGATTGTATCTTTTCCTCCTGTAACTACATTGTAGTGGTTATAGCAGTTATTGGGAGCTAGGAGATGAGATGTGACCCAACGTGAACAGAGACTTGCAGTGGAAATGGTCCACCTTTTCTTTAAAATAAATACACAGAAGATATCATAAGTATTCTAATGTTTAGAACTATGGTTTTGGGGTTTTTTTGCCTCCCAAACTAATTAAGTAAAAAGCGATAATTGTTTAAACAAGGAAAATGCTAAATACACATGAAACCCTACCCACTGTTTCTTTGCAGAGTAGGTTTTTTTCATCTAGGGTGGCTTCCAATCCAGAAGCTTTCAGTGGCTTTTAGAATTGCCAGGGTTCTCCTACTGGACCATGTACAGGTCCTCTCAGGGAAGATGCAATCCCTTTGTCTAGCCTGCATTTCTCCTTCCTCTTTCTTCACTTCTCCCAGATGTCCTACTTAGAGTGGGCAGCAGCCAGGACAGCATGATTAGGGCACCTTACATGTTGCACAGCCAGCCTTTGAAATGAACTGTTATAATATGGTACACAGAGGAAAAGAAAAATACATGTTAGTTCTTCTATCTATCATCACACTAGCTTTCTAATCCCCCATCTGAAACAAGTGAAGGTTTGCATCCAAGACTCTTGCTGCACAGGCAAGTACTTTTACCAGTATCAAACAAAAAAGGAGAAAGTGTCATCCCTCCCTCACATCTGACTGAATAAAAGACTTCAGTTCTTTCCTGAAATCAGTCCTGAGAAGTTATGTCAAAATAAATAGTTATCAGATTTCAGAACCTTTTTGCAGTTGTTGCTGAAACCAATCACTGTATTTCAATTCAGTTTATGAATCACTGCAGAAATGTCCAAACTGGATTTTTCTATGAATAAAAAAAATCTGCTAAAAAATTGACTTGCACTACTTTTCTGTAATGAATTGAGAACTATCAAGATCAATCAGATTGGTATTAAGGGCTACCAAAAACCTGAAGGGGGAAAAAGTAAGATGTTTTAAAGATAAAATAAGAAAAGGAATAATAAAATAAAGTCTCTTTTTAAAGACATTTTAGCACCATGTGCGTTGAGTGACAGACTATCCATGCCATGCCATGCCATGCCATGCCATTCCATGCCAGACCAGACCAGACCAGACCATCTTTTTGTGTTTGGTTTGGATTCTCCTTTGTCAAAATTATATTTTAAAGGGGAGTATATTGACACTCCCCTTCTCAGAGTTCCTGAATTGACAGTAACCAACCTGACAGAAGAGAGAAGCACGATAACATCATAGAAATACAAGTAACACAGGGAACTGAAGAATCTTAAAACTAAGCAAACACAACCTAGGGGAACAATAGGGTTTTGCAAGTAATGGATGGGAAGGAAGGCTTGGGAGAGAGGTCAGTGAGAGCTGTGAATTGTTTTGGGAAGTCATCACGGTATGCAAGTCCTTTTGGAAAAGGAATTGGAGAAATGGAACAGAAGAGCATTGAAAGTGTCTTTCATCATGAGATACTGTAATCCTTCTTAAGGAAGTAGAAGTATTTTGAGAGAGAATATGCTGAGATTATATTAATTCCCCTTCTCAGATCATACTGAAAATGTGAATGTCTGGGAGAGGAACATGTTAATCAATTTTTTGTATATAGAGGGGGAAAATGGGGAACCCACACTGAATAGTAGATTTTTATTTATTTTTTCATATTTATTGATTTATTTAAAATATTTATCAGTACTTCCTTAACTCAAAATTGTCCTTCTGACATTTGTACTCAGTAAGTGCTAAAACCTAACAGTTTAAAAAAAAAAAAAAAATTAACAAAGTATTGAATATATTGAATGTATTGAAGGTACCCTCACCAAGTTTGCAGATGACACCAAACTGGGGGGAGAAGTAGATGCACCAGGAGGAAGAGCCACCAGAGAGACCTCAACAGGCTGAAAGACTGGGCCAGCAAGAATCGTATGTGGGAATCCCGGTGGAAAGCAAGCTGAATGTGAACCAGTAGTGTGCCCTTGCAGCAATAAGGGCAAACGTGTCCTGGGCTGCACGAGCAGGATTTTGGCCAGGATCAACGGATGTGATTATTTCAATGAACTTGCTGCTTGTTAGGCTATACCTGTAAAATTATGTTCAGTTTTGGTTTTCTTCAATGCCAGAGAAAAATTGAAAAATTGGAGAGGACTCAATGGGGGGGGGGCACCAAGATGATTACAGTATTGGAGAACTTGGTATATAAAGAAAGGCTGAAGTATTTGGGTTTTTTTCAGCCTGCAGAAGAGAAGGCTCAGTGCAACTTAATCACAGTTTTCCAATACCTCAAAGGTTAAGCATAGAGAAGATGGAGGTTCTCCTGAATGGAGGTTCATTCATAAGGGTGAATGGTGACAGGACAAGAGGCAAAGGGCACAGATGACTTCCAGGGAAATGCCAACTGATATATGAAAAAAAATTCTTCAACTTGGGAACAAGTAAAATTGGGAGTAGGTTGCCCAGAAAAATGATAGAATGTTCCTCATCGGAAATATTCAAGACTTGGCTTAACAAGGTGCTCGATAACCTAATCTAGGGACCTGTTTTCAACAGGAAGTTTGAACAGATGATTGCTCAAGGTCCTTCCTGACCTAGACTTTCCTATGATTCCAGGTAGTGCTTTTGACAAAGTTAATGAGTTAAATCAAGTAATGAATGACAGTATATATTTATTATAAATGTCCTTAATTTTGTATGTTTTCAGTAAGATATGCCAGTATTGTAACTTTTTTGTGATGATTGCATCATCTATTTGGATTTATTTTGATATCTTTTTCCAATTTGTCACAATGACCTGCCATCTTCTAAGTGCTTTTTTTTTTAATCTACAGTTTGATGAGTTCTCTACTCATTTACAAACAGTAAAAATTAATACTTCAATACTTTGGTAAAGACTGTGATGGTCTGTGTGAGAAATCTGTAGAGTTTGTCAAGGGCTTTTAAAGCCCCAGTGGAGAGATTTTGAATTCTTCTAAAGTTTTTTCAATCTTAAAAGATCAATGACACAGCTTTTTTTTTCACACTTTTTTTCCTCTCTTTATATTTGAGGTTTTTTCCCTGAACTATTCACACCCACTCTGATTTTAAGGTATCATCTCAGTAATATTTATATTTATAGTATCTCAATAATACTGTATTTATTAACTATCTGTTTCCAACAGCAATCACAAAACACTTTAAAAAATCATGGTATGTAATTATAAGGTCTGTAATGGAGATCAGAGTAACTGTGAACACAATAATGGTAGCAAACATTTTTAATGTTTATCGGTAGACAATACAGATGGTGCATTAGAAAAAAACATTATTTTAACTAGCTAAGTTCTAGAAAAATCAAATCTGTTTGTCATACTCATTTCTTCATGTTAAATACAAAGCAATCTGCATATGATTTGAGTTTGGATCTCATATATAACACTGTTCAAAAATTTTACAAAATAGTATTAAGATGAGATCTTCTAAAACCCATCAAAATACTGCTTGCCTGTATTTTTAACAGAATATTTGTTTTAAAAGTGGTTGAGGACATTGCAAATATAGTTTGTATTTTTTCAGTAGAGATTATAAAAAAGCAAGCAGCTAACTGAAGTAGGTGAACATCTGTGGCAGCTTATCAGTTTAACCAAGGGAAATCTATTGCACAAGATGCAGATGCACGTCAGAGACAAAGATCTCAAGGATCTTAAACCTTTGCAGACTAA
>NW_008824238.1:3694551-3706332 GCF_000699105.1 Pygoscelis adeliae | reverse complement strand
AATGTTGTCAAGACCTAATTATTTTGGGCAGTCATGATAGGAAGATCACTATTTGCCCCACAAAAAGATTCAAATCTCTTCAGTGTGCAAAACACTTCTTGTTTTAGAATTCCTTTTTTCTGAATAATCTGTTTTGAAATATATTTCTACAGAAGTATTCTAGGCATTTAGCAATTTGAGAATGAAGGGCTTGACAAGGGTAGTTTACCTTTTATATCACCAGCACTAGGCGGCAACAGGCCATGATCTGTTTTCACTAGGGGAAAATGGAAGAAGAAAAACAGAACCTGTTTCCTAGCTCTGCAAGAACAGCAAACAAATTAAGAATGATGGGTTGAAATACTGTTCCTAAAAAGGCAAGTAGATACTTTGACTAGTTTCAGTGTATTTTCAAGGTTTAAACTTGACAAAAATCTAGGGTGGAACTGCAAAAAAAGAATTCAGGCAGCAATTCTAGACTTGTGTTCAATGAGATTAAAAGTGAAGAATCCAGTTTGTAGTGTATATGTACTACTGAACTATCAAACTGGGAGAGAATGAAAGAAGATATGGAAAATATCAACAGCAGGCCAAAGGCTGATGGTAATAAAGGTAAATAATATGGGTTTGAAAGGAATCTCTTGACTAGATAGAAAATAATCGCCCCTAAATTTACTCATGCGATTTACTACTTAGATTTTACTCCCATTTCTCATGGGAGAAATGAATTAGTTAATGAGAGGTAAGGAAGAAAGTGGAATAGTAAAGGGAGAAGAGAAGGGAGTTCGCTAAAATTTTGTTCCTCATTTCCTAAGAAAATTAGGCATATGTGATCACACTTTCAATCCCTCCTCTACTGGTTTCAAATTCAAAAGTGAAATACAAATGTCAAAGATAATTTTTTAAGTTTTGTGAAAGCTAGCAGCTGCGTAGTGGAAATTCAGAATAAAACTCCCTTTGAAAGAAAGGTAGGTGTTAAGCTGTCTGACTGAAAGCTAAGCAAATTAAACACTGGGACCTGGTGAGGATCAGAGGAGCAATGTAACCTAATGGAGCACACTGAACTGGCTGCTTCTTAGACCACCAGAGGAGAACAATTAGCCTATTGTCCTTGATGTGACATCCACCAAGATGACTAAACAAAGATTCTCTCCCTGCAGTGGCATGTAGTGAAGATGTGTGGGACTTATTGTGACATACCAGGGCAACGAAGAGAATTCTGGGATTGTGTAGAGCTTATGATGGAATGTGTTGAGAAGGAACGATAGTGGGGAAAGGAAGGGATCAAGGTAGACTAGGTAGGAACAAGTGTGGGACAGTAGAGGGAAAAGAAGATAAAGAAGCATATGTACAGTTTTCTGACTGAGCCCTGTGCTTTATCACCTCAGCGTATTCTGCATTTGTATTAAATCCTATTTCTAACTACCTTTTATGTGGGCATGCTCTCTATCCTGAGCCTGTACATGTGAATAGTAGCAAACTCCAGGTTGGACTAGCTGATGAGTAGGATAAGAGATGTGAATGCCAGCCACCAGAGAGAGACAGAGAGAGAGAGACCGTGGTCTGAGGGACCCATGGGTCTGGCTGCCAAAAAGTGGAGAGACCAGGGTCTGGGAACCATGCTTAAACAGAGTGTCTAAGGCCTGATGCTGGAGAGTTTGTAATGTGTGTGTGTGCATGCAAGACAGCTATCAAACTTAAGTCAGACTAGCTGATGGCTAGGAAGAGAGGTCAGAGAGCCAGCCTCCGGAGTGGGACCACAAGTCAGAGCTGAGGGTCTGGGGGCTGAGCAACTGGAAGAGACCAGGATCTAGGGGCCAGCTATGGGAGAATCCTATGTTACATGTGTATGTTGAACTTCAGTCCTGATCAGATGGAGAGGAGAGAGAAGATGGGACTGTCTCTGCTGTTCATACTTATGTGAAAGCTGTTTGTGTTGATGTGGGTAGCGGTATAAGCCCTTCTCACTGTGCAACCTGTGTGGTTGGCCACGTATGTATGCATCGTGTGTGTGTGTGCACGCACCTATTGGGAATACATGCTCTACCTCGCTGCTGCCTGGACATAGAGACATGAAGCTGCGGGAGCCTTGTCTCTGTGGGGATGGGACAAGAGAAGTTGTGAAGTCCATCAGGTTCATCTACCGCTAACTGCACTGCTACATGGTCCATGTAGCAGCCCCTGTCTGGCTCACCCACCAACACAGGGTAGTGACAGACTGGACCTTGCTGTAGTCTTTCCAGCTCAGTGAAGTCAAAGAGATGAAGTAGGTAACAAATGATAAAACTTTACAGTAAGTTAGGCTTCATTACTCTTTCTGCTTGTGAAACCAGTTGTTCATTTGACTATTCCGACTTTTTTTTTTTTTTTTTTTTAAACCAGAAGGATAATATCATGTCTGGACAATACAAAGTATTTTACTGGTATTTCATGGCTTGTATTAGAATCAAAGGAACTTTGGGCTGAATGCAGCTTTTCTCTTTCTGTTGCTTTCATTGTATTCGGAGATCTTGAGTTCAAGTTATAGGGACAATACCCAAGCATCAATAGATAGCTTTTTATTATTTAAGTATTCTGATGTTTTTGATTATTTCCTTTCTTTCACATCTATAAATCTAGATAAATCAATATTTATACTTCAGCTAAGTTTAGAACTATATATACCTTGGAACTTTTTAGCAAGATAGGTTTTGCTACCATCTTTGAACTTTTACTGACTTCAGAAGAAGTCAGTATTTGTGTTTTAGATTTTACAGAGGCTTTTCAATGCCTATTTAGAACAAGTGAATGTAAGTTTCCCAGTAAAGCCTGTTGCAAAATGTTGCTAATTGACGTGCCATTTACCAGACTTTTAATTCTTTTTTAGAAATGGTCATGGTACTCGCAAACTCCTTTTTGCTCAGTTGTGGTTTTTAGCGTGCTTAATGTCTTAGAGAAAGACAATCAAAATTGTAAAATTAGCCTTTGTTAGACAACTCCATTGAGAATAAACTCTCTTCATTGGAAAATTATGTTGAAACACTGAATTCTTATTTAATTTGAGAAAATGTGAAGAGAGTTGAGAATTGTACCTTTTAATCCACAAAATGTAATATTGTTTAAAGATTAAGTTTCAGAAGTTTGTTTATTAATGATAACTATAATGTAATGTTTTGCTAGAAGTTGTTTTCAGAAGATTTCAATTTGAAAAGCGTCAACATTTATTAAACTTGGATGTACAGAACTAGGTTCTCAAGTGTATGTTAGGTACATACAGCTGGATTATGAAAAATACTGCTGAATGCTCAAGATTGTACATCAATTATTTTTGAAGATAAATTACCCTTTTGAATCTAGTAGCTAAGTAGTGTTTAGATGTTATGCTAGATCACTCAGGATGTCAGCATCTTCCCATGACAGACTCCCGAGACAAATACAATTGTAGCTATAACCAGTCTGCAGTGCTTATTCTGCCCTAGATAACTTCTTAGAGCTCCTACACAGACACTACTCATTCTCTGAAAGTCAGAGCAAAATTAACATTCCAAATAACAAACACAAACTATTTCAAAAAATAATGAATAAATTGTTTTCTTGCATTAACACTAAATCAAGGAATAATTACTGGAGCTGATAAAAGATCAGCAAATAATAGAGAGTTGGTTAATCAGGCTGATGGCAAAGATAAACTTTAAAATATCTTGTTGATTTTTTCATTTAGTGAATTTAATCATAATGTTATCTGAACACATTTACATACAACGTGCATGGACTGGGGGGATGTGAAATTTTATTTTACAACCACAATGCACTTCTTTTTGCTCTTTGCATTCTTTGTCACTTCTAATATCTTTGGTGATTCTTGAAATATTTGGTGCTGCAAATATGACCTGTCATTTCAACAAATGGACTGATTGAATCTGTCAGACTGGTGGAACTTACAGTAAATTCACTGCAGCACAAGTGAAACCATAAGAAGTTCTGTTGTCTTAAATAGCTGAACGTAAGAGTCATCTCTTTTCATCAAAATACTATGTACATTTAAGTACAAAAGAAGAAATTTCATTTGTAAACACTCTGCATGGTAGATTCAGTTAGAATACTTACACTGATATAAATCCATTTTTAAGTATCGAAATGGGAGCAGAAATACTTTCAACTAAAGTTGAAGCAGCTGAGTACTTTTAAAATGTTTGGCTGTAAATATGTTGAATATTGTACTGACCTACACAAAAATAAAGATTTTGTTCTGGGAAGTCCAAAATGACTTCTTTTTTTTCCTTGATTCTGTTTCTTTTGAAAATAGAATGTTGACTATTAAATCAGAGACCTTTACAACAGAATCTGTTGCATGAAAATGAAACACATTGGTGTATTCAGCAAAGGTTTAGTAATTTGTCAAATACAACATTTAAGGTATATAATTGTCCTGGTTTTGTCACTGTCTTATTTAAAACAAGATGACCACATATTTTTTACAATAATATAGAATAAAATATGACTTTTTTTCTGAGCTATATTACAGTGAGTGATTGTTTTATATAGCTAGACATTTCTTTTTTCTTTGTAATGAATTTTATTGTACTTTGTAGCTTGCCAGTGTTTGACTGACGACATTTTCGTTGCGAGGGCAGATATGTTTCAGTGCCTATTTTGCTATGTTAAACCTAATAGTTAACTTTGTTATTATGCCTATATGAATACTAACACTGTAATAAAAATCATTTTAATAGTCCTGTGAAGCAGACCATATAAACCAAGACATTTATTTTCATTGAAGGGTTGTGCTAATTTTTTATTAAGAGATACATTAAACATTGATACATCCAACCTCTGATTGAACCTTCAGAGTTGTCACATATAGGGAGGGGTAGCTGAAGATTTATTATGCAATATAAAATTAGGCATCTACAGTAAGCTTCATAATAAATGACCTTTGCAGACTGGAGATTGCCACATAGAATAGTTTCTTTTGTTGTACAGTAGAAAGGGATTGAAAAAAAACAAATATGAAGACATAAAGTTGGAAATCCTAAAATGAAAAATATTTCAAAGAAAATCCAGAATTGTTTCCTGTTGAGAAAACATAGTCTAGAAAGTCTGGTTTTTAGTGATGGAAAATCAAAATACGGTAGATGATAGACAAACATATTTTGGCAACACTTTTTTGACAAGCTAGTGATAGGAATACTGTGAAACGATGAGATAATAAGTCTGACCAACTTAGATTTTTGTAATATATCAAGAAATGCTTGTTAAAGATTTATTAAAAAGCTCACTACAAAAAGATTTCTCTGGTGCATATAATGTATAAGTTAATGGAAAAATAAGATACCTTGGTAGAAGTAAATATGTATTAAGTAGTAAGGAACAATATAGAATGACAGAAAGGTTAACTTCTTTGTAGCATATTTAGATCATCACTTATTCTTATCTCTGTCTTTTCTGCTGACTTAAATACACAGCTGGAAGACCAGAAGACAATTGTTCAGCAGCACAGGCAGCCTTCAGTGGACGATCGGAATGTGCCTGCAGCTGAAGAAGCTCGCTGGCGTGACGCTTTTGTCGCTCTTAAATCTGATTTCACAGAACTTGAAAAGAAGGTACATCAAAGCATTAATACAGCTCAGCCACAAAACAGGAATGACAAAAGATCTCATAACAAAACTGTTAAAAGCAACATGCAAAGTATTTTGAAAATGATATTGTGATAAATTTTGCTTTTACTTATTTTTGACTGTGGAAACCACATTAATTACACTGGAGTGTATTTATACGTGGTGGGTAAAAAGCTCTAAGTAAAAACACCGCTTTTTTCCTGATTAGTTCACTGTAAAAGTATCCTATGACTTTTATAAACTAACACCTAGAATTATTATAAAGGAAGATACGCCATTGTGTAGCTCATGTTTATATTGAGTAAAATTAATAGACCTGGGTGGAGACTTTGTTTACTTTTGAAGCATAGAAAATGTGGCAGTATGTGAGAATGGCACATTTCTCCCTATTTAAATTCAAACATTTTTTAAAAGTAGGTCTACAAAGTTGCCAGTTTAAGGACCAGACTTTTATTACAGAGTATTTAGATCCTTAACTAGCACTTTATTTATACCAGAATCTACATCAGGATAAATAAAATTAAAAATATAATTAAAACTGTCAAGCTGGGACTATTTTACAGAATAGAGTTGTTATAGATTCCTTTCCCTCTGTGAAATGAGTTGGTAATGCCTTTGCTGTAAGTAATGGACTAGTGATGTGTCACTAGTGCTGTTTACAATCTTTGACAATGTCACCCCCCAAGACCTCCACCATTTCATGATAAGCTAGTGGCAGATTGTCTAAATAATGCATAATAGTATGCACTACTGCTACCCATGATGCATTTGGTTAAGGCACAGAGGCTTCATGGCAAGGTAGTAATTTTGTTTTATTTCATAAAAATAAAAACATCTACTTCTTGTAGTCTGGCAACTGGGTAGATGGAATAGATGTTCTAAACGCTATTGAAAATACCAATAATTTTTAATTAGGTAACAATACCAACAGAAACTAGAAAATTAGGAAAAATATAATTTTGGTGAATAAAATGTACAGAGACTTGGATTATTAAATTGATGGACACTTGTCTCCAGTACATGTAGTATGCATAGACTGTACCATCCAAGTTTATCAGCTTCTGCGTAACTGCTTTGCTGAGGAAACAGGGAAAAGGAGTTTACCTGAGTGCACATGCATCTCCAGGGCAATTTCTCAGCCTGAGTTGGGTTTTGTCTACATACAATGTGTATGCAGTATAGCCTAGATCATAATGTCTCTGAATTTTCACTTGCTGTAAAGAATGACAGTTGTGAAAATTGTAAAGTCATTAACTTTAGTTTTCAGCTGGTATAAATGTCATTTCAAAACTTACACTTTTTTATTGATGGTGAATTTTTTTTTTTTTTAATGTACTTGGAAAACTTCTACAGTGTTGCGTTTTGAGATCCACAGCTACTCACAAGAAGCATCTGAAGCGACCATTTCTTGTCTTCTGGAAGGGCTCTTGATACATGTTTACAGAAATTGAATGGCTTGACTGAACCATGGTGCAAACTACCACTGTGAATGGCAGCACTTTCAACAGTATGCCCTGCTTATGTTTTCATTTGGAACTGATAGCAGTCATTTATTTTAAATTTCTCCTATGTGCTGCTGTATTAACAAGAAGTGATAATACCTCTTGGGTATGTGAGGAGCACCCACTGTTTTGCTTTTGTCAGGCAAGTTGTTTTATATTATGGTCACCCAAAATATTTAGCTGGAACCAAAAACTTTGTTTTCCATTGTTAGGCATACGACAGATCAGGCTGAAAGAAAAGAATAATACAGTTGAGATACCAGGTGAGTCAACTGTCTGCTTATAAGTGAGCGTTTAGTGTCATAGAATGTTCTTCCTTTCAATATTCTGCCACTTTACTAAGTGGTGTTCTTTCCTCTGGTCATTTTTATGTATGGCCTGAGTAGTGGCAGCTGAGGAGAACGCTAGAAAAGAATCCTTTCAAAATGTAATGCAAGAACTCCCAAATATTTTGTACATTTGGTTGCTCTATGAAATGTACATGTAATATCCTATATGTATCATAATTTAAGATACAATATTATGTGTAAGAATACAGGAATCTGAATGGCGCCTAACTTGTGGGTTATTATTTTCTCCATCTTAAAGACTCATTCATTATTTTCCTCTAGTATTGCAGAACTGTCATTTGGCTATGAAATATGAATTTGCTGGTAAAGGAATTAATATCTTGTGATAGTCAGTCAAATGAGACTTTTCTTGTCTTAAAACAGGAAACTTTGATTCTGTCCTTAATTTTTTTTTTTTTTAGTTTCTTTTATATACCCTTGTTATAAATGGGGAAGCAGATAGAGTGTCTGTAGGGATCTGTATACAGGACAAAGGTTCCCTACATATTTGTGGGGAGAAAATGGCCACATGACTACAACGGAGCTGAGAGCTCATCACCAAGCTCTAGGTGACAGTGTTAATACAAGTGTAGTTACAGGTCTACGTCCATACATGCATTTCTCAGCAGTGTCCCATCGCCCTACCAGGACAAAATTGCATACCCTTGCTCTTCCATGAGAAGAAAACAAAGCAAATAATTTTGATTGTTGAGAGAATTAGGACTGCAAAGCATGTTACCAACTGCACTTGCTCCACATGATGGACCTGACAGATTATCACTCAAAGTCAAGATATGAATATAAACATTTTTGCTTTTCTGTCTTCTCATCAAGAAGCAGATTGTAGCTATAATTCCTAGTTTTTATACAGTCTTTCTCCTTGCTTTTTTTCCATCCTTGCTCCTATACCCATTTAAAACCTTTCATCATAAATGTCATGGCTATTATGTATTGCGGACAAAATGGATGAATGTGAGGAATCATATCAGAAATGCCCATACCTCTCTAATACTATGCCTGCTGCTGGACTTTTAAATTTCCTCTTTTGGGGCAGTTTGCTTTAGAAGGAAGAACAGAATGATGGAATTCTGTCTGGCTCAGTTTCAGCCAGCTGAGTTAGTAACTAGGATGAACAGGGAGCCTATAATTCTAAAGTTTTCTTTTTTCTTTCATATTT
Source organism: Pygoscelis adeliae (assembly GCF_000699105.1). NCBI lineage: Eukaryota > Metazoa > Chordata > Aves > Sphenisciformes > Spheniscidae > Pygoscelis > Pygoscelis adeliae. Next base: position 3,697,748 of record NW_008824238.1, on the reverse strand, counting down.
TTTCTTTAACACTGCTTTTACTTAACAGAACAACAGCAACAAAATTGCCTCAATGGCTGATGTAATCCCTTGATACCAAGATTCTGGAAACACTCCTTGTGGATTTGGGATATAGGAAGGTTTGATTTCTTTCCCTTTTTGTAACTAATTGCAGAGTCCTTGAAAAAAGATGAAACAGAACAGAATGGAAATTGCCTCGTTGTGGCATCCCACAGTTTTTGTTTTTTTCTTAGAAAGTCATATGGCAGATCATAGTTGATTTTTCTGTTGTATGTTGATTTGGACTATTATCCTTCTGTAGAAAAATGACCATTTTAATTTATAGAGATTTTAATTAGCTCTCCCTGGTTGTATTTCAACAGTTAATAATCCCTTGAAGAAGTTTATTCTGATTGATGAGTTTATGTGTTTTGTAAACCTCTTGGGTTTTGGGGTTTTTTTTGTAGGCAAAGAAACTTTTGGATACATTGATCCACTCAACAGAGGTGAAGCTGCTGCAGCGGCTGTCCCCAGGCCCAGCCAGCAGCAAGACTGAGCACATATTTGCAAGAGACGCACAAGCACACATACACACAATGCATATACATATATAAGTGTCCGGCCACACAGATCAATGCAGGCAGAAAACACAGCACACATACAAACACAAACAGCATCAAAGGACTTATCCTGTTTTCCTCTCTGGCTGATCAGGATGAAAGCCAATCAATGGAAAATATATACATACATGTACATATATACAGTGTGGATCCCTCCAGTAACTGGAGCTTACACACTCTGCCTGTGCAGTCAGAGTATAGGCAGAAATGTGCCCTATCATGTGAGCTTGTAGAACTTTTGCCTTCTTAGAGGATGTAGAAAGGATGTGTTAATTCCTTGCTCTTGCTTAACAAAAGGATATATAATGTGGAATACAGGTTTCTATAAGATACAACACTTCTTTCAGTGCTGTTTTCATTATTATATTATTATTATTAATTATTATTATTATTATTTTAGAAAGAGGAGCTGACTGGTTGTTCTGGACTTCAAAATGAGCTTTTATATCTGATAGTCAAGTTAAGGAGGGCAACTTTCTGGAGTTCTTCAGGGAAGTTCAGTCTGTAATGCAAAATTTTCAGGGGGCACATATACTTTACAAAGAGAGAAGATCACCTCAGTGTTGTTATTTCTGTCTTGACTTTTGATGGGATCGTTAACAGTTCAAGCTTCTGCATGGTCTTTGTATAATTAGGGTTTTTTTTTCCCCAGTAATTTCTTTCTTTTCAGAAGGAATTATCAATCTCTGAGGAAAACACAGATTCTGTTGACACATCTCTGTCTCAGTGAACATTCAAAAATTGAATCTGTACTGTCATAGACTATGGAGGTTTGTAGAACAATTCTTAGTGATGAGAGCTTTCCTAGACCCTGGCAGAATTTGGTTATTTGTTGTATAACCACCCCAGTAAAATAGCACCTGGCCCTCTTAGGACCAATAATTTCTATATATATAATATTTCATGCTCATCTTCACTTTGGTTGTCTCCAAGTGTGATTACACTCAGTGTACTTTCTCACCAAGTAGCAGGTCACTGTTTTTCACACTGTTGGGTTTCTCAGCTGTGGTGATGAAATCAGGTCAATGTTCACAAGAAGTGCCCCTCCACCTACCCTGGCTTCCTACAGCAATGATGTCAAGTGTGTCTGTAGTGGAATGGCAAGGTTGTTTGGGCATCTTTGTTCTACACGTGCCTTGGATTCAAGAGGAACAGAAACTGTATTTCAGTATTCTAGAGCTCCACCTTTGCAGTTCAGGCAAAACATTCCTACTTCATATCCAAAACTGGCACATACAATCAATGATAGCTAACTCAATAATCCTTCACAAGATCACTACTTGAGTAGAGTTCTGTAGCAAACTGACAATGGGAGATCTGCTCCATAGTATTCTTGGTGATCTTGATGTGTATGACCAAACTCATTGAGATCTGCTTGCTTCCCACCATGAAGAGAAGGCATCAATTCTTGTGCTCCCATTTGCATGAGCATACATGCTCTTTTGGAAGGACATTCCTTATTCCATCGTCATACTGGTTTATATATTTCTGTTATTTCCACCATGATCATATGTTCTGGTTAAGATGGAAAAGGAATTTGACTGCTTTGCTATGGCAGACATAACATAACACCCTGTAATTGCAGCTGTAGTCCTATTTCAGTTTTCCTTCAAAGTCTTCCAGTGTTTCTAGGGTTTTATTTCTGCGGTTGAAGTAAAACTGAAGCAATGCCAAATGCATTCCATGCTATGTTCATACTAAATGAGAGAGCGTGGCTTTGAGTGCTAACTTCTGCAAGCACTGCAATGGAAAAACTTCTCAGATCTCAGTGATAGGACATATTTATGAATCTGTGTATGCTCTTTCACTTGGAGAATTGCAACTACTGGTAACTAATCTCTTTGTCTTTGTTTACTAGGATTAGTTTGTTGTAACTTGTGCAGTTAATTAATTTTGTTAAAGTGATTCTAACACCCTGTTTTCCCTATCTGTTTGATTTTGGCTTTTATATACTCAAATATCTAACAGGAACCCATCTTCAACTTAGATTATGTTTTGGCTATTGTTGCTCCATAATAATAGCAAGATATATGTGTGTGTACATAAGGACATTGATACAAAGTCTCATCCCAAAGAATCTTCTCCTGTAAACTGAGGTCCAACAGTTACAATTCTGGGTTGTGAAGACTTAAAATCTTCATTATTAATATTAAATGCATATTTAGTTTTGTGATTTAGTCCTGTGAAGAATGAAAGTCTTTCCAAAAATTGCACTGAATAATGCAAAACAACCACCACATTTCCCACATTTTTGTTTAGTTTCACCATATTTCTAAAGCGATGACAGCATACGAGTCAAATATTTCCAGGGTGGTGTAAGCCACTTTTCCTTTACCCAAGGCATTCAAAGAGGACATACATGCAAAGAGAGTGAGTTAATTTCATAAGTCATTGATGACAGCGTAACCACTGAGTAGCATAACAAAACAGAGCAACAAGTCAATTATATGTTGTCATCACTAACGTGTGAAAATACGTTCTTAATTCTCCCTCCTCTAGCCAGGCCCATGTTCTTACTTACAGCACAGAAGATTTACTCTATAATTCAATGTGTCACTTCAGGGAATTTGTAGGAATAAACTAAACAGAGACAGACAT
>NW_008824238.1:3669551-3689551 GCF_000699105.1 Pygoscelis adeliae | reverse complement strand
TTAGCTAGGTGATGTAGCATAAGCAAGTTGCTCTTGTGTAGGCTACATATAGCATGTATAAAAACATATACATGTAACAGTTGTTTTTAAAACTTTCTCACAAAATTTCTATAAATGAATGCATTATATTCCTTTTATGGCAGTAGCAGGTAATGAAAAGATTGGTATTTCTTTTGAGAAAAAAAAAAAGGAAAAAAAAGGATATATCGCTTTTCATAAGACTACTTTGAAAATGTCAAATCTGCAGCACTTACACCCTGGAATTTTGAGTCTCTTACATGAGTCAGAAGAGGTTTCTCAGTAGCCTGCACCATAGTAGATGTGCATTATATGCAGTCTAATTGTAGGATACCCTCATCTCAACAAAAAATATTTCACATCATTTCTTGTAAGGCCTTAATCCACCTGAAATAAACTTATCCTGAAAAGTAACTGAAGGTTGCTGGACAAGTATTTTTTTCTAAGTGCTATGCCATGTTGTACAGGCTATCAGATTTAATTCCTCCTGTTGAGGATATGAATCTTTCCACCCAATGGAATATGCAGCCATTTGTGCCGCAGGACTTTTTGCCTGTGGTATATGATTACATTTGAGACTGGATTTGGTAGTTCTTCTAGACTCCTCATTGCAATTTGGGTTTTCTGGTACTAGAAAAAAATATAACCTCATTTGTTGGTAAAATAATGTTTTCTGGCTAAACATCTAAGGGAGCTGTGGAAGGAAGAAATTGACTGGGCAGTTTTTGTTGTGTTTCTTGTTTTTCTTAAAGTGTGTGCCTTCTCTGAAAACCTGTGCATGCAGAGGAGAACGTTTTTATGGAGAGAAGCTTTCATAAGATGAAGTCAGCATTCTTGTATCTCTTTGTTAGTTCTCCTCCTTACTATCCAGGAGGTTGTATGACTAGCAGAAAAACAGTTATCAGGAAAATTTATGATGTAGATGTTGGTTCTAGTATAATCAAAATTGTATTTATTGTATCTATCACCTATTTCCAGAACAGTAATTTCTGTATACCAAGAGAGTCCAGGTAATGTAAGCTATTCTGGGGTCCTCATACCACAGAGAGTGGATTAAGTAATACTGTAACATCTTTGACTTGGTTGCAGCCCATGAACTATCTTTATTTAGGGCTAGACATCTAAATTTAATTACATTACACGTGGAATGTCTGTCAGTGTTGGGAATGACAGTAGGTATCCATACGTTCTGGACCTCAGGGAGCTGATATCTCAACATATGGGCTTAATTTAAACAGACACTGAAGTAACTGTGTTTTACATTTACAAATAGCCAGTACCTGAGAACAGCCTCCTGTACGAGGAATCCTTGTAAATGTGACAGGAAGCTGTACTGTACAAGTCATCCTTGTTTTGCTCTATTAAAAAGTCAGCATTTTCTAATGGAAACCACACATGGTGCTATTGTCAATTTTGTTATCTTAAGCACAGAAAAGAACTGCAATATGTGCTGTCAAATGTGAAGTCTATGCTAGTATATCTGACAACCACAAGAAGACCATGTCTTTAACAAAATTGAATGACATAGAATCATTGGGTTAGGAAAATTCAACTTGGAAGGGACCTCAGAAGGTGTCTGGTCCAACTTAATGCTCAAAACAGGCTCAGCTACAAGGTCAGAACAACTTGTGCAGGGCTTTGCCCAGCCTAATACAACCTCTTCCAGTGCTTGAGTCTCCTCATGAAGATTCTCCATTTTAAAGCTGCCTTGTTCCAAGTGATGTCTGTTGCCTTTCTTCCTCTCGCCATGCACTGTTGCAAAAAGTCTGACCTCATCTTAATAACCTCCCTGTAGTTACTGGAAGGCTGCTGTGAGGTACCTCCAAAGCCATCTCTTCTCCAGGTGTAACAAGCCTGGGCCTGTCAGCCTCTTCCCAGAGGGCAAGAGCTCCAGGTCCCTGACAACGGCGCTCCAATGAACTCATTCCAGGTTATCTTTGTATTTTTTTCTACTGGGGAACCCAGAACTAGGCACAGATGTGATCTCATGAGTGCTGAGTAAACGGGGATAACTATTTCCCTCAGTCTGCTGCCTGTGCTCCTGCAAATACAGCCCAGGATGCTGTTGGCCTTTTTTGCTGCCTGGGCACAGTGCTGGCTCATGCTCAACTTGCCAAAAGCTGCAGGTCATTTCCAGCAGAGCTGCTCCTCGGGCAACCCATCCCCAGCCTCTATCAGTGCAAGGGGTTCTTCCTTGCTAGGTGTAGGACTTGGCTTTTGTCCTTCTAGAATATCATAAGGTTCATGTCTGTCCATTCCTTCAGCATGTCCAAATCCCACAGAATAGCAGCCCTGCTCTCAACTCTATTGATTTGTCCCCCCAGTTTGGTGTCATCTAGAAACTTGAGAGTACACTCCATTGCCTTCTCTGGGTTGTCGATTATGATATTAAAGAGGAGAGGTCCCAGTACAAACCCCTGTGGTACTACACTGGTTCCTGGCCTCCAGTTAGAGGATGACCCACTAACCACTACCCTATTAGCCCAAAAATTCAACCAGTTTTTACGCATCTAGCTGTACATCTACCCAGACCATAATGACTTAACTCAGATATTGTGGGAGGCAGTGTTGAAAGCTTTGCTAAAGCTGAGGTAAATTACATCCTTGGTCTTATACAAGGATTGCTTGAGACTTGCAAAACATCTTTGCTGCACATTTCATCACAACTATGAAAATAAAGAAGCTTTTTTGACAAAGATTTAGACTTTGACAGTTCACAATTTGTCATTTAAAATGGATATTGAAGAATAAAGGTGAATGTGGAAGAGTTCTGAAGGAGATAAGCATGCAGGATAAATAACTGAAGGAAAAAGGCCTTGGTGCCTGAAAGATGGAAACCATTTAAATACTTTTAGACTCTTTTGAACTCATGCTGGTGGGATTTATCTCTAAATTCACCTCTAAATTTGGGGTGTACCTGTAGTTATCAACATATGGGGAATGTGCTTGTGCTCCTCTGAAGAGACAAAATGTTTAATGGAAATTACACCAATTTTTCTCATTCTTAAGTAGACACTTAGTATCTGTATTAGTCAGATATTAGTCAGCTGAGTATCTGTTCAGAATATTTCAGTACAGTTTACTGCCTAGGTCTCCAATGGATACAAAGCTTAGACAACTAATACACATGTTGGTACTTATGTGAGAAGTATAAACTAAAAGGCATATTAAAATAACATTAAAATATTTCCTAATAAGATTAAAATACATAATTTAAGAATAGTATTTTAATAAAATTATTCAGGGTGTAAATATTTTGCTATTGACACACTTCTCAGTGTGCGGAAAACATTAAAGTGTGCATTGCCAATTAAATAGACACCTTATTATCTCTTATTTTTTCCAGATGTTTGCTTCCTCATTCAGTTTAACAACTTTTGAGCTTTCCATTCAATTAAATGGTTGAATATACAATACACCAATACCAAGGTGGATGACACTTGCCCAGATGCTTCAGTATCGATGAAATGCTAAACAGTATTGATTTGTTGTATTTTAAAACGATTCAGGAATTATATTTGCCCAAAAGATTTTATTAGAGCCAACTAATTTTCAGTGTTAATCACGCAATAATTAAAGATCCATATGACTTCTGGGCATGATTTGTTACCTTATGATTTCTGTAAAAAATGGTGGTTCCCCCAGCCACATTAGAAAGATGAAGGATTGCATGAATCAAAGATTCATAAACCTAGTTATGGAGTGTCATCAGAAAATTAAGGACAGAATAAAAGATTATCTGTGATGGTTCAGAAGAAAAAGCAATGAAAGGAAGGGCAAACAGGACTATATCAAATTCATCACTTCTAGTTATGTGATGTGGACACATCTTTGCATCTGCTCCACTACAGTATATAGAGTAAGCACTACAGTTCTGCCTACCAGAAACAAATGAACAAAGGCTCTTAATGTTGGCATAAAAGTACTTCATTATGGGTATGTGCTCACCAAAGGGTTCTTCAGAGTTGTGGGTTTTTTTGGGTTTTGTGCTTTTTTTTTTAATTTAAAAACAGTGGTACTTTTGAGTTTGTCAGAACCGTAATGCTAATTGTTTTAGTGAACTAAATACTAGACCATTACATGGAAAATAAAATATAAAACATATAATATAACATAAAATATATAGGTTTTTTCTGAGTGTTTTTATTTGTATCACATGATTATGAGCAAATAATGGTTATCTTACCCACAATTTGGATCCAGTTTCTGAAATTGTTTCTGTATGTGTGTGTAAAATATGCATGTATTTCTAAAGCTGTAGCTTTATGAGTAAGATAACTCTTCCTTTACTTAGACACATTTATTTTCAGAATCACAACTGTATCTGATAAACTCCAAATGTCCTAAAATAATTTGGATATTTTCCCAAAGTTTGTTTACTATTTTAGTTCTGTCTTATAAAGATGACAGACACTCATAAAACCAGATTTTTTAATTTTTATAGTAAACATTTGGAAGATTAACACGTGACTTCACTTGGCTACTTCTGATTGCTTATATTAAAAAGAAAAAAAGAAACCAAAATCTATTACAGTCCTGAATAGCCTATCCTAAACTTGGGATAAAAGTTAGCTGATTAATATTAATTATAATTATGTAATATTGCTGTTTATGTTATTTTTACAGTAGTTTGGTCTGTAATCTTACCTTGTGTTTTTGTACTATGGTTTGTTCCTTTTGTATAATTTTCTTATTGTCATCAGTGTAACATTCCTTTACTGAGCCGTACTGTCTTTGTAAAAGAAAAGTTCAAAGTTGCATCCTTAAGATGAATGCTGAAACATTCTTGTGGAGAGAATGATGTTATATTTAGTAGTAAACAAATTTTTCTTACTTCTAAACTACAAGTGTTATACGAAGATAACATGATTTGCCTTGCAAAAGTAGAATATGAACAAAACATAATGATCATAAATTAGGAGCTGAACTAAGAAAGAGAACCTAGCAAGTTTAAAATACAAATTGGACAGAGGAGAACTGGTTATGAAAATAAGTAAAGCTATTAACAAGAAAAATAAGGTATGCAAAATGTATTTTGCTTAAAAGTTATTCTGTAACTGTGGTTTATTGACTGTGCACATATGAATTTATCCAAACTTTATTCTTCTTTTAATGCAGTCACTCTTTCAAGCACAAACTTGCCATCTAAGTTTTGTTGGCTTTTCTTTATTCATTAATTCCAGCCAGCAGTATTTCTTATTTATCTGAGCATGTGATGGCTGTTAATCGCAGTGGTTATTATCAGCATATGTGAGTATCCTAGATTCTTCAACTCTTTGTACCAAGGGCTCTATCTTTTTTGAGTTGTATACATTCACTGACAAATCTCTTCACTGCCTTGAGTTTCACAGAATATGTACATTGAAGTCTTAATAGCTGCTTTGTATCTATTTTCAAAAGCCTTAAAATACCACAATCTTCTGATAGAAGTTGTCAGATTTGTTTCAGTGGCATTTGGGCCTAACTGGGCAAAGAGATGGAAAAACTATAATTAACATTATATCTGAGTGTGTGCTGCATTGTTTTCTAATAATGCTTGAATGTCTACTTTATCTTCTTCCCCTTTGAAGAGACAGAAGAGGTTGAAATACCAACTCCATTATCCAAAGAGAGGATTAGCCAATTAGGCATACACAAATCTGTGCGAATAGATGGGGTGCATCTGAGGGTGCTGATGGAGCTGGCTGATGTCATTGCAAGGCTGTTGTCTAACCTCTTCAAAAGTTCATGAATTTTGGAGGAGGTTCCTGATGACTGGAAAAAATACAAATGTCAGACCCATCATCAAAAATGGCAAGAAGGAAGATCCAGGGGACTATAAGCTGGTCTGCCTCACCTCAGTGACTGGACAGGTGATGGAATAAATCCCCCTGGAAGCCGTTTTCAGACACTTGTCACGGATGGAGTGAGACTGCACTTCACTTGTAAGAAAGAAGCAACAATACACTTTATTGATAGAAAACAGTGTGCTAACAAAGTTCAATGGTAAATGCGACAGTGGTTTAACAAGATTTGATGGCAAGGTACACTTGATTATTTACTGCATGGAGGACAGGGTCAGACAAAACTGTCAGGGAGACCCTCCTGTTGAGCCGTGAGGTTCAGAAAGGACCCCCTTGCTTTCTAAACTCTTCTCAGAGAGGAGTCTAGGTGCAGCTGGATCCAATCCTAGTCCCAGACTTGGTCAACGGTTTATGTCTAAAGGATTATATATGTGCAATTAATCCTTTATATCACTTAACTAAGATTTCAAAGTTTAGCATGCTATTTTTCACTGACCGAGGATCTGTTGCAGCAAGGAATCACTCAACCTCGAGGAGTAACCTTGAGAAGCATCTGTACTCAAGGGGAAATCCTGGCGAGCAGCTCGCTGCCATGCAGGAGAGCTCAACAGGCCCTGGGCTGTCCACTATTCATGGAGTAAGATGATTGACTTATAGCCATATTTGCATATCAGCAAGACGTGTGGGTCACTGCTCCAGACAGCCCTTGGCTACTATGTTGCCATCCATCCACAAAGTCCAGCATAAGCTGGATACAGCAATCACGACCCCCACTGGTGGTCGTTGCTTACACAGGGCGGGCAGTGGGGTGGAGCACACCGCCACAACACTTGAAGGAAAAAAAATGTGATTGGGAGCAGCCAACATAGATTTAGCATGCACAAATCATGCCAGACCAACTTTCTATGATGAGATGAGCGCTGGTGCTGCGGACAAAGGGAGAGCAGTGGATGGTGTATACCTTGACTTTAACAAGGCCTTTGAGACACTCTTACAAAGTCTCCTTCTCACCAAACTGGTGAGATCCCTGCTGAATAAATGGATAATAAGGTGGATTGAAAATTGGTTGGACTGCCAAGCTCAAAGAGCTGTGATTAGTGGTGCAAAGTTTATCTGGTAATCAGTAGTGAGTGCCATCCTTCAGGGTTCAGTACTGGGACCAATGCTGTTCAGTGTCTACATTAATGGCCTGGATGGTGGGACAGAATGCATTCTCAGCAAGTTTGCTCATGGTACCAAATTGGGAGAAGTGGTCAATACACTGGAGGGCGGGGCTGCTGTTCAGAAGGACATAGACAAGCTGGAGAAATGGGAGTGATCCTTCCCCCCTGCTACTTGGCACTTGTGAGAGCGTAACTGAAGTGCTATGTCTGACTTTGGGCTCGCCATTTCAAGAAAGATATTAGCGTACTAAAGTGAGTCAAGTGGAGAGTGATCAAGATGGTCAAGGAGCTGCACGTGATGCATGAGGAAACGCTGAAGAGACAAGGTTTGTTTTGCCTTAACAAAAGAAGGCTCAGGGAAGTCCTTGTTTTTGCCTGCAACTACCTGAGGGGATGGAGCCAGACTCTTACCAGAAGTGCACAGTGATAGGATGGGGGGCAATGAACACAAGTTGGAACATGGGAAGTGACAACTGGATAGAGGGGAAAACTTTTTACCATGAGGGTGCTCAAACCCTGAAACTGGTTGCCTTGAGAGTTTGTGGAATCTCCGTCCGTGGTGGTGTCTGAGACTTGACTGGACACAGCCCTGAGCAAGCTGCTCTAGTTAGATCTCCTTTAAGCAGGGGGCCATATGTCCCTTCCAACCTAAATTTTTCCATGATTCTATTATTTTGTGAATTTAGCTTTGGTCGTTAGCACTTTTTATTACAGGAACTCTTTCAAAATAAAACTTTAACAACACAGCTAATTCACTGTGGAAATCAACTGGAGCTACCGAGGTACTCAGGATATCACACACCAAAGGATGCACCATCTTGCCAACTTTGTAGAGCTATGAAAGCAGAACAGACTGTAACAGCAAAATGTTTTTGCAACAGTAGATAGTGTGAAACCATGGTTTATACCAACCACATTCAAACTGAGGCTGAATGTCTGTTCCAAAATAGACATGTTCATTTAAATTTATCTGCCCTCTTCTAACATCCATTTCTTTGCCTTGGAAAACACTTCTACAGCTTTTGGCTTTAGCTGGAGTCACCCTGCTTCTCAGTAATTTATCCAGAGGTCTACATGCTTGCTCAAAGGCAGGCACAAGTCATTATGTTGAAAGCCTTTTCATAATTCTGTATACATTCTCATTCCGTCATACCTGTCAGTCTACACATTCTCTCTGCCACAGAAAAAAGGTAGGGATACTATTTACAGACAGGAAAGTGGATTACTAGTTAAATAGTACTAAAAGCAGAAATACATCTTTCTGTTTCTTTGACATACCCCAAGCCTACTTTGCATCCCATTGCAAAGGAGACAAGGTTGGCTAGTGCTGCACATCCTGACTCCAAATACCACATGTACCACTCACACATGATATGGTGAATTATAGCTTAACCATACCAACTACCATATCCCAGGAGTCCTCTGACAGCTTTTCCTCCACTTCCATCTGCTGCTTCCTCATAAGGACTCCATTTTAGAAAAAGATAGGGCAGCAGCAATTATTTCTTTCTCTCTCTTAACAAGAAAAACCTGTTCACCCAGCTGCTCGCTGTGCCTCTATGATCAGGCTTTCCTCTTGCTACAACACTTCCCAAGACTGAAGTTTGGCCCTCCATAGGTCCTGGCATAGGTCTACTGGCTGCCTCTCCAGAAACTCTGTCATTCCTTCCACCAACCTGGTAGAAATGTCTCACTCCACAGATTGTGGGTAAAAAGAGACAGGCCATGGACATAGCCCCCGCCCCAACTAACCCTTTCAACTGGATGAAGGTTCTAGGCAGCATAATCTAAATTTGTAGTTAGCTCTGCTTTGAGCAGGCAGTTGGACAAGGTGATTTTCAGAAGTTCCTTTTTTTCTAGAAACTGATCATTCTTCACCTGTAGTGAACTAGCCCCCATAGCAGTGCCTTGAGTGTTTTTCAGCGCTGTCTGTCTCCATACCAGCAATCTGCTGCTCTGCCTCCTTGGTCTGCCAGTGTGAATGAATGGTGACCTTTTGCTTTAGCTCTAAAAACCTTCCTGCAAGCTTACTCTTCAGCCAGCTTTTCCTCCTAGAATTTCCCATACTTCTACAGAAAGAGGTGTGCCTTCTATTCGTTAGTCTCAGACTGTGCCTCAGGCTCAGCTGTGTGTTTTGAAGGGTGGAGTATGCCGTAAAGATGGTCCTGGCAATCTCTGAGACATACTGGCAGTGCAGACATCACCACCACATTTTTATGATGTCAAAAGCCAACTTTATTGCAAAGTGAATCTAGCAGTAAGTACAGCTCTAAGACTGCTCTAAAGAAGCAGCTAAAGCATGTGAAAAGGCAGAGTCAGAAGAAATAGAAATTGTCTCCTAAAAGAGCAAAGGAGAAGATAAGAGAGATAATAGTTGGAATTTATGGTATCTAGTGACATTTGAAATCATATTGGGCATGGTGCCTTTAGGGTTTGTCCTTAAAGCACAGGCTGAGAAGACAGTAATGCGTGTGGATGGGAGTGCAAACTGCCTGAGTTTTCATACCCTTTCTCTACAACATTGCTTTTGCTGATGTGATATCTCAGGCCAGACTGAGACCGCATGGCATTATCGACGTTGAAATTCCACTGATGTCTAAAATAGATCAGGTTACTGCAGAGACTGTCTGAACTTTGAACACAAAACATGAGTACTTCCCTCTCCTTTGCCATTGCCTCACTGCATTACCTTAAACAAATGTCTATTCCTCATCTGGAAAATGGGCAATAATAAAACCAATTTACCTTACATGGCAACTGTTAAGATTAATTAGTTAATGCTGTAGAGCTCATTTCTGCAGAGTCTTCCTGTGGCCCACAACAGAGGCATATAGAAACAAAGAAAGAAATTGCATGCTTAAGCCAGACAGTTTCCTTGTTCAGAGAGAAAGAAAGGATAAATGTAGATTGTCTGAGATTTCAGTTTCCTTTTCTTTTGCCAGTTATGCCTGCATTTAGAAGACTAATGCTCTAATAATACTTGGTACTCATTTGGAAATTTAGATGAGACATTTGGGTTTCTCAAGTAGTTTTGCATTAGACTTAAGCTATCTCATAAATAAATGATGACTTCTTAAAAAAATCCGTCCACATTTCATCTTATTATAGAAAGAAGGGCTATTATAGAAAGAAAACCCCAGAGTGTTACTGTATCGGTCCTTCAATATGCATGTGATGTTATCATGTGCTTTAACCACTCCAGTCTTTAATAAATCAATTGATTGGGCTGTTCTTTGGCCTCAGAAACATTACATTGTATATTTTTTTTCTCATTTTCAGTTTTGGATATGTATGTGTATGTATATATAGTATAGATACAAATAAATAGTTGAATATATAAATATATACTCATGTATATATGTATATACATTGTATTTATGCACATATGTGCATGTACAATATAGCTATAAATGCATATGTATATAAATTTTATCTTCTGAGTTATTATATCCCTAAAGCGAAACATATTTTCTGGACAAGTTTACACAAGCCTGTCTGGGATCCTGTGTTCTTCAGCAGCAGTAGAGTGTGCTGCACTGACTCTCCAGCTACATCCAGACTGCATCTAGCTCAAATCTGACTGAGCTATCAGTGTAGGCATATTGATATCTTCTCTGTACTTCATTTCCTACTTGTAAAGTGAAAGGCTAGCTGGGCAGATAAACACATCAAAGACTAAGAGGCAAATGCTGAAATACATAATAAGACCAGGAATATATGTAACTAAAACCAAGAGAATCACAAAGCTATGATGATTTTATTCTGTTTTCTAAAAAAATCCAACACTTATTAAATATCTTCTTGGAGAATCTGATTCAGCAAAACAATTAAGCATGAGCTTAACTTGAAGTCAATAGTACTTAACCACTTGCCTATAACTAATTATGCGCTTAAATGGTTTGCGGAATTTCTAATTCAATATAAATGTATATGAAGTGTGGGGTTTTAGCAGTTTTTTTTTCAAAATGCAACTTAAAGAAGAGATTGTCCTCTTCATTTCTAATTGATTTCTTCACATTAAGATTTTGCGACTGAGATCCAATAACCTAATACAAAATAAAAATTTTTCTTCTTCTTTAAAAATCAGATTATAGCTATGAAGTATTTTTCACATCCTTGCCTGAAACAGTCTTACGTCTTGTATATAGTTTACTTCTATTTATATTTTGTTAAGTTGAAGAGTAAATGTTTCTTATAGTCATTTTATTATTTGCTAAATAAGTCTTCCCTTGTTATCCCCTTGTAAGCTCTCTCTTCATTGCTCTGAAAATAGAATTCTAATAGATGCAGAATGCTCATGTCAGTGCATTCCTATCTTGTTCATCTAAGAGTCACTCATTATTCAGAAGAAGAAAAACCCCAATATGGTTCTTAAAAAAAGTTTGTTGTGATATTACATGCACTGTAAAGTTATGAAAATAACAATGTTTGCATTTTTTCTAACTGTACAAAAGTAAATATTTAGAAAAACAGTCAACTGAAAAAGATACAAATGGAATAGGATGGCTTTTCAGACTCACTGATGCCAGGAGTAGTGCAATGAGTACTCCATGAAGGTTACATTGTTAAAATCAACCAATGTTTTTATTTCAGTCAATTGTGTTTCTTAAAAGTATGTGGTTTTACTCACACTGAAATCATCCTAAAAAGTTGTAAAATTACCTCTAGAGTTGCTTTACAACTTTTTCTAGCTCCTGCTTTACGCGTTCGCCCCCCCCTTCACTGCAATCAAGTGCTTTTCCTGTAATTGCTCACATAATTTTTCATGATGCTGAGTCTGCAAGATGTTGGAGTAATTATTTAATCAGTAACAACACATTTTTGTATTCCTACTGCATGATTAAATTAATATACTTTACATGTGTTACATTTACAGAAATCACTGACTCATCAAACAAAAATAAATATAGTAGTCTAATTAAATCTCTTCTGACTTCATATCATATAAAAATACTCAAAATAAGGTCAGGATTTTTCCATGTTAATTATAAATAAGCAACTGTTTCTAACAATTACAATATAGCTAAACTTAGTTCACAGGAAAAACAATAAAGCAAGAGAAAATATCTCTAACACTATTTACAGAGATAACTTAATTTGCCTGTTTCTGGGCAAATTTAGTTTGTTCTCACTGTCATTATTATATGGCTCTGATCTCTTAGCAAGATTTTTGCCAAGACCTAAAAATGGCTCAAGATCTTCTGACAGCAACACAAGATGTTTAAAAAATTCTGTAAGTAATAAATCGTGAATCAAAACATTTCTGAAACATGAAAATGTTTTCATTTCATTTGCAAATACATTTTGTTCTTTATCACATTTTTTCTATATATTTTGTTCATATGTTGATGACTTTTTACATCTTCCCACCATCAGTTCAGTTTCCTCCAGTTTTGTTATCTTCCAGTAGTATTAAAAAAAAAAAAAAGTCTTGAAGACAGTGTTCAAAATATCAATATAGTTAGTTTTTAATCACAGGAAAGATTTTAAATTAGGATGTTGTCAACTATAGATTAGTTGAATTTTAGCCTTAATCAGAAAATTCCCTGCCAGCTTTCTCTTTAACTGAAAAGCCACCAAATTGTCCCTTCCTGGGATAAGACTCTTTTTTTAGCATGACAGATCAAACTAGACCTGCTTGAAGCATTTTTATACAAAATAGAGATTTAAACAGATGGGACAAAAAACTGTGTGAATCAATATCTGGTGATATTGGATAATTCCTGCAGTAGAGTCTCTGAGATATCTGTGCCTGCTTTCATAGCGTTAGCTTGAAAATCATTACCTAAGATTCTAATAGCTAACCCTTAATGAAACATCTTTCTTAGTTTGTAGGCATATCCAAAAGACTTCTTTTTATCAAAATAGCTGAATTCAGACATACAGTTACACTCTCCTCTTATACACTGGAATCCTATACTATAAGGACTCTGCACTAACAAAGTTCTAAGGAACGGTTAAATGTATCCTGCCTTCATGCCTTGGCAAACAGGGCATGGGCAGTGTCTCAGTGGACCCCAACTGACAACTCTTGTGCAAAGGGTGCTGGCACAGCAGAAGTAGGATACATTTGGCCAACACATTTCTTACATGTAAAATATCTGTATAGTAAGTAGATGTCTTTTTTACTGTGTGCAGCCAATGTGTATTTCCCACTGTTTGATCACGGTGGTGACGGATGGTTGCCCAGCTATGTTATTTGCATTTTCAGCACTGCAGTACTTTTATAGTTGAGTCACATACACGTAGCATTTTCAGATGACTATTCGGTCTCCTCATGAAATGTGAATGTTTTAAAACTTTACAGTCTTGCTTAAGGTGCACTTATAATGACTGCTGATGAAATTCTTACAGACAGATATGTAAAGGGCTTAATCAAAAAATGTGTTCTGTAATCTTAGGAATATAATAATGTGAAGATTAAGCAAATAATTTTTTGCTCAGATTCCTGTGCTTAACAGTACTAACACAAAATTGTTTCCTGTAAATGCACTTTAATGTTTAAGTATTTCTGTGTATTTTCTGGCCTTAAACTGCTATCACAGAATACCATCACCTATTTAGAAGGTTTTGTAATGCCTTATGTCTTGATAATATATTAAAAAGTTTTAGCATAGATATGATTATAGGTAAATGTGTGTATATATCATGATAAAGCAAAGAAACACTTGAATATAATTGAAAAATCTAGATATCATGAGTACTTCTTTGTAATTCCATCTATAGATGTACAATACACTCTTCAAAGGCTGAAGGTCAGTGAAAAGCTACATGAAATACAGGGCTTTTAATTGTAACTGTATATTTTCCATTGGAATATTCTTTATAAAGCCGTTGTAACTCCATATGCTAGTGTCCATGGTTGAGCTTTTTCAGGGACTGTTGAGAGAGATCAATAAAAACTGATAAAAGAAGGCTATGGAATTTTATATACTCACTCTCTTTCAATGTGTTTGCCCTGGACAAGTCTCAGGAGAAATGGTTCAAATGTCTGAACTCCCTAGAATAGTCCTGGGCCTTCTATACAGTTTTATTTAACACAAAACTTTGGATCTAGGGAGCTGGAATAATGAGCATGTTTATTTTTTTACTTCATACAGCTGGTTCACTGAGCTTCTTATTTAGCTTAGCTTCTAGTACTTCAGTTACACCAAATTTCATGGTGTTTCTTCAGTTGTTGAATATATTCCAGTATTTTGATTGCACAAGCAATATCTCCCTTGATTGTTTTCAGTATTAATATTAATTTTAAAGCATCATATTTGAATCATATCTTCCTATTTCAAGGGACTGGAAACAGTCCATTTTTTGGTCATTTTTATTATTGATATGAAAATGTTTCAAACTCAGCAGGTCAAAAGCTATAATCCCTGAAAATGTTGATTCATATTATTATTCAAATTAGTTACCTGAAAAGATTGTGTTGATGGTTAAAGATAAGATTACACAAAATTTTATGACGCATAGTGACATGTAAAATTCATGCTATACATTTCTCCCCCTATATTTCAAAGCACTTCACAAAATAATTTCATGAAGTGGGGAGGCTGAGGTATAGAGAAGAGCAGTGATTTGTGCAAGGTTACCCATAAGAACAGAGTCTGAACTGTGTAGAAAACCTTGGTGTTGTAAAAGCCTTTACATGCCATCTTGTCTCATCTTTCCTTTGTCATCTCCCTAATCTCTGCTTGAAACTGGGAATAAGATAACGAAACTTCATTAATGTTCTGTATTCCTCTAATCACAGTTTGAAATTCCTACGTCATGGAGTTTCAAAGAATATAGGTAGCAGTAATAGAAAATACCGACAAAATTTTAAGGCCATTTTCACTGTTGGAATAATTTCTTTCTGAAGTGTAACAGAAATGAACTAGCCAGTAGAACAGTTTCATAAGTTAAAGGTCAGCTATAATTTCTTGGACAATAATGAAATATCCTTTTCAGTTAGAACAACTATAACTGTTCTTAAAAAAATCTTTACTTCCATCTTTTAAACATTTTTACTATATGAACTGTATTTACCTATGACAATGATTACATAGTCACATGTCAACATATCTTTTGTGGTGACTTGACCTTGGCCAGCTGCCAGCTGCCCACCCAGCTGCTCTGTCCTCCCCCTCCTCAACAGGACAGGGGGAGAAAATATAATGAAGAAAAAGCTCATGCGTCAAGATAAAGGCAGGGAGATAGTTATCAGTTAACATCACAGGTGAAACAGACTTGACATGGGGAAAATTAATTTAATTTATTGCCAATTAAAACTGATTTGGACAGTGAGTAACAAAATAAAAAATGAAAATGAAATCTTCCCCCACTCATTTTTCCCCAATTCAACTTCAGTGTCTCATTCCCAACTCCTCTACCTCCTCCCCTGTCACCCCAGCCCTGCACCCCAAGCAGCGCAGGGGGATGGTGTGTTACAGTCTGTCCATAACAGTTCCTCTCTGCCACTCCTTCCTCCTCACACTTTCCACCTGCTCCAGCATGGGTCCTCTCCACAGGCTGCAGTCCTTCAGGAAAAAAATCTGCTCTAGTGTGGGTCCTCTACAGGCTGCAGTATGGATATCTGCTCTGGTGTGGTCCTCTCCACGGGCTGCAGAGAAATACCTGCTCCACTGTGGTCTCGTCCATGGCCTGCAGGTGAATCTCTGCTCTGGCACCTGGAAGACCTCCTCCTCCTCCTCCTCCTTCTTCTCTGACCTGGGTGTTCACACTGTTGTTTCTTACACTTTTTTTTCTCACTCCTCCTCTGCCTGTCCAGTATATTGTCCTTTCTAAAATACGTTTTCCCAGAGGTGCCACCAGCTTGGCTGATGGGCTCAGCTGTGCCCTGGTCTGTTGGAACCAGCTGGATCCGGCTGTGTCTGGCACGGGGCAGCCCCTGGCCTCCCTTCACAGAGGCCGCCCTGCACACCCCGCTGCCAACACTTTGCCGTGGACACCCAATACACCTTAGAGTTCACTAATCCTAGAAGTTGAACTGCCACAACTCTTCAAAGATTTTGGTGTTATTTTGATCCAACTGAAAATTCTATGCATCACTTTCACAAACTTATTTGAAACAACTTTCAGGATACAAATCTTCCAGGATTTATTTGAGAAAAACCTCTGTCTTGATCACAATGAAGAGTCGTTACTTAGTCTTTGTACTGCTAGCATATTCTCTGGGATTAATGTCACAGGTTTGCCATTGGTTGAACAAACTTAATATATATTCGAATTCCTATTTGGTGTTAAATAATGGTAATTTAACAGATTTTGTAGCCTACTAGAAAGCCAATACTAGTTCTATAAAAATAAGCTAGTAAATTGCAAACACAGAAAAACCTTGAAAAAAATAAACTCCTAGAAATTTTCTATATCCTTTGATTACTCTTTTAACATAAAGACAGTTTCTCCTCATAATATAGAGTATTGATTCTTGGTCCTATTTTTAGCTCATAAAATATGAAGCAAAGGTGAACAATATCATAACTCATGAATTCTAACAAACTTTACTTTGCAAGTTCTTTCCTCTAGCTCTTTTCTCTTTATGATAACCTAAAACTAAGAAAAAAAACCCCAAACTTAGAAACCATTAAGTTTGTATCATGGACAATTATCCTTTTTTCTCACATTGTAAGTGTTACCAATGTTTGCTATGAGCTGTGTTGTTTCACCTGTAGGAAGTAGTATTTAAGCCCTTGTTTTCCCTTTTCTTCCTTATTTTTCACCCTGCCTGCCAGTAGTGTAGAGCAGCAGTTCTTTAAACTCATGAGCACATCTTCTCAGAGACAAAAAGCATAGTAGTAGGAAACTTTGCATCTTTTGTATTACTTCTCTCTTCATGAGTTCGAGCGGATGCAGTCTGACAAACTTTATCTTCTAGAATATCTGTGCTTGTCTTTTATTTTAAGTAATGCACTTTTGAAGAAAAAGGTATTCTTGGTAACCATGGAACCTCACCCTCCAGAAAAACTGCTGCTAGTTTAACAAGATGATATAAGCTTCACTTTTGGGGACATCCTGTGCCTGTAATATTGGGCCTTCACCTGTAGTGGCACATTCATCATTTTATCTACTGAGCACTAACAGAATGTATATTTTTGTTTACCTATTGAAAAAATTGGCAAATTACAGTCAAGCACTCAAAGCCATGACCTGCCAATATTGAATTTGTTTCTATAGTCTTAGTTCATCCTGTGTATAATTATACATGAGAATGGCTTTATCATAATATTACAGGGCATATTATGCCAGCAAGCATTCATCAGTATTTCTGGGCCTCTGTGTCCTTCTACATCCATGTAACCTGTGGTGAATCAAGTCCACTGTCTTAGGTAACTATGTCAACAACTGCAGTAGCCACTAGACCCATTGATTCAACATTGGTATATATACCAAAGCTTTGCAATGGTTCAATTTCCTTTTAAAAAATTTTAAACTCCAGCAAAAAGTTATGTTTAAGTGAGTAAGTTCAATATCTTGCATAGGTCAGAATTGTCTCTGAATTTTCAGTCTTCTTTTGTTGGTGAGACATGTCTGAAATGCTGAGCACAATCTTGATTTATATTCACAAAAGATTTGAAATTCAGAACAGGTGTAGAGAACAAGTTCTTGAAGCTGTAGTGACATGGAGACCCTTCATTAAGAGGAGAGGTGATATTATTGCTGTCTACCAAAATTTTTAATGGGAGGAAAGAATAAGCTGAGAAGGAAAAGAAGTTAAGGTCATTTTAACTAAAGGTATAAAAAAATCTAATAGATATGGACTGCACACAAATAAGTTTATATTGACTATTAAAAGTCTATTCTAGGCATAGAGAAGGAATATCTTTATCAACTCATCTGCCTGCAGCCTTCCCAAAGGCTTTATCTTTCTCTTATTAATTTCTTCAAAGCCATTCTTCAGATTTTTAACTACCTATCTTTATCATTTCCCACTGTTATTTTGTTTTCCTGTTTCCCCATGGTTTGCCTCATCTCTGTATTATGTTTTTTTCCAGAGTAGCCATGCATTGCTCAGCATTGCCTAAAGTTAGGGTGAAAATTTTGTATTATTTTTGAACACCAGCAATGACATTTTGTGGGCACTAGAAAGGTATGTTGTTATACTGTAGTGTAAAACTTTCTGATGTATGCATGAAAATGTATATAAACTCTATGGCTGCCTCTGGGCTTACCTATGAATATATATGAATTCCTTTCTATTTGTTGTCGTGGTTTAACCTCAGTCGGCACCTAAGCACCACGCAGCCGCTCGCTCGCTCCCCCCCCCACCCCGGTGGGATGGGGGAGAGAATTGGAAAAGCACAAGTGAGAAAAACTTGTGGGTTGAGATAAAAAGTTTAATAATTGAAATAAAATTATAATGATAATAATATGATAATAATAATAATAATAATAATAATAATAATAATAATACACAAAGCAAGTGATGCACAGTGCAATTGCTCACCACCCACCGACCGATGCCCAGCCAGTCCCTGAGCAGCGCCCCCCCCGGCCAGCTTCCCCCAGTTTATGTACTGAGCATGACGTCACATGGTATGGAATGTCCCTTTGGCCAGTTTGGCTGTGCCCCCTCCCAGCTTCTTGTGCACCTGCAGCCTTCTCAGTCGGTAGAGCATGGAAAACTAGAAAGGCCTTGGCTAGTGTAAGCATTACCTAGCAACAACTAAAACATCGGTGCATTATCAACTTTGTTCCCATCCTAAATCCAAAACACAGCACTGTACCAGCTACTAGGAAGACACTTAACTCTATCCCTGCCGAAACCAGGACACTATTCTATCAATTTTTAATATAACACAATTTCTTCCTTTTACTTTATTTTATCTCCATGAGGTAATAATAACTCCCATCATCACTTAACATCAAGACTTCTATTTAACTGTCCATGTTTTTGACACCCTTAAACACAGTGTATATTTTATATTTAAATATGATGTATAAAATGCCTATTTCCTAAATCAAATTACAGGATAATACCATATTTGTTTCTTGTCAAATTATTTACATTTGTAGTATGTCTGTGAAATTATATGTATGTATACATAATTCCAAGCAAGTTTATTCTCATACAAGATGATGTAACAGAGGGTATTTATTGTTCTGTTATGTTTTTCTCAGTTAGGGAAGCAATGCCAAAACTACTGGTTTTGTTTGCCTTCAAATCTTGTTGCTGTGGGAGCCAGTACTAGGTTCCAGCCCCACTTGATCATTTTGTGGGTGCTTCCAGCTTGAAGTAGAGTTGTTATTTAATAGGTGTATGGAGAGAGAAAAATTGATAGGCAGATTAAGCAGCTAAAAGTCTCATTGGAAAATGTTATTTATATTTTATCCCAGTTTAAACTATGTGGTTAATTAACATAATCTTAAAGCACCAGGATTTCATATTTCACTTTTTGCTAATAATTTATAATTAAAATAAAGTTACTTCTGGACTTCCTCATGATGAACTACTGTAAGATAAGTAAATCCTTATACACATATAATTAGATTATAAATTTTGGGCTGGGAGGAGTAATAGGCCTTTTCTATCTGTACATTTGTACGGCAGATCGTACAATAGAATCATAATCCTGAATGAGGATATTTAGGTACTATTGTAATATAAGTTTACGTTGGAAGATTGACGTAAGTTTTTCCTAACTTGTATTAATATGTATTATGATTTCCTAATGTATGTCTACTACTTAAATAATAAAACTGCTGTGTACAACCTGACAATTTCTACAAGAAAGAGTTTTACATTGATGGATGAACCCTTATTACTACCCAATATTTCTTCTCATTGTAAATTGGCCTAGAGATAACACCTCCCACTTTCACCACACACAATTGAGGGTGTCCTGGTTTCAGCTGGGATAGAGTTAATTTTCTTCCTAGTAGCTGGTACAGTGCTGTGTTTTGGATTTAGTATGAGAATAATGTTGATAACACAGTGATGTTTTAGTTGTTGCTAAGTGGTGCTTACACTAGTCAAGGACTTTTCAGCTTCTCATGCCCTGCCAGCGAGAAGCTGGGAGGGGGCACAGCCAGGACAGCTGAC
>NW_008824238.1:3652771-3665116 GCF_000699105.1 Pygoscelis adeliae | reverse complement strand
GGAGGCCTGGCAGATTGATTATATCACACTCCCACAAACCTGCCAAGGCAAATGCCATGTGCTTACAATGGTGGAAGCAACTGGCTGGGCATTGGTTGGTGGGTGGCGAGCAACTGCATTGTGCATCACTTATTTTGTATTTTTTTAATAATAATAATAATAATAATAATAATAATAATAAATTCCTTCCTTTTCTGTCCTATTAAACTGTCTTTATCTCAAATCACGAATTTTAGTTTTTTCCTGATTCTCTCCCCCATCCCACTGCGGGGGGAGTGAGCGAACAGCTGTGTGGTGTTTAGCTGCCTGCCGGGTTAAACCACAACAGAGGGCCAAGAGAAAATAAAAGAACTGATTTAGTTCTAGAATATGCAATTCGTTCACGTGATTTTAATCATTAGTAGAAAAACCATGAATCCTTTATATATTTAATTTTGACATGTAACTATCAACACAATATAAATATGAACACATGTAAATGTATGTAATTATGGATATAGACATGCCAAAGATTTTTTTCTATTTTTATACCTATTTATATGTCTATAAAATCTTAATTGGTTTTTTGGAAGGAGCATTTGATTCTGTAAGATACTGTGTTTTAAATCACCTACAAAGAATTTTCTATAAATCTGACTTCTACTTCCACCTTGTTTCTTTCCATTATTTCAGTCACAAAGTCCTCAAGGGTAATTAAACAACATATTTGGTAATCCTATAGTTCTGCTTTGAAAATATGAGTCAAGTTATTGTTCTGTTGAAGATTCTCCTATGAGAATGTGCCTCAGAGGACATGCATATGGCTTACTCCTTTTTACAGGGGCAAAGGTGCTAAATCATGCTTTGAAATTCAATTACTATTCACTAGAACACTATTTTATGTTTTAAATTATTTTAATTTTTATTTTTTAAACTATTTTAAACAGTTATATCATTCTGACTTTTCTAGTATAGTTTTTCTTCATTTGCAATTGTCCTCCGTTCCAGAACAAAACTGAATATTAAATTAGACAATGAAAGCAACTTCTCCAGTTTCCTGTCTTGTGCTTGAGATCACTTTCAGTCTTCTGTCTGCCTGACTATAACTTTGGCTGTTACTGAAATGCACCTTTTTCAAATGTACCCACGCTACTAAATTAGCCATGCTAATTATACCACTGAGTGTTTACAACTCCACTATTTTTATGCCATTTCTGAACTTTATGAACAATTACTTTTTATCTTTTTTCACATTATTGAATAGCACTGAGACAAGAACAGATATCTGCAGGACCTCTTTAAAAATAATGGGATAAGTTGTTGCTTCTCTTTTAAGCAAAGCAAAATCCTTTTTTATATTATTAATTGTTTATATCTTTCTTAAAATATTGAATCAATACATTTATTTTTATCAAGCTATATAACTTTTAACAAGTTATAAAATGTATGACAAGAGCTATTTTTCATTTACTCGTTAGTAATCCTTCTATATTTTACATTTTTATTGATTCTGCTGGTTTATACATGATTTTGCTTGGGATCAGTATGAGGCTAACTGACACAGACTTAGCCTATTTATCCCATTTATTTTTACAAACATTGGTAAACTCTTTTCTTTTTTCTAGTCCCCTGGAAGCTTCCTCAGAATTCTGAGATTGATTAGTAACAATGATTAAGTGATAATTGATATTAGTTATTTAGAAAAGTCCTCAAAAAATAAATAAAAAAATCCTTAAGTAAAAGTTATCCAATCCTGACAATCGATAAAACTTAAATTAAAAACCTGTCATCTAACTTATCTATAACATATGGAACAGAAAGAATTTTCTTGTCACTCTAAATTAGAGTTACATGGTTTTGCTTCCAACAATAGAAAAATGTATAGAAAATTTAGGTCTTTTTATTTTATGCAAGCAATTTTTTTTTTTTTTTAATTAAAATATTTCCTATATGGCACTTTAAAAATTTGTTTCATCCTGGTATATTTAAATATTTTGTTGCATTGTCAGGAGAAGGTAGGTAAGCATTGAAATTCTTTTTCCTTTATATGTGTATTGGGTGTAGGTGTAAAGGTGTTGGCAGGAGGTGGACTGTAGGGACTGCCCCATGCTGGACACAACTGATTCCAGCCAACTCCAACAAACCCACCACAGGACACAGTTGACCCCATCAGCCAAGCTGGTGGAGCTTCTGGGAAAACGTATTTAAGAAAGGGCAAAAACACTACACTGGCAGGTAAGGGAAAAAAGAGTGAGAAATTGTAGGGAGGACACCAAGATCAGAGAGGGAGAAGAGAAGGAAGAAGGAGAAGAGAAGGAGGAAGAGGAAGAAAGAAGGGAGGAGGAAGAAAGAAGGGAGGAGGTGGAGGCACTCCAGGTGCTAGAGTAGATATCCACACTGCTTGTGGAGGACCCCATGCTGGAGCAGATGGATATTCCTTGAAGGAATTGTGGCCTGTGGGCAGTCCACACTGGAGCAGATTTTCTCCTGAAGGACTGCAGCCTGTGGAGAAGACCCCCACTAGAATGGGGGAAAAGCGTGAGGAGGAAGGAGCAGTAGAGAGAAGCTGTTATGTCCTGACCATAACCCTCCACCTCCCATCCCCACTATGTTGCTTCTCAGGGGACATACTGGAGTTGGCAATGAAGGAACAAATTGAGCCTGGGAAGGTGGGGGCGGAAAGGTGTTGTTTTCATGTTTGTCTTTTTGTTTCTCACTACCCAAATCTATTTTAATTGGCAATAAATTAATTTTCCCCAAGTTGAGTCTGTTTTGTCTGTGACAGTAATTGACAAGTGATCTCCCTGTCTTTATCTTGGCAATATTTCTTGTTCTTGTTTTTTTCTATTTTCTCCCCTGTCCTGCTGAGAGGGAGAGTGAGTGAGCGGCTGGGTGGGAGTTTGGCTGTTTGGCAAGATTAACCCACCACAATATGTCCTCTCAGGAAGATAGATCTTTGCTATTTTTATGGTTGAATAAATGGAATACATTCATATATATACTGGATATAAGAAAAATACCAAATTTTAAGCAGACTTGAGTAAAATGTGTTATGTATTTACAATATAAATTACGTGCAGTTTGTATTCCACTGTAAAACTTATGCATGCTGTTTGTATAGGTTCCAAGGTCTTGACTGAAATAATTCCAAAATATGCTTTTTGTTTTTCAGTATCAGTGGAGAAATAAAATGTATTAAGTTTAAAGTTTGGATTATTAAAACACAATTTTCAGGGGAAAAAAAAACAACTATAAAAATCTTAAAGGTTGAGTTCTGAAACAGTACCTACTGAGTAGAGTAAGTGAGATGCTAAAAATATGTAGACTCCTGCAAATGAGGTAACAACTTTGAGAAAAAAAAAAAATGTTATTTTTAATTCATGATAGCATAAGCCTTGATCTTTGCGGTGTCAGCTGAGTACTGAATGTGTTTTCAAGTTGTCCTTTGTGAAGTTAGCACACAGTCAATTTGCCAAGCAAGAGTGAGTAGTTCAGCTAAACTGAACATTACATTGGCTGAAATGTGTCTACACAGTTTATAAAAGGACTATCTTCTATATTCAGAAGTTTTCAGTCAAGGCAACAAGAGGAATAGTGGTCTTTTTCAATTATTGGTTTACATTTTCTTTACTTCAGGAAAATATCCTGGAATGCATATCCTAAGTCATTGCATCACTCCTTAATGTCGCAGATGTGTCTTAAAATACGCCCTAGAAACTAAGCAAGCTCCATCTTGAAACTACTTGGATTATTTTTCCTACTACTTCCACCTTAAATTAGTAACTTGTTTAGGATTACAAATCAACATTAAGCTAATGGTTTCTCTGATTCAATAACATTTTTAAGATCATAGAGTCTTGGGGTACTGGAATCACTTCAGTTACATGCAACTCTACTCGTTCATGTTAATATTAATTTAAAACTCCTCTATCTAGGTAAAATAGAAACTGTAGTCATGAAGTTTTGTAAAAATTAGCCCTTAAAAAAAGATGTTCTCTACAGTTTTTATTTTAAACATGAGCTACAAAACTGTGTAAAATGCTGAACACTGTATGCCAATATTGCAATTAAAAGGCATGGGAAATCCCAATCAGGTAGAAAATAAATAAATAAATAAATAAATAAATGGGAATATGATGTTTACCTTCCAAATAGAATGTACATTATTATGTGTACGATATAGATTTCAAACTTTTATATACTTTTTTCTTAATGAAATTTAAAATATAGAGTGTGAAATGTATCAAAAATAGTAAGGGAAAATAATGTAATTCCTATACATTAAATGCAAATAAAATATAAATAAATAGGACAATAAAAATAGAACAATATAAATTGCAATGTAAATAAAAACTAGAACTATAAGTATGAATGTAATGTTCTAAAAATTTATTTTTAGATTTAAGATGGGATGGAGCTACCCAAAATTGACATTGATAATTATGAAAACCTAGAACTTAAGATGATCTTAACCTGGGAACTTAATCTAATTTTAACAATTTGGGTGCAACATCAAGTTTGCACTGGCTTCAATAAAAAGTTGTAATGAAAAAAGGACAAAGACATAGCAGGACCGGAGAGTGTTCAGTAATTTAATAATAAAAAGTAAAATAATTACTTGTAAAACTGCATTGTAAGAATCCATGACTTGATAAAAATGTAGAACCCTGGAAGTAAAGTGGGTCATGATATAATGCACGTACACAGAGTGCATCATGACTGTAAATGTTTCTGTTTAAAAGAAGAGGAAGGAAGGAATCTGCACAGTACAAATGAAAGGGCTGGGGAGAGGAGGAGCAGAAAATGATGAAGACAGCAAGGGCGTTTGCAAACCTGAGCAGTTGCAAGGGCCAAGCCTCTTCCTGCAGTTTGAAGGAAAATAGATGGGTTACATGAACAGGAAAGGAGTTACTCAAGTGTATATGTGTGTGTGTGTGTGTGTACAGATATAAATATATGCTCTTTATGATTTAGGGAAGAAACCAGTATTTAAATTTAGCAATTTAATCTTACAAGATGCTAATCATGATGTAGATAACACACAAAAATTATCAATATCTCAGCAGAACTATAAGTTGACACCTGTGATTTATTATTGAGTAGGGTTATTTATGATGCTTACGTGTTTCTTCATAATGCTTTTTTTTTTTTTTTTTCCCCTAGCTCCTTCCATTCACACAAAGCTATATATAGACTGGAAGATATTTTGGAAGGAAATTTTGTCAAGAGAATTGCTAAAAGCATAAGGAAACTATTAAATGTAGTTTTCAGTAATTTAAATTTCTAATATTTGATTTTTAAATGATGAAACATCCAATAACCCAAATGACCCTACACAAACATATACATGGAATAAATTATTTCAAATGAAAGCATGAAAATTATTTGTTCAGCTGCTCTAGTGACTGGAAGGTTAGGAACAAAAGCTATTATTGTTCAGTGTATTTTTTCACAGGAAATAGACAGTGGCAAACATACAGTAGTTCAACACATGAGATCAGAGACACAGTTTTTATAGTAAACCAAAACCAGATGTTGGAAGGGCTCGAGACCTTTACAGAAATTATTAGTTATGTTTGCCTTTGAAAGCGAAGAAAGTTTACAGAGAGTCATGTACCTGATTAAGAAAAAGACGGGTTACAAAAGCTGTGAGTATTAACTCATTCAAGAAAAAATATTTGCCATACAGACTGTCTATTTTGTATATGACAGTTAGTTATGTACGTAGAATTTGAATTTTACTTTCATTTGATTTTTGGATGAATATGCTAGTTTCTTCATACTACTAAACAACGTTAGAAATAGGAAAAAGGTTAAAGATTTTAAAACTGAAGGCCAGACTTGTGCAATACGACAGTAAGCCCTCGCAGTTTCAATTTCACCATGAATGGATACAGAATTAGGCATTAAAGAAGACTTTTATTTTAACAATTTATCAGAGAAAATTTTAAATGTACCATACTATATAAGTAGTATATAATTTTTCACGTAGTATAAAGTCTTTCTCTAGTTAGATATTAATGGCTTGATATCACTAGATGCTAACTGATTTCATTGGAATTTGATGGAATAGGCAAAAATAAGGTCTCGTGCTACATTCCTACAGGTTTCATGCAAATAAACACTTAAGTAGGAAGAAAAAGAGGGGGACTGTAGCACCTTAGACACCAAAGCTTATCTGCCACAAGGCACAGATCTATGGGAAATTGAACTTATTAATTCTAGTACCTCCTAAACTATTTGTTTTCTTGGCATGTTGAAATAAGTTCTCTCTGAGTTCAGTACATGAGGTGTTTTCACTTGTGAAGTTACTGATGTTACTAACCAGTAAGAAGGAATAGAAAGGTCAGTACTTTTGAGGCAATATAGTAAAATTAACCCTTGCAATGGTATAACAGAGGGGAAAGCTGAAATCAGGACATTGGAATACTAATCTTAGTTTTACCTAAGAAATTCTAATACTTCCTCACATATTCTCACAAACTTCTTTGCATCCCACTTGTCTTCATGTCAATCAGCTTGAATGATTGAGAGTGGGTATGTGGCAGCTTAGTGTTGAAGTCTGACTGTGTTAAGGCATTGATTGGCTTAAACAATAGTCACTTTATTTTACAGCAGGATACTCTGCCAGTTTCCTGGTCTTGATCCAATCTCTGTATCTCTTTACTCCAACCAAGTTTTCAAAGTTAAAATGTCTGTCTTCACTTCCAAAAAAACCCAAAAAGCTGGCCTGCTTCTTCCATCAGCAGGCTTCCTGTTCCCTTGTTATCTTGTTCACGGCTTTGCTGATTTCTCATTGGCTTAGTGGCTTGCTTATTCAGATCATCTTTTGCAGACATTGGGTTAACTTTTCTGAGCAAATGCTTTTTCCTAACAGGGATTTTGATTTTTTTCCTTATCCTGTTTCCACAAGCTGGAAATGGGTTTAAAAACTTAGTACCCGTCTTATTTTCAGTCCTTTTGTAGTCCTCTACCTATAGAGCTATAGAGTCTTGAAATTCTGGAGCTGGAAAATCCTGAAAGGTTGCTATGTTGAAGAGATGAGTCTGTAGATAATACGTGATGCCTAATAGGAAACAGTGCAAGAGACTATAATATCAGAGAAGTTGTTGGAGATGTAGTCACAGTGAAAGGGAAGATCATGTAATTTGATTTTAACTCATAATTTGAAGGCTTTAGGCTTTTCAAAGTTTCACATACATTAAATATATAAATGAAATGTATTTCAAGTTAAATGACAGTCATCTTAATATAGTACTAATAATTAAAGTAAATGAAATTGTATGAATTAGCTCTCGAATAATATTTCTATCAGCAATCAGCAAAACCTAACCTGAACCTAAAGTTTCCTAACGGTGGTACTTAGTTGAACCTCATCGTGTTAAATACAAGTCAAAGTGGAAGACAACTTCTTTGAGCAGAACTTGTGGAATTTGCTTTACTTGATGCACACTTGCAGATGCAATCCAGTGCAAGCCTTAATAGAGAAAAGGAATGTCTTTACACCTTCCCAACATAGTTTCAAGAATACAGTTTGAGTTTAAATTGAAAATAAATTATACAAACTCACATAAAATTCAGATATTAACTCATACAGGAAAATGTGGACTAAACTGTACTAAATGGATCTCCTAGAATGCCTTTTAGTCTTGTGTGGTAATGCTTAGGCTATAAGTATGGTAGGTAACAATATGTTGCAATGTCTGTTTGACTAAATACTCATAATTGTGTAAATATGTAAACACTATAGGCTTTAATGTGCTTAAACATTTTATAGTAACAAATTCCCATTATATTATAGTTCTATAAAATCTTACTGAATTTCCGTAAGAAGCAATCATATAGCATAAACTTGTATTCAGTTAAAGTTCATTTGTGGCATTCTGCAGTTTGATCTACATTCTGCACTGTGAGTAATAGGGCACTATACTATAACTTACCATCTCTTATAAGAGAATTTAAACTTGTTCTTATGAATTGGCTTTTTGAAACTTTTCTTGTACTGATGATCTGTTTGAACGTACAGGCTTTCCAGACAGGAATGTCATCATATCTAACTCTTTTGAATTTAGAAAAGGTTTCTCAGAAAGGAGTCTATCTATATTCGCTACTAGCGATGCTACCAGGCCCATCTTAGTCTCTACCATGATATGAGTTTGTTCATTTGGTGTCATTTGGTGTTTTCTTATACCAAAAGAGTTAGAAAGACTGTTGAAATGGAGGACATAGATTTACATTGATCTGGGGAGATACTACCTACATATGAGAGTGTGTATGATAGTACCTATTGTAAAATGTGCTTGGATCTACACCTTTTACATCTTCTTACATTGTTATACTGTATATGAATGAAATATATAGTTTGAATTTGTGGGATAAGCCAATAATTTAATCTTCCACTGAGATTTAATGGAAACATTACACAGTTGTCTGTATCTTTAAATGTTTCTGCACACATTTATGAAGTATTCAATGCAGGCTGATACTAGAGGCAGGATTCTGAGCCAGATGAACCAAATACCTATCCAAATCTTTTGATCTTGGTGTAGATACAAATGAGCAATTGTAAGAAAAGAGAAATTGTTTCAGTCCAGTTTCTGCTAGGAAGGTGTAAACTCCACAAGTTAAGCAACAGTGATAAATAGTGTTTCTAATTGGCAACCTTGCTGATCGTTTCAGAGAGATAAATGGTCAAAGAAACTGAGCTACCCTCTTGTACCTAGAGATGAATCTTCCAGCACAGGATTAATGTACTTTTGTGGTGATTGTTTTCCAACACTGCTACACAGAATTGGCTGATGCTGCTTACTGTTACAATTCCTCTTAAAATATATGAGCGAAATAAATGTGTAACGGTTAACATCGAGGTAAAAAAAAAGTCTATCGTGTTTGTTAATGGAGTACAGCAGCAATTAATTTTATGGTTAATGTGTTAGGTATGGAAAGTCTGCAAACGAGGTAATAAGGATGTGTTACATCAAGCATCCTTATAAGACATCTGTAAAGCTATGAGATACTTTTCAAGACACTTTGAAAACTAAATTTAACAACAGTGAAATTCAGGTGATACTGCAATGTAAAAATGATGTAAATGTAATCTTAACCAGTAAAATAAGGTATATTATCTGCATTATAAAATAGATGGCCAGCAGATGTAGTTCACAAATTCATAGAATAGAATAGAATAGAATAGAATAGAATAGAATAGACTATTTCAGTTGGAAGGGACCTACAATGATCATCTAGTCCAACTGCCTGACCAATTAATGTATGAACTATTGTAATGCATATACATATGTACTTTTGATTGTTTAGGAATAAAAGAAGGGGGCTGTATGATTAAGGGCTGTATTGCAGAAGAAACTGTTCTCCTGAAAAGAGATCTGATTGATATATACAATTTATTTTGCCTCCACTAGCCAAAAGGATCGTGAGTATGAAGCAAACATTTTGGACATTTTGTTATAATCCTTACATGATGTTGGTAATAAAAAGGCTTTAAACTTGCATTTTGTTTTTTAATGGGCAATCATATAGTATTTCCTACAATAACTTTCAAACTTCTGTAAGACTAGGCAAAGCATTGCCCTTATGCTTAGGGCAATGAAAGTTTGCATAGCAAAATGGCCACGGGTCCTGCTGTTTATGTAGGTCAGCACGTCGTAAATTCAGGTGAGTGGTAGATGCTGCTAAGGGATAACCGGGGTGTACAGGAATGAGGACAGCATCTAATGAACAGGGGATGCAGAAGCAGCAGATTGTTGCCTCTGTTTCTTTCTTCTGCCTGGCAACACCACTAACTCTGAGTCACCAGAACTCCCTCCCCTACGCCTCTACTACAGTCGTTGTTTCACAGGAGTGATCCACATTCTCACCCTTCTCCTATACTACCCCACCCTTTTAATAACAAAATTCAACTTTACGTACACTGCTGGGGAGGCCAGGCCAACTCTTTTCATGAGTGCTAGAAGGACAAATTAAATTAAAGGAAAAGTACTTCTGTAATAGTCAAGACTATACTGGAGGTATTTAAAATACAATAAAAAGTATGGGAAACAGCAGTTAGAAGCAGTTAGAAAATGCTAATTGTTTATCATTTTACCCTGGTGTTGTTTATATTTGTAGTGTATTGAAAGGCATAGTAGCATATAAACATAAACTTTATATTTGCTAGTACCTTAACAACAAATAGAAAAGTCATTATCTCACACTAAATCCTGTTATAAACTTTCATGAAATGGAAGGATTCTGTCACATTAAGTTCTACTCTAAAGGTACATCTTCTCAGCTTTAGTTATCCATGATCTGTCTAAAAATAAAAACTAAAAATGCAGGAGAACTTAAGTTGATCAGAAGAGCCAGAACAAAATTATACGTTACGAGTCCTCTGCATATACACTGATCCACACATACTTTCCAACTAAATATTTTTTCAATGGATTACACTGCACAGCATTCTCCAAGGCCTTCTTTGTCTTTGACAAGTTTTAGATCAGTTCCGATAATGTCATATGTCCTTAAAATCTTGCAGTAGTGGCAGTCTCCACAAAAAAATTTCTTACATTACACAAGCATATTTTGCTGCATATGTTTTATAAATATATCTTCTAACATTTATATTTCTATTTAAATAAATATATTAAACTCCATTAGTTTTGAGATGCTACCCTTGTATCTTTTTTAATAAATATCTATGCTGGGAAAGAACTGTACTTCAATAACCTATGTAAACATATTGCATATTATTAAACCTTAAAATTACATGTTTGACAGATAGCACAGAGTTTCTCAAGGGTTTTATTGCAATCTGTGAAACTTATTAACTGTGATTTCATAGCCAATGACAAAAGATAATAAAAAATCAGCTGTTCTTTAAGTCAAAGCATTTGTCCATAGATAATAAAAAATCATAATTTCCATACATGACTGAGGAAAAAAGAATCTTCGGCACCTTGAGCTGTTTCCACTCATCTAACTAAAAAGACATAGTAAACCAAAATGTTTTATACTTCAAATGTTTTTAATTTGGGACTCCATATAGCAAATCATGTGGGACTTGACTAAGAGCTAGTTAAGATCCTGGAAGCACAAAGTATGTCTGTAAAAAAAAGATAAAGAAAAAACCCTGCATACCTCTCCAGTCAGAAAGACAGGGGTTGGGGAAACTGTACAGTAATAACAGATGCTCTTGGTTTAGACTCTTGGACATTGTGGATCCAAATAGTTTTCCTAGACCATATATATTACTACTAGATGCTTTTTCTGCTAATGTAAGCATATTGAATGCCCCCCCCCAAATCGTTATAGTGATTTCTGCTTCTTCGGTAATTTGGGGATTCTAGATGCTTTTTCCTTTCACTGACTGAAATACTTCAATGGTTTCTGTTTCCTGTTCTCTTTTAGTGATGAGGCAGCTGAGCTGTAATGGAAAAGTTAAGCAAAGAGTCCAATCTGAACAGTTTATAGTCCTGTGTCCTGTGCCTTCCTGAAATAAACCAAGACCTCTTTTTTGCCTTGCATAATTTTTTATTTTTATATTTATATTTTTTTAAAATATTCTGTGAATTATAACATATTTGAGTGGGTTTTGCTGGAATGAAGTAACCATTCAGAAGTAACCCCTCACAAACTAGAAGACTACCTTCACCATTCAGTGCTCCATCAGAATTTTTTAGTTAGTAGTCAAGGATGGGAGATGGGAGAAATTGGTTTGAGTTTCTTGAGGAAAAAGAAGGAATTAAATCTAGGGTTCTAACAACATGGAAGAATGGTCTAAAAATTGGATAGTAGTTTGTTTTAAATACAACAAAATTAACAAATTAATGAACAAAACCCAAATGCTAAAACTGCTTTTCATGAAAATACAGGTTGTGTTGTTGTAGTCCATGTACAAGAAAGTTAAATGTACATTACACAGGGTTTGGGGGATTTTCTGAAAACAGGTGCCTTCATATGACAGGTTCACAGACCTTTTTATGACAGCATCATGGAAGCATTCTGAGATGGGAAAAAGTGAAGGATTTGGCATTTGAAAAATTAGAGTGAGCTTGGTCAAGAACGATTGATTACCATGGTACTTGTTTCCCATCCTGTGGATCCAAACTACTTCTGCATCTAGGTAACAGTATTGTAGTTTTCACTTATGTTCATAAAGCAAGTAACATGTCAAATAAAAGTAAAATCTCTGACTTTTCAATGAAGATTTGTTTGGATTCTCCAAAACAATGTCAAGAAATTTGTGCTTTTAGACAATGTACTATATTCATGTTAGTACCTCTATAATGAGTGAGAAAATAATTAGCAAAGGAACAGTAGTCACTGGTTTGTTTTTTTTTTTTTTTCAAAATTTTTTTTTCCCAAAACATC
>NW_008824238.1:3638759-3652733 GCF_000699105.1 Pygoscelis adeliae | reverse complement strand
GCCCTTGCACCTTTCTTCTCATTTCACTCTTTTTCTCTCATGCTTTCTGAGAGAAAGGGAGAGTAGGGAGAGTGACACTTTATACTCAAGCTTGATAAATGAATTCTTTGCCTTCTTGTTTCTTGGTAAGTGGACCATTAAGCTGTATGTCCTTGACTGTCCCTGTTGGTAGGCTGATAGAATATAACAACAAAAGTGTTTACCTTTGAGTAAATTTTATTTTACTTCCAGCATATGGTTAATAATATATTTTGTATACAATTTCACTAATATAGTACATGATTGAAAATGTGGTAGAAAGATTAAAATGTAATATGCTTCATGTTTTCACAAGTCTTGTTAAAGTTTGTTGTTTTAACATCTTAAGTTTGCATTCCCACTTGCATTACATGAAGATTATATTATGAAGAAAAAAAAGAAACTCCTCTGAACCAGTTTTTATAATGTGCATCCTTAACTGACAATAAGTAATTGGTAAAGAATTTTTGTATTTGTAAGGTTTGACCTTGACATTGTTTGTGTAGGCCTCCAAAGCAATTATTGTAGAAACTGAGATGGAAAACAATGGCAGAAAGCAGACAGAAATGCTTGAATTAGTGCAAATCACAAACATAGCTGAGTGGTATTAGATGACAGTTTACTTTTAATGAGAGAAGACATGAAGTAATTAAATCTTGACATACAATTATGAAAAATATCAGGTAACAAGACTGCTATGCAATATAAAATAAGAAAAGACATTTTCTGAAAACTTGCCTGATGCTCTGTCATCTGAGACTATTCTTTATGAGTGCAGGGTGAAGGTCAAGG
The DNA here is from genome assembly GCF_000699105.1 of Pygoscelis adeliae. Classification (NCBI taxonomy): domain Eukaryota; kingdom Metazoa; phylum Chordata; class Aves; order Sphenisciformes; family Spheniscidae; genus Pygoscelis; species Pygoscelis adeliae. The sequence goes on along the minus strand of NW_008824238.1, from coordinate 3,651,923 downwards.
AGGTATCTCAACTCCATCAATCCTTTGGACAGTTACAAATGACCTTTCACTTTTCATAAGACATTCAATATTCTGAATGGGGGGGATACATTTTTCTGTGTTTAGAAAATAGCAAAATTGAAACCTTTTATAGCACACAAGGTGCATTTGTGTTTGAATCTCCTAACAGCTCATTCATTCTTAAATGTTCATTGACGCCAATATCTCATTTACATGAACTAAATGGTTTTAAAATGCTGCATCTGTTTCAACATATACTTTACCTTTTCATATTTGTATTGCATTAATTTTTATGCTATATTTTGCCTATTTTTTAACATGTATTTTATGTTTTCTTCAAGCAAAGTTTTAAAATGCTACTGTGCATTCAGAAGTATGGGTTTGAATTGTTGCTGCTCCGATTTCATATTGTTACAAATCCAAGCATCACACCACATTTTTGTTTCATATTTATTTTGCAAGGATTAAATCTTGAAGTCTGTTTTAGTCTTGATCTTTCAAGGTGTGTATGGAAATTGTGTTGTTAGAGTGTGTACCACCAGATACACATTTCTGTGTGACTTATGGGGTTTAACTTTAATCTGCAGGCATTTCTGTGTGTAACCAGAGCTTGCTTTTTGGTCATATAATCTTTGATTCCAATGGTACTGGTGTTAGGTAAGAATTAAGGATTTAAGTGTTATTATTTTTGTACTGAATAAAAAAATGCTGGCAAGCTACTATTTCACCCTTATTTTGGAAATTCCTAAATATTTATTTCCTGTTTCTACATAGATTCATTTTTTTCTCCTATTTTTTACACAAAACAAAGAAACTTGGGATTCTAGGCAAGAACTGTTGCTATATCTGTCCCAATACTTTGCATGTTGTGAGTAAGGAATCCTTTTGCTAACTTAAGTAGTGCTTCAGTGTATAAATATAGAGAAAATAAAGGAAAAAAGACAAACACAAATATATGTAAACGTTACAAAAGAACAGCATCTCTTCACTAAAGAAGCCAAAAAACCCCCTCTGAGATAGAACATAATAATAGACTGAGACCAGTCTTGGAACACAAATGAAAACTTACATAGGGAGAACTGAAATACTTGTTTTATAGTATCTTAGCTCACTTACTGTATTTAATCAAAGATGCTAGAACATACAATATAATTGTATCAGTTTAGAAGAACCTATCACTATTTTTAGGGCTGAAAGTTAGGTGTGCTTTAAATTGAACATAATTATTTATTTAAATCATACATAATATCTCATTCATTGTTTATAGAAGTATTATTCAAGGTCTGCCATGGGCAACAATTTGAAATAAAGCATAGGCAATTTTATTAGACTTGAAAAGCTATTCAGAACAGAATTATTAAAACAATGCTCAGATTCTCAAATTGGATAAACCAAAGTGACATTCATAATATCTCAGTAATCTGGTTTCAAAAATATGTCTTGCTACAGTCTTCAAAATCCTGTGATTTAGTTTACCTGTACTTTACTATGTATTCACTACTTATACTTTACACTGAGTTAGATTCTCTACTCAGACCAGCATAAATCATGAGTTAGCACAGTTTATGAAACACTTTTTTTTCCTCTCTCTAGCTTTCTTCATAGGTAAGCCCAGAAATGGAAAAACAGGAAGAAGCATTTCAAAACATTTTAGGGAAGGACTCCAGGACAAATATTGTCCAGTGTGTGCTCCTGTACTTATAAAACATCATTAGCATGAGCTTGCATCCCAGGAATTTCAGCAAAATTAAATCAAACAGAATTATAGTCTTCATGAGTAAATGTTAGGAAAAATTTCCTAAGGCTACTTATATATCAAGACATAATAGGCATATACATGGAAAAAATACTGAAAGCTGTGCTATTAACAAATTTCAGAAAACTTCCCTTAATTTTGATGAGGTACATTCAGTTTCAAGGTAGTTGAAGATATAAATGCAAAGCGTAGACATTCCCCAATTTTATAGAAATAGTTACCAATAAAAGCTAGAGATTCAGAATTTTAATAGTAGCAAAAAAAAAAAAAAATCATGTTTCATGAACATGATGTTTCATAATCCCTGTATTATCTGGAAAACTTAAAGATCTGAAAAAGTAGAAAAGATCTGAAAAAGAAGAAATAACAGTAATTTTAAAGGACTTTGCGTATGTGTCTTTCCTGGAATTCCAAAAATTATGTAAATTGTTTCTTTCTTATGATGGTAGAAATCTATATTTTAACAGACACCTTCTGAAAAAAACCCTGTTTAAAACCGCTAATCTGTTTTCCTGTTGAGTCTTATCACACTGGTGTTTGAGCTCTAATTTGGTACTAGCAAGTACTGGGTTTAATGTGTGCTATGGTTAGTCTCTCTCTTGGGTTAATGTGTATATGGAGATATATATTAAAACAAATTGCTAAAAATAAAGAAGCTGGCCAATGCAAGACATTTCTTGTTCTCTTAAGCTGTTATTCATTTGAATGTGTGAATCTTAATTAGGCAGTCAGTCCAAAATTTGCACCTTAATGAACCTGTCAAATTTAAATTGATGTCATGGCCTCAGTAGATGATAGCCTACTGAGTTCTTGCTGATCTTTCCTTATATGTAGGTTAACATGGTGGAAATAGAGACCCAGTAGATGACTTTTTTTTTTCTTTTTTTTTTTTTTTTCCTGTTAAGACTTCTGTCTTCTTCATTTGAAACTAAGGCTCAAGCTGTGAAATTGGGAAGGAAAAGGCCCAAAGTGCAAAAAAACTCAAGTCGACTAAAATCTAGTGAAATAAAATTAATTTAAATGTATTCATGGCTCTGATTGTAGCTCAGATAGATACATACTTATCTGCAAAAACAGTGACTTTTAACCAGGCCAGATATATTGAAATAATACATGATTGTCTTTAAAAAATTAAAAAACAAACAAACAAACAAACAAACAAACCAACAAACAAACCAGCAAAACCAAAGAAAATTAAACACAGAAAAAAAAATGCAACATTATTGTGGAGATTTTACACTAACAAAAATAAGAAACTCAGTTTTGGTTCCCAGAACAACAATCATTCAGTCACACAGTGAATATACAAAAATACAGTGAAGTTAATACTGCACAGTATATGGCATAGAAATACAATATAATATGTACAGAAAGTGCAAAGCAGCAGAATTACGGTTGCTGTGGGAACCATACTTTGAATTTAATGACATTTGTTTGTGTCATATTTCAATCATAATGTTGCATTAACGTAGTCATTTGCATTTAATTCTATATTACATTCCTAGTTTAGAATAACACATTTGCAGTTGCTCATGTCTCTATTTCCAACAGTGATTCAAAATTATATACTTTCTAAGAATATTTTGACAGAATTATATATAACGTCATGATGGAGCATCTCATTACCCTGGCAAGAGACCTTGATGCAGGAAGTAGTTTGTGAAAGAGTTAGGTATTGATAACTAAAAATCTTGTTTTTAAAGATGGTTTATTAACTATGCTGTTATGTTATTATACCTGTACTTTCATGGGTGAGTATTTTGTTATGAGAGATGGAGTGCTTAATTATTTCTCAGTGACCACAACTTCAGTGTAAGTGGTCTGAACTCGTAAGAAAACAGAAATGTATAATCCAGTTAAGATTCAATTTGTGCTTTATTTATTTCTTTTGAGAACATAAGGCATCAGACTGGGAAGAAGATACAGTCACTTAGGATAGAGGTCCATAAGCTTCTGTCGTCTCTTCTACTGCAGAAAAGCACTGATGAGAACCAGGCTGAACAGCTACTAATCAGGATAAGGAGAACTGTACATGGAGATAATAAAGTAAAGCACAGAATGAACATTTTGTTTGAAAACAGTCTAATAGGCAATATGACAAATAAAAGCAAATGATATGTACTAGGTATAAAATATTTAATAATACTTTGAAGGGAACCTGAATTTCACTGCTATTGAAATGGAGATGTATCTATGCATAGACCAAGGGCCCTTTTCTTCTAGCAACTAAACAAGCAGAAGCAGGTGTACTGTTCATACCTCTCTTATAAAGAACCATCTCTGAAATGAAGATACATATTATAAGAATAAAGGTAAAATAATGACCCCTAAAAGAAGTGAAAAAACTCTATCAGTTTCACCAGAAGGACTTCACCTTGAAACTTCCATCTAAGTTTCTTTTAAAACCAAGTTCTAGAATTTTTTATTGAGTATACAGAGAGAGGCCTGACAGGATCTCAACATCTCCATTTATTTAAAAAGATTGCAAGGGTTAGGGCATGTTGCCAGGGTAAAAGCCAACAAAGAGTGTGAGACCAAAGGAAAAGAAAATAAATACAAAAAAAATAACTGGAGTGGTTATGAGGTAGGAAAACATGAAAAAAGGAGAAGAAATAAAATATAAAAAATCATAATATAAAATATGATAAAATGGAAAACTATAAATATTTAAAGCTGAAATATATATTTAGTTAGTTACTTTTTCTGTACTGTTTAAAAATCTCTACTACTAGGGGAGAAAGGAAATGGAGAAGTTCTGCACTCAGGCCACAGTCTGGACCAATTCATCCAGTATTCCCTACTGACAATGCTCAACTTGTCAAGCCTACATATTTTTTAGAGGCATGTCATAAAAGGTATATACAACTCTACTTCAGGAATTTTACACTGAAGACTTCCATTGTTAAAATGTTTGAAGTGTTGATACATGATTAATACATAAAAATGCAACAAAGCTATCATTTATGACTTATTTAAACATCATTTGGCAATAGAGGTGTCAGATATATAAACCCCTCCACATTCTCTGAAAGACTATCTACTTTCAACATAAGTAAAAGAGGCAAAACCAGCTACTAAATAAATGAGTAGTGAAGTCATATCCCACCCTTACTTGGCCCGATGAAGTGGAGATAGCGGAACAGTATTATTGTGGAACTCATACAGTTAAAAGAAGTCACATGTGGGCCCCTGTTGCATAAATTACATATTCAGATGCATATTTTTTGTAGACAAGTAGATCTGAAGTTCAGAAGGGACTATCCAATCACTTAATCTGACTTTCTTTGTAACATAGGCCATAGAATTTCACCCAGTTACTTGTGTCTTTAGCCCAATAACTTCTATTTGCAGAAACATATTTCTCCAGAAAGACCTGCAGTCTTGAAGAGCTGAACAGATATATGGCTTCCACTGTTAGCTTGTTTCACTGAGTAAGTACCATTGTAGTATTAAAAAATGTACCCTCCTTCTAATGTGAAGTTGTTTGTCTTCAGCTTCCCACTGTTGGGTCTTGGTATGCCTTTCTCAAATTGTCCTTTAGTTCTCAGTGCTTTGTTTCTGTGAAAGCCCTGGAAAGTGTATTGAAGTGAAATCTCAATATTTTCTTTTTGATGAGTTAAACAAAATGTTGAATATCTTTTGGCTCTTATCTGCATGAGCTCTTATTTTTCAGGATGCTCTTGAATAGTGTCTCAGAACTTGATGTAGTATGTGTTCTGTTAATTACATTTAGAGAGGTAACTTCTGGCAGACTTTTTTTCAGCTGATTGCCTAGAATCAATATGAACCAAGATTTTTACTTTTTTCAAATTCTGGATACACAGATTTTTTGGAACTTCTTTTTGTGTGCCAATTAATGTATCAACATGATGAGATCAGCTATTGGCATCCTTACCTGTTTGCATACTATGTTTGTTACAATATAAGTTATTGGAACCCTTGTTCTTTTTTTCCCTCCTGCCTTTGTCACAGGCTATGATTATTATTGTGCAGAAGAAGCTATCACCCCTTCCTCCATTGAGGCTGAAACATTACAAGCCCTAATGCTGAAAATCTGTTAAGATGGAAATCTTAGGAACAGCTTGAATAATTTATTTTATTGTTCCCATGCGTCTTTGCCTGTTATGGGTTGGTAAATAACTAAGAAAACTGAACATCTGAAGGGCTTTTTAAACATGCTTGATGCTTTTGAGGTGGTATTTCTTACAGAAAATAATCTCTTCAGGAAATATGCATTATACTTGAGCACAGACAAAGACAAGGCAGTAGTATGGAAGTCTACTAAATTCTTTTCAAAGTTGTGATGATATCATACTATGAAAACTCAACCAAAACTCTAACACAGTTATCGGGAGCTGATTATCTAATTGCATCCCTGGCATGAAGTTGCTGACTTCAAATTCAAACCATAATCAAGGTCTGTTCTCCGGGAACCATGTCCTCTGTTCTACCACTTGCCTGCATATGATCACTGAAGAGATCTGGAAACTAGTTTTAGCTTTCCCCCTCCATTTATTTACCAAACACAATTCCTTGGATATAATTTCACAACATAATGGTCTTCATTTATTTATGTTTATATATTTTAAGGGGGTAAAGAAAAATAAGCTTCCCTACTTTGTAGAGGCATTAATTTATTTCTAGGCCAGATTTTGTTTTCTTTGAAGGTTTTTAATTATTTATTTATTTAATAGGAGGCCTTATATGATTCATTCCTGTCTTCTTATTACAATTCAAGTTATTATTATATTTTTGCTCTCTTTTGAGTTGTATGGTTTACTTTAAAGATACACATTTGGAATACTTATCTCTAAGAGATTTTTCTCTTATCTGTGTGACTAATGCAAAAACATGGATGGCTTACTGATAATTGTAGTTGTTTGATGCTACATGTCTCACAAACAACGTGCCACTCAGGCTTTTCTGGTTCTTCTCCCTCTCAGAAGTTTACATTAACCGTTTTGTCTCCATTTCAAATAGTTGAGCACAGACTGAGAAGAGTTTGGGAGTGGGGAGGGGAAAGAAGAGGATGGCTGAAAATACCTGAGATGGGATAGCCTGAGAAGTCCTGGCTGAATTCAAGACCTTAGAATTGGGACCTGAAACACAGCTTACACAAACCTGCAGTAAGATATGTTCAGTGGTGAAAAAAACTTAAGCTAAGGCAACAGAAGCAGAAAAAAAAGAAAGGAAAAGAAAAATGATAAAAACTTCCCAAGCTCCATGATGAAAGCGGTCCTCAAAGCCTGAGTAGATAGCTGTTCTTTCCCCAAATTTCCCTTTTCTTTCTGTTGCTGCAGAATCCCATTTTATAGTCACTTCCCATCAGAACAGAAGAAAAAAGAAGAGAAAATTAACCCCTCAGAAACCTAAAAGAAGATGATGTGCCACTGTATCATACAGAAGAATACTGAGGCCATAATTTGTGAAGGTATTTCACGCGCCCTTCTCTCGTCACCACAGCTTAACTCTGTGATGAATCAGCCAGAATTTCTATCTTTTCAGAAAGTTTTGAGAAGATAAATCCTTGGGACTATTGTATGCAAAATCCTAATAATTGGGCTGTAACTGTTCCCAGTTGTCTTTTCAAAGAAAACACCCTTCAGTTTCTTAGAAAAGTTAACATTTAACGATCACTGAAAATACTGGAGTTGGTATGTGGAATACTATAGATAACTTCAGAAAGGTTATTAAGGCCTAAGTCTACTGATTTTCCTTATGCTGATGCCTGTGTCCCTCCCCTCCCCGCCCTTGTGTATATTTGTGTGTAGATTCAAATACAGTTCCAGTTCCATATTTACAGTTCTGTACAGTCTCCATTAATCTTCATTCATTTATAATTCTTATGGTTTTTACACATTATTGAGTCAATATCCAAGAATCCAAGTGTGGATTCTTCAGAGCCTGAAAAGAGTTAAGAGTAATCAGTCCTATTTTTGCATTCAACCAACAAACACTTTTCACATTTCAGTCTCCTGAGTTCTGTAAATAGCAAGCAATTTTTGTGTCCAAGAGTACTTTCCAGTGGAGTATTTACACTTTTACTACCCAAAATCCCAAAGTTACCCTAACATCCTCTTCCCTGGAAGGAAATTACAGAATTTTTTAACAATACAAATAGCATCATGAATATTTTGTGTCTCAGCACCACTGCAAGAAAAAATATAAATACCTCACAGGAAGTCTTCAGCTATGTCAGTGTGTGATTGTAAAATCTGTAGGAGTAATAGAAAAGTATTTTCATTAACCAATCTTGTTACATGGTCATGAATAGTTGTCCATTGTTTATCAATGGGCAGCTGGTGAAATGCTCTGTGATGACAAAAGTATTCATGCAGCAAGCAAGGAGTGCTTGCTCTGGAGTATTTCAAGTTCAAGACTTTTTGATTCAAAATCTGGAAAACAGTATGGTATAAAGCCATACAGTAGATGTGAAATGCCCAGCAGTGCTGTAAGAACTATAGTATGAGGAAGGTAAGTTTCACAGAAACCTATCCAGAATTAATTTCAGACTTACAAAGCATCTTACCACCAGCAGATTTCTCTTGAATGACTATAACTATAGAAGCAAACAAGCCCTGAGAGCCGTGAGTTTTCTGTAACTAGTTTGGCCTGGGCATATTGGCATGGCATGTCCACAAAGAAGATGCTGAACACCAAAATTAAAGCAAGGCTTGTTATTGTCATAAGACTGTAAACCCTCAGTAGGTATTTGGCTTTGCAAATATGGTGTTTCCAATTGAATGGGATATACCACATCTCTTTTTTCTATCCTGTCTCCTTCTCAGGCAGCAGAGTACAGTTATCATCGAACTCCAGACCATTGAACTCCAGAATTTTAATGGAATACCAGCTTTAAAGTGGGCCACTCTGGCAAAACATGCTCAAAGATATTTTAGTGACTGCTAAGTGTTTTCAATGATGATCAAAGACTAGTTGACATGAGTAATATCATTAAAAATGTGAATTGTTGCTGTTTCTCATTTGCTACCATGACTAGTTAAAACTTACATTGGATCATAGAAGAAAAAATCTTAAGCTATTACCTGAGCAACTACAAATTAGCTACAGAATAAGTCTCTGATCAGCTGAAATTAACTGACGGTCAGATGCACATAAGATCTACTCATTTTTAATTGCCCATTGTTTTCTGTTATGCATTTGAAAAGAAACATAGGAAACTTGTCTGAAATGTGGATAATAGAATTGGAGAGACTGTCACAGCAGTTTAAGCTGCTGGGACACTGATAATGCTTTCAGGCCTTGACTACCTGTTGTAATGCAACTACATTTTCCTGTTTGCTGGTAAGGGTCTATGCTGGGGAACCTGTCCTGTAAAGATAAATTGGCAGGCAGGAATCTGTTTACATTCCTTTTACTCTAAGGCTTGTGTGTCTGTAGGGCTACGTGCCTTGTTTGCTTTTTTCAGTGAGATCATATTTGTCCACATGACGAGCTTGCTTGAGCAGATGGGCTCTGTGGAGGTTTCCTTTCCCTAGCATTGAGGAAACTGAAGCACTGGAACATATTATGTGTAATTGCAAGAACAGTTAGTAACCCAAACTTGGAGAGCCTTGGGCTGCTTTGGTTTGTGGGTTAAATCAAGCATGAAGTCATGGGAGCAAGAATCATCTCTTCTCTGCCCACAGTTAGCAGGGTAGGAAGGAATCAGGCTGGTGCAGAAACTGGAAAAATCAAAGCAGCTGAGTTCCCCTAGGGTGCTGTTCTCATTATCTGCCAGTGAGTAGCTCTCGCTAGAAATAATGCTGCTCATCTACTGTGCGTCCTGCTCCTGGCTATAATGAATCACAGTTTGCCAGGGTGATACACACACCTTGACTTTGGCACTAATCCACTGTCATAGCTACCTATTCCCCTGTAACACAACAAGAGGAGGGAACATTCAACTGAGATAGGAGTCTGCATGGAGGCAGTTTCTTGCCATCCTGGCAATGTGCCTCTGATTTCACGCAGCTCCAGGCACACAAGCTCTCACTGGGAGACTGATGATTGAAACAAGCTGGTGGTTGATTCAGACAGCTGACTGGTATTCTCACCTCTCTGTTTTTGGTAGTTCTCATTTCTGTGCCTCTTCTTAGCCTTTATTCCTTCTGGTTATTTCTCTTTCCCAGTCTTGTTTCCTTCCCATGTGAAATTAGCATGTTTTTAAACTTACTCTTCTATCTGATAACCTTACAGCTGATTATCCACCATTGCTTATGTACCTCAACTACTCAGGATAGAAATGATGGTGAGGATTAGGTTATGAACTTTTGTTGCCGAAGTCAGTGTACAGAGCATGAGTGAACAACAATGAAAAATAACAAGATTATAAGTACCCTGGAACTTAACCATTTTCTTTTTCCCTCTCTATGCCAAATAATCGGTCAATACCACTGAAGTGAAGAAGACGTAACTATTTCCTTCTTCTTCTTTTATCTTCACTTTACCATTTTGTTGAGCAGGAGAATGGAACAACAAGTGCTTAGGTAGTAGATAGGAGAAAGGAGAAAGTGAATGGAATGGCAGAGCAGACATTGGGCCCCCTGTTTGCTTTAATTGCCAAGGAAAGATGAAGGACATTCTTGCCAATGCGCATCACTTATTCTTTCACTGGAGGTGACTGAGATGTATCTTTATGATACCTGCCTGTCAAACTTCTGACATTTAGACTAAGCCCAGTGCTATCCTGTTGAAATATAAACATGTCACTTTCCAGTATCATTAGCCTACATTGAAGCTCGAGATTCCATTAGACTCTATTTCCGGTTCTGCTATGCTTGGCAAATTCTCTTTGCTAAAAATAACTCAGATCCCCCAAACAAACCAGGAGTCATCAATTCCCACTGGTGGTTTTTTTTATATCAAGGTAATTCAAGAAGTAAAAATACATTTCCAGTCTTTTCTAAAAAGTAAAGACTTTAAAGAGGTTAATGGATACTGTTAAGGATGTTTGTTATAAATTAATTATTTTTCTTCTTTTATGTCAGTAACATTTTAAAAATAGATTAGCAAAACAATAAAATAATAACATAACCTGTGGTCAAGTTAATGCCTAGTTAATTTTCAGGTAGAAACTTCTACAAAAAAATTGACTTAATCAAGGAAGGAAACTCTAGTTGTATGTCGCAAGGAAATGCAGTGAAAAGGAGAAAGAATTTGAAATGGAATTTGCAATAGTTTCAGAGAAACAGAGACCTGATCAAGAGAAAATGTGTATAGAGCATATTTACAAATAATTTATTATAACGCATAACATATTTCTCTTGTTTTTATAAAGGTGTATAACCTTTTACGAAGGTTCATCACACCAAGTGGATGTCTACATCTGAGTTAGTTGTCTAACTCAAAGACAGTAAGAAAAGAGATGCAATTGAGAGATACTACAGGAGGTGTTTCTGGATTATTTTGGCTGCCTCCTTTAGACTAACAATTTGCCTTTCAGAGATATTTACTTTTCTTCACTGACCATACAGGGAATGTAAGTGACTGGTTCAGATTTAGGTGTCTCCATCATAAATATCTTCATGTGATATCTATTGAATATCTTCAATCTATGGCATTTATACTCTCAACAGTTAGAAGTTTGCTATTACAAAGCACCTTATGCAGACAATTGGTAGGTGCAATCCTATTGAAGGCAGCTCTGAAAGGTAAAGGAACTCAGGAAAGCTGGAAATTCTTTACAGGTTACACCATCCTCAAGTGCAAGAACAGTCCTGATGCTCAGAAAGACCTGTAGATGTATCAGGAGACCAGCTTGGCTGAGCAGGAATCTCCTGATAGAGCTTTGATGCATAAAGGCAGTACACAGGGGATGGAAACAGGGATGGGATACAAAGGAGGAATCTAAAAACATTGCCCAAGGAATGTAGGGGTGGTGTCAGGAAACCCAAAACTCAACTGGAATTCAGACTTGTGAGAGACATAAAGGGCAACAAGAAGAGCTTCTAATACTATGTTAATTGTAAAAGGTTGAACAAGGAGAATGTGGGTCCATTGCTGAATGGGGTTGGTGATTTAGCAACAGCAGACACATAAGGCATAGGTAGTCAATACTTTTTTTTTGTCTCAGTCTCCCAGGTGTCTGTGCTTACTGAAAGGGTTCAAGGAGAAGAACTACCAGCAGTGGGTGAGGACAGAATTAGGGATAGCTTGAGATAACTTAACCTATACAAGTCCATGGGACCTGATGGGCTGCATCCAAGGATGTTGAGAGAATTGGTTGAGGTCCTTGCAAGGTCATTCTCTGTCATCTTGGAAGTCATTAAAATTAGAGGAAATATCCAATGACTGGAAGAAAGAATATGTTCCACCCATCTTCAAAAAAGACCATAAAAAATATCCAGGGAACTACAGGCTGTTTCGACCTCATTTTAATCCCTAGGAAAATAATGGAGCAAGTCTTCTTGTAACACATTTCTGGTCACATGAGGGAAGAGAAGGAGACTAGGAAGAGTCAGCATGGTTTAGCAAAGGTAATTCATGCCTGATCAATATGATCACCTTCCGTGTTAAAACGTCTGGATTTGTGGATAAGGGGAGAATAGTAGATGTAATTTACCTTGAATTTTTGGAAGACTATCAACACTGTCTTCCAGAATATTCTCATATTCAACTTATGACATCATAGTCCAGATGCGTGGGCTAGTAGATGGATAAAAAACTGTTTGGATGTTCAGACTGAGAAGGTAGTGAAGACAAGTAACTGGAGAAGTATGAAAAGGGTCAGTATTGGGATCTGGTTTGTTTAATATCTTTATCAATGACCTGGAGGAAGCAATAGAGTGCTTGTTCACCATGTTTGCAGATGACACCAAACTGGGGGGACAAGTCAATACACTCAAGGGCAGGGCTACCTTTCAGAGGGACTTGGACAGGCTGAAGGAATGAACAAACACAAACCTTATGGTATTCAGCAAGGACAAAAGCTAAGTCCTGCACCTGGGAAGGAAGAACTTCTTACACTGATACAGGCTGGGGAGGGACTGCCTGAGGAGCAGCTCTGCTGGAAGATATCTGTGGCTCTTCGCAAACAATGAGCTGAACATGAACCAGCACCGGGCCCTGGCAGCGAAGAAAGCCAACAGCATCCTGGGCTGTATTAGCAGGAGCACAGCCAGTAGATGATGGAAGTGATTATGCCCCTTTCCTTTGTACTTGTGAGATGGTGTCTAGAATAGTGCATCTAGTTCTGCCCCGCTCCCCTCCCCCCCTCCCCAAGTACAAGACAGAGTTTGATAAACTGGACTGAGTTCAGTGGAGGGCCATCAAACTGGTCAGAGGCTGGACCTGCCCTGGGTTTGTTCAGCCTAGAGAAGAGACAGCTTTGGAGGCACCTAATAGCAGCATCCCCCCCCCCACCCCCCGCCCCCAATATCTATGAGCAGAACATCCGGAAGACAACA
>NW_008824238.1:3607708-3638440 GCF_000699105.1 Pygoscelis adeliae | reverse complement strand
TATCCTGGGCTGCACAAAGAGAAGCATGGCCAGCAGGTGGAGGGACATAATTCATCCCCTCTACTCTGCTTTTGTGAGACCCCACCTGGAGTACTGCGTCCAGTTGTGGGATCCCCAGTACAAGAATGAGGTGGACCTCTTAAAGCTGGTCCAGAGGAGGGCCACGAAAATGATCAGGGGGCTGGTACACCTCTCCTATGAAGACAGGCTGAGAGAGTTGAGGTTGTTTAGCTTGGAGAAGAGAAGGCTCCAGGGAGACCTTATTGTGGCCTTTCAATATTTAAAGGGGCTTATAAGAAAGATGGTGAGAGACTTTACCAGGGCCTGTAGCGATAAGACAAGAGGTAACAGTTTTGTACTAAAAGAAGGTATATCTAGATTAAATATAAGGAAGAAATTCTTTACAATGAGGGTGGTGGGACACTGGAACAGGTTGTCCAGAGAATTTGTGGATGCCCCATCCCTAGAAGTGTTCAGGGTCAGATTGGATGGGGCTTTGAGCAACCTGATCTAGTGAAAGATGTCCCTACCCATGGCTGGGGAGTTGGAACTAGATGGTCTTTAAGGTCCCTTCCAACCAAAACCATTCTATGATTCTATGGTTCTGTGATTCTATGATTCTATGACAGTCCAGCAGTGAAGCAACTTGTGCAGAAAAATTGTGCAATCTCTGTCCCTCAAGTTTTATAAAACACTGGTATAAGTCTTCTGAACTTGCAATAAGGTGTTCTTCCCCAAATACTTTGGACAGTTTTGCCAAAGTGCATCAAAGACAAATAGTCATTAAGCCTAATTTTTTTGTTCATTTGTTTTAACAATTAGAAATATATTGAGTTCTCAGCAGAATTTTTGTCAATATTAGAAAAGGATTTCTCAGGCCTTCCTTGAAATAGTGCTGCTCAGTAAGCTTTTGTTTTACCGAGTTATTTTTTGCAAGGAGCAAGCATGAAAAAATGGTATGTTATGAAAAGAGGAAAGTTTTCCTTTGTGTTATGGACTAGTGGTGCTAGGATCTAACGTCTCTTGAAAATGAGATTTAGTGGAAAGCAATGCCTAAAGGACCTATAACTATACTGATCATGGAAAGAGAAAACATAAACAGAATCTATGTTAAGAGTCTGGACAAGAAGGTCACATGATTGAGAGTTATAGAATTGGATAAAAAATTTGAATCTTTTGTTTAGCAGTCCACATTCATCCCAGATTGACAACCTGAGAAAAGTAAATACACAAGAAATAAAACATTTCCATTTGCTATTATGTATATCAAAATTCTGACTGTTCTCAGCTGTTAAATGGAATGGAGAAAGAAAGTAAAGTTATTAGTCAATTTGTACATTAAGAAATCACAGAATGCAAACTGAAAATAGGTGGCAGCACCCAAAACATTTAAAATAATAACCTCAACAGGAATGTTACACTTTAAGAAAGAAATCAAATTAATTAAAGATTAATTAATCTAATTGTTTTATTATTAGAGCAAAGCAGATAAGTAATATTTGGGATGGTAATCTTCATGAAGATGGAGATAGAAATTGTTCAATAGTTTTAATCTGTTAATTAAACATATAAATAATTTTAAAATTAGAATTAAAATTATCATTACTTGATAACAAAGTTTTGCATTTTGTATGTCTCTTGTCTACCTGTACTGAGGACATGAATATGAAAACAATGAATACAATGATGGGGTCAAGAATAAACTGTGTTAGCTTTTTAATTAACAACAGTGTTATGTGGCTCTACATATGCATGTATGTGAAACTAGAGTTGAGTTCCTGAGATCCCATCCTATATAAAATAATTTGTGAGAGAATTCACTTTGGTGAATTCTCATTCACCAATACTCATTTCTGAAAACTTTTGTGAGGCAAATCAGAAAGGAAGCACTCAGACTGCAAAGGCTTCAGTAATGCCAATGAGCTCTTAGCCTGCTAAAAATACAGCTGGATACATGATGACGTATGGAGAAAGACTGACATTGTCATGAAGGTCAGCTAGATTTTGAAGTACCAGGTAGGATGAATTTTAGAGAGCAAAATATAACAGCTAAGTAGTTCCTTCCTCTCTGTCTTTTCTGGCTGGTTAACAGGAAGCAAAGGTCTCCCTCTTCTGTGTGTAAATTTTTCCAGTGGTGAGAAAGCCAGCTCTAGGTCACTATTCATCCAGGATTGCAGGTATTTGTAGCTCTTTAATCCAGGCAAACATTACCCCATCTTTTTCCTGTGTCCCTTTTTATTCTGTCATCAGTTAGCAGTATTATATGTCAATGTGTTTTCTTATTGTGATGTACCACAAAACATATGTATCCTCCCAGTATGAATGTTCTTACTGGCCTTATTTCATAGGCACTTATAAGTAAGCCCATATTCCACTTAATACACACATAAATCATCTATAAAAATTTTATTTGCGTAAACATTTCCTGAAAAGGATTTATTTTAAACACAGCCAGTTTTTTATTTAGGAGTCAAGAATATATATGAAGTAATTTCATTTATAAAAATTGAACTGATATGCTTAACTAATGTTTTACCTACTATAGTTTTGAAAATGAAAAATCCTGCATTTTCGTGTTCCAAATTTAAAGCAAATTCTCCCTCCCACATCTGTTATCACTGAATGATAACTCCCTAATCTCTTATAAAGGTTATTTGACAGCACTATTAACATTCATGTTCTGTAAAAATTCCACAGAGTCCTGAAGTACACTTGTCGATCTGTTTTCCTGCTACTTTAGATCTCATTTTTATCTTTGCAGCTGCTTACAAACTAACCCAAAATTTGGGGATGTGGGTTGTTTTGGAGTTTGTTTTGTTTTCCAAGGGAATTACCCAGCTGTTATATTCTGTCACCTCTTTTGACATATTCTAAGATAAATTCTTTAAATCACAACTACGTGCATCATACTTCTCTATATTAAAGCAGCTTGTCCCCAGCAATTATCAGATTACGGTAGTCCATTTTTCGGTGCCCATTTCTATCAATTTTGTGAACAGGGGTTTGATCCACAGTGCCTTGATGCTATACTTTTTAAACCCACCATACTTTGTTATCTTTAAGTTCTTGCAGAATGAGAACCTGCTTGAAAATTTCTCTGCATGATTTGCTATCCCTTTTGAATGACCACAGCTCCTTCATCTCAAGCACTGTCTTCTATTTCATTGCAGACCCACATGCTCTGGGCGTGGTGACCTCTTTAAATATCTCACCTATAAACCTTTCATTCTAGTGAATGCTGCATACTGTGGCAATTTGTCTGTTGGGATCATCAGTCTTGCTCTTGAGGTTCACATATGCTCTCTTCAGATGTCTTCATCCAGGAAACACCACATCTTATTCTGCTCACAGATCATAAGATTCCTCTTTGGTTTAGGTCCCTAATCCCTCAGACTCAGAGTCTCTTTTAACTTGTAAGAATAATACTGAAGGGGGAAAAAAAAGACAATAAAACTGGATGTAACGACAGCCAATCAGTCAGTAACCCCCCCTTACTCCTCCCTTGCCCACTTACAATCAGCACCAGCTGTAGTGCAATTAAACTCAGCAGGTGTTCAGAGGAATTACATTTTATCACCACCATCCCCTCTTCTCCCCTGCTCCCCCTTCTCTCTCCCTACTCCCACAAGATCCAACTGCCTTTCTTTATGGGTCTATAAAAAAATAGAGCAAGTCAGATATATAACAGCACTAAAGTAACCAAAGAATTAGTGAAAGAATATGAAGATAGATTGAAGAAAATGTGCTCACAGACATTCATGGGGAATGTTTAGAATATAAACATTAATATTGCTTAAACTGATAGTTATAAACTCTTCAGGGTGTCTTCATTGTCTTTTCAGTTCATGTAAAGCCCTTAACTTGATTGTACAAGGTTCTGAACATCCTTGTCTGGATTCAATAATGTGATTCATCATATGCTTATGAAAACCATGATGATGATTTCATGTGGGCTACTCACATGCTTAAAATTACCTATGCATGCAAGTGCTCTGATGATCATAGTGCTTAGCACCTTGCAGAATCAAATGTTAAATAAGTAATATTATTATCAATTCATGGAAATTCTAACTCTGAAAGGGTTAAATGGAAGACCCTCAATTTTCATGTTACTAACTACTACTATTTGTCCCTGAAAAACTAATTCAGAATATATTTTATATTTTAAGTTGCCCATTAGAAGGAAGAAAATAAATCCTTCTTGTTTAGTATTTCTTTCATTGATGATTGCTTAGCATCTGCTCACTTTCTTAGCTTATTTTAGTCTTTCTTTCTATGATCAATGTTCATCATGTTTTCTAGCAGATGTTTCTATTTGTATTCACCCAGCTTTACCAGTATTCTGAATCACTGTAAAGACAGTAGCCAGGCAGCTGACAGTGGAAGTGATAGAGTATTCTAATAGTAAACTATCAAAATTAAAGTTACCACTTTAATATAAAAGTTCTCTCTTTTTCTCAAAAATATGACTTTTCTCAGATCTTGCTGCATGTAAATTGAATATCAAAAGGAAAAGTTATAATTTTGAAACATTCTAGTTGATGTTAATCATATTATAGAAACAATTATTTATTTTGAATTAGCTGTTTTAAATACTTTCAGAATTCTAAATTTTATTTTACACAGCTTACATTTCCGTATGCTATTGTTAATGCAGTGTTTTTCTCTTACAGTGTGATCACCTAAGAGCTTAATCAAAACTAGATCTCATGCTCTTATGCTAATAAAATTTACTGGGTGAAAAATAGAAGAGTTTTAATTAGTAGGACCACATGTTGCAGCATCACATGGTACAGTTGTATCACTGACTATGTAGCCTTCTGTGTAGACTGAGGCTGTATCTGCCTCTGAATCAGGTATTTCAGTAATACCTAGTAACAGTTTTAATATTTTGCTCCAAGAGTATATGAATACAATCTTCTAAAAGTTTATAATTGTTTTTTAAAATGTTAAAAACACCTAGAAACTTGAGAAATTTTCTCTCAAATGGAGTTTAAATACATGCAGGTCAGAATTCTTTTGTAGTTTATACTTTAATTTCATGTAAGACGCTAGGAGGAGGCATACATTCAAAGGGACTAAGTACAAAGGTTCAATACTGCTCATGGAGTAGACAGGCAAAGGTCCTGTGAGAAAGTTAATCCTGTATTCAGAGACTGTAAAAATACACATACAGACAGATTAACATTGTACAGCCAAATCTAGCTGCTGCATTTCTTAGCCTCAGACTGTTTGACTTGATATTCTTTTATCAGTTTTTTGTTCAATTCCCTAAGTATTAAAGCAGCACATATATGAACAAAGAAAGCTAGAACCTTAGTGACTCCTCTGAACAACTTTAGCAGGACTGGAATCTTTAGAGCTAATGAAGCTTTTCAACAACTGAAGCTTTAGAATAATATAAACAGTGAATTTTGACACATTATATGGATTGTCCAGTATAGTGCTACTTGGCCCTATAGTAGAGGGGCATATGATCACTTAACCACTAGATTTCATAATTATTTCTTAAATCAGAAAGGATGTGGAGCATACCAGGGAATCCTGGGCTGTATTTCAGGTTTTATAAGGCAATGTGCTAAAGATCTTTCTGTTCTCTCCACCCCAGCCTTCTTCCTTCTGCATTTTTTCCCATTTCTTTTGCCTCAGCCTGTCTCTTTCTCCCTCTAAGCCGCCAAGAAATCATTTGGTCTGGCATTCCTTTCCCTCTGCATATAGATGGAACATTTCTAAAGCTCAGTTTATTGTAAAGTTTTTAGTTTGGCTTGGAAGATATCACCACATTTCTCACAGCAGTTTAACCTTCTGGAGGGTAATCATTAAAGTTGAGTGAGGTATTAAGAAATAATTCACTTGCCAAAAAATGCGACTCACAGCTATCAATGGACTTGGTTTGAATTCACCAAATACTTTCCATTCTTCAATATTTGATATATAAGTTGCTGGAGGTGTAGTTTCTTCTTTTACCCTGTAGCCCTGTGGCTGAACAGTCCTCAGGGTTATGAAACTCAAGTTTGATTTAATGGATCTGAACTGCTGGCTCTCCTCTTTGTCTCAGTGGTACATTATATAATTTGGAGCATGGAAACAGCTCCAACAGGAGATTCCATTTTTCCTAAATTAACTGACAGCATTTTTACTGGGACACCTTCATGAAAGTTCATTAGCAAAGAAGAGTATTAAATTTCTATCTTCATATTTCAGGAGTGCTGTTTGAGGAAAGAAAAATCAACTTACTTTTTTTTTTCCTTATAAACATCACATCAGGCATTCTGGAGTGGGATGTGTTAATTTCAGTATGGTAAATGGATGCTGCAAGTCAAAGATGTTAACATGATCCCATCTCTGTATAATAAGCAATTAAACAAGGTCTGGGATTTTAAGTACAAAGAGACTTTGGTCTGCCTCAGAAATTCCTGTATAAGTGATCACCATTGAGTAAAGCCTTTTTGAATTATTTCTAAAAATGGAGAGAAAAATGACAGTAAAGCATTTTAAAAATGAAGTACTGAAAAATGATTTTATTTTTAACAATTTCCTGATTTTCTTTCCTTTGCTGGAAACAATCTTTATAAAAGAAAACCTTTTAGTGCTGTAGGTCAGACAGTGCTATGTACAGTTCTGGTCTCAGTGTTTCAAGAAAAATATTGTGGAATTAGAGAAAGTACACGGAAGGGCAACTAAAATGATTAAGGGGATGGAGCATCTACCTTATGAAGAGAGACTAAAAAGGCTTGGCTCTTCAGTTTGGAGAGGAGAAGGGCAGGGGGTGATGGTTTATAACTGAGGTTTACACAATTATAGAAGCAGTGAATAAACTGAATGCAGAACTGTTATTCATGAAATCCTGCAGTACAAGTAGAAACTACTCAATGAAACCAGCAGGTGGCCAGTTTTAAACAGTTAAAAGGAAGTAGTGAACTTCTGGGATTTGCTGCCATGGGATCGTGTAGAGGCAGAAAATATCAGTCAACTGAAAAAGGGATTAAGATGAATACATGGACAACAGGTCCATAAATAAATACTAAAAGAACTAAGCAGAGATATACCCTCTTACACCTCTGACACAATAATTGTGCGAGCTGGTCAAGGAGGTGGACTGCAGAAAGTGTCCAGTCTCATGCATTCTTGCTACATAGCTTTTCCTATTATCACTGTTGGAGACAGAAAACTGGTCTTGATGGTCTGACTCTGGAGAGCATTTTTTTAATGTTTCTGTCAATGTCTTATGTCTGATTGCAAAAGCTGGAAGAGCTGGGAGCAATGTCATCTTGAGTGAGAGAGTGGTATCTATGAGAAGCAATGACTTCCATCTTCTGATGCTCTCTTAATTCAGAACTGAGTACCAAATGGGAGTTTCTGTCTCATAGCTGCAATACACCAGCTGAACAACACAATTTTTGTCTTTTTGAAAGGCAGTATTCTACTGTCTGCTAAATATTTATCACCATACTAAGCCTCTTTTTAGGAATGAAGAATACAATACTCCATACCATATTTGAACATTACCCTGATTTGAAGTTATCAACAATAGTAGTAAAGACCTTTTATTTAACATAGTAGTGGGACAAAAATAGTTGGTTGATATTAGCTACTTAGCATTGCTTGCCATTTCACTTTGCTATTGGACCATTCTGGATGGATTGGATTGAACACAGGGAAAAGAAAGATGTAGATATATGATATAGAATTAAATGGTAGGCTCCAGTTTGATTTCTATCACACATAGGATATATTAAAAAAAAAAACCCATCATGTATATGCTACACAAACAAATATAACACCCTTTGTCTAACAGTGAGGGCATACTGTAAACTTCTGGTTTGTTTCAGGCCTCTTTGAGCAAAGCATTAGGAGACCTGGTGCCCTGCATCCAAAGGCATTTGCTTCCCTTCATAGAGCTAAAGGTACATTAGTTAGAGGTCCAGCATTGCCAGAGTCCTGTCAAGTGTCTAACCAAACTCCGGGTTATTATTATTGTTCACTAAGGTAGACCAACTAGTGTATCATAGATTTCCCTGGTGAATTTTTGTGTGTGTGAAGATTTATGTGTAGATTTGCCAAGTTACCAAGTCTGGTGGACTTGGTAGTGTTAGGTTAATGGTTGGACTTGATGATCTTAAAGGTCTTTTCCAACCTAAATGTTTCTATGATTCTATGATTATATAAGATAATAATTCCTAGCTCACACACTGGCAAGCCTCCTAGTGACCTGTCATTCATATTTTGTTTTATGCCTTCTCTTCACCTAATTTTTAATCTAATTAAAAATTAGATTGCTTACTTCTGTTTGTCTTCTAATTCTTTCACAGAAACTTTGAAAACCTCAGGAACTTATAATCTACCAAGCTGTATGGTATACATTTCATTTTTTCTGTTTCCTGGGGGCTGTCCTGGGGAAAGGCTACAGGCTTATAGACCTTGATTTGGAATTAAGGTTCTGTCCCATGTTCCTGCATGGGTTGTAGTTCCTCTCCTGCCACTTCTGACCTGCCTGTGGCTCAGCATCTATTATGGACTTCATTGGTCTTTCTCACCACTTCATTCTCATACAGACTGTCTACTCATCATCCTAGGCAGCATTGCAAAAATTTACATAATGTACAGAATATTTACTCTTGTTAAAATACATAGCAAAGACTCCTACAGTGTAGGAGCAACCTCCCTACAGTGCTTTCTGAGCCACTCTCATTCTCCGATATCCCTGAGAGGGGTCTAGGTCTTCATTTTCTTTGTCACTTGAGAAGGGAGAATCATTTTACCCCTCTCTCACTTAAGCAATCACTTCTAATCACCTTACCTGCAGTCAGCTTGCATGCATCTCCAGGGATAGAAATCTATCTACTAGTCCTGCTCTTGAGTCAGATGAGCATTTGCTGCTGAATCTTCTAGCTATGGGAACCAAGCAAGCTAGTCACTGGGGAATGTATAAGGTATAAATGTATCTGTTCTCCACCTTACCCCATCAATCTTTGCCTGAGGCATCTGGTATTGGGAATGACATTGCTGGCTAACCCGAAGGACTATCTACCTATTATATTTCTTAACAGTGTAATTCACCTTACAATTATAGACAGTGAGTATGTCCAGATTTTTACTGTTTTGTGTTTGTGGACTTCTAAGTAATCTCTGGCTGTACGCTTAATTCCATGCTTTTCCACCTCAGTTTTTCCTTCCATTTTCCAAAAATTGTAACTATCCATTAGCTTTTAGAGGTGCATCTCTTTGAAGTACTAATTATATTTATTACTCTTTATGATTCTCTTTTTCTTTGACCGTATTGAAAGTAAGTGCTTAACAATCATGGATTCTTAGGTAACCATCAGTTTCCACCTCAAAAATTAAATGGTTTTTATCTCTTATGATGATGGACAAAACACCCTTAATTACAATAGCATTATGCAGTAGCTGTATTTTTAAAAAAAACACTAATGATGTTTTATTGGTAGATACTTTAACACTCATTCCTAATCATCCCCTTTCTTCTTGTTGTTCCTTTGTGTACAACTCAGACGCTTTCCATTCTCATTTTTGTCTGAGTGCCAGAAGCAGTTTCTTTTCAATCCTTAATTTTCAGTTCTGCTGTCTGTTACCATTACAGCCTCAATGTGCAAATAGCAATCACAGCAAATCCTGCCAACTTTAGCTGAAAACGGATCTATTTCAGGTGGGCTGTTCAACAAAATTATCATCTGGGGCACACAGCATGTTATTGGGGGTGCCTGCATGGCCCAACCTTGGCAAAATGGCTGGGATAACAGCAGCTGACAAGGCAGGAAAGTAAAAGTAACAGGGTGGGTGAGTGGGACACCCAAACTATTCACCGCAGACGGATAATGCTGAAGAGGAAGATGACCATCAACTAGATTAAATGCTAACCAAGGAGCTACAGAGACTTTTGAAATGGAGGAGTCATCCTGAAAAGAAATAAGAAGTGTAGGAGGAGAGAAGCTTGGAGAGTTGTTGGGGGGGGCGGGGTGGAAGGGGAGCAGGGCAGCAGAGGGCTGGCATGACCCTGCCAGATGTGGCCCAGTGACACTGGGGACTCTGCCTGGACCTGGCAGCATGGCACCCCCACAGGTGCCCCCAGTCACCGCCTCCAGGTTGCCCATGGCCAGCACGGGGGCACCCAACTTGCAACTCATGGAAGGGTGTTTAGAAATTTGTACATGTATAATAACATTTTGTAGTATCGTGGTGTATCTGTTGTGTTGCTGACGCTCATCCTAATGTATATTTCACTGGTTAATTACTTATCTTTAATAAATCAATGAACCAGTTTGATCCTGATTTGACTGAAATTACATGAATTGAGCAGTTTTTACTAGTGACACATAATAAATGCACACAGAGTGTGCAGTCAGTGTATATGCAAACTCGAACTAAAATGAATATGTGCAAGTAGATTATTTTTGGAGTTTAATTAAACCATACTAGATAATACAAATGCAACAAAATGTATTTATGGATCTAAGCATACAATCAGAAGTTATTGAGTTACCACCTATCAGTTGAGCAATTGAGCATTGGCAACTTCATCTGCTTTGCCACTCAAGAGAAATTTTAAGCCATCCCAAAATAAAATTCAACATATAATTTAGAATCATAGAATCATAGAATCATTAAAGTTGGAAGAGACCTCCAAGATCATCGAGTCCAACCGTCAACCCAACACCACCATGCCCACTAAACCATGTCCCTAAGCGCCTCATCTACCCGTCTTTTAAATACTTCCAGGGATGGTGACTCAACCACTTCCCTGGGCAGCTCCTTATTTAACTCCTTATCATGCATATTTCATTGTAATGGCGTTCCCATTTTTACATTTAAAAAAAAGAAGTCAGTTTACTGATTCAAGCTGATATAAAACTTTAACAGGAAAAATATTTTTTTCACTGAGCCATTTTCTGAATTTTTCACTCTTTAGGATGTTTTCTCTTAGATGTTATTGAGGGAACCTTCCATTGTTAGAAATGAGCTCTATTTTTTAATAAGGCTTACAAGAAGACTTTTTAAAGGTTTATAATTAGGCAAACTCCCAGATGAATCTCTCCTCAAAAATAATTAATTGTAAGGACTTAGAAGGAAATAAACTTGTAATTGCTGACTTCTTTGCTTGTAAAATTCCATTATTTACATTGTATTAGTTAAGAGTCTAAAAGGTATAAATTTCCTTTGCTATTTCTATAAAGTGATGTTTGAAATCAGACTTCTGTCAGACTGAGTAGTGAAAATAAAATCTGTCATGCATCTCAAACATTGTGTGGTACAGTCTTTAGATACAAGAACTTTTAGGTTGGGAAGTGAAAACTGCTGGATTCTTTCCAGTACTGTACTAAAGGCAGGAACAATTTGCATTCTTTTAGTTAAAATCTATTTCTAGGTTTTTCTTTAAAAATACCTTGTAAATAATTTTTTAAATTTAAAAACACAAGAAATTGCAATCTGGAGTTTTTTGGGGTTGTGGGGTTTTTGGCTGTTTTTGTTTGGTTTGGTTTTTTTTTCAGAAAGTTTTAAATATATGAAAAATGTGAATTATCAAGAGTACCACTATTGTGAAAGTATAGTGGCACAGTACTAAAAATTCTTGCAGAAATCACTTGCTGGGTAGTAGTAACCAACAAAGTCTTTAAAAGGCAACAATGCAATGACTTTTAACAGTTGAACTTTGGTGGTGTTGAACTAAGAATGCAAGCATTTCGATTTTATAGTAGATAAATAAACATACAGAGGAAGTCTAAAGCAAAGAGTTCACTTCTGTAATCTCACTAAAAATTAGGTTTGGAAATGTATTTATTATTTATGGTTTTGAGAAGTTACTGCAGTAGTTATTTAGATTGCAGAAATACTTATAGAAACGTCACTCAGTATGTCTTACCATTTGACAATGAATAATGGAAAAGTACTTTCCTGAATACTATTTTCCAAGCAGTTTTGCAAACTTAACACAAAGAGAATTTATCATACTAGATCAAATATATGTATGGCCTAGTATCTTATCCACAACAATGGTCAGTAGTAACCTCTTCTGGGATGAGTAAAAGAATTCTGCAAACATGTACTGAAATACTTCACTACTGTAATCACTGAATCTCCAGCAGTTTGCGTCTCAGTGTTTTAATGGGCCAGAGATGGTACAATTCAATATAGTAATTCTGAAGAAGTCTTTTTCCATAAACTTTCAATTTGCTTTTGTATTTTTGGAGTTTTGTAGCAATGAGTTTCACAGATTATTTATGTGTTGTGTGAAGTATCTCTTTTAAATTTGTTTTAAACTGTGACTCCAGATAGTTTATTTGATATTCATGGTTTTTTTCTATTAAGGAAACAAACCCTTTCCCTTAATTTATTTATTTATTTTTTTAAAATGCTTTCCATTATTATAGTTTCCATCATCTCCCTGGCCACTGAATTCTTTATCAGGATGAGAAATCTCAGTCTATCCACTTGCTCCTTGAGTAGATGGTCTTCCATACTTTTCGGTATTCTCATGGTACTTCTTTGTACATGATTCTAGACAACAGTTTCTCAAATGGTCAGAGGCATGTAGTGGGAAAGAATGTCATTAGCCTTACCAAAGGCAACGTGTATTTTCTCTTCCATTCACAAGCCATTTTACCTCATCACAGAAAGAGATTAGGTTGGCTTGATGTGTTCTGACTAGTTTGACTGAATCATGTCCACATCATAGATCTCAAACATAAGGTGAGAACACACAGAATAAGAACCCCATCAGAATAAGAAGTTAAGTAAAACTCTAATATAAGAAAACAAGGACAAAATCACAAAAGCCAGTGAAGAAAATATGACATGGCTAGCAAGGGGACATGGAAAATGAGGAAGAGCCAGTGAAATTATTGGTAGCCAAAAAGCCAAGGGGAAAATTGATAGTCTGCTTAGTGGAATGGGAAAGGTAATGCCAAGTGATGCTGGAAATTACAACAGCTTTAATGCATAATGCAAGAGTTTAGCCTCCTCTAGGCTTTTTAAAGAGCTGCCTCACGAAATCAAGCAAAAGGGTATCAGTGGGCTTTTGGTATAGCTGCTCGGGGACTGGCTGGGCATTGGTCAGCAGGTGGTGAGCAATTGCATAGTGCATAACTTGTTTTGTATATTTATTATTATTATTATTATTTATTAATTATTATTATTTTATTTCGATTATTAAACTGTTTTTATCTCAACCCACAAGTTTTCTCACTTCTACTGTTCCAATTCTCTCCCCCATCCCACCAGGGGGCAGGGAGGGGGAATGGGCGAGCGGCTGTGTGGTGCTCAGTTGCCAACTGAGGTTAAATCATGACAAATGGTTATCTCTGGTACTTCATGGAGAATTGATGCAGTACTGGATTCCTGGGAAGAGCTAAATTTTTTTGAGCAGAACACTTCAACTGAATTATGCAGTTAGTCTAGGAAGTCTCTAGTTAGCTCCTCCAGGTTTTACACCTTTGATGAACATGGCATATACGGCCAGAATTTCTATCATGCAGCACAAGCTCTTTCAAAAGAGCTTGTAAGCCACATAATTCAGAAACTTCATAATCAATTTCCTACTATTAAATTTGTGTTAATTTTGTTATTTTTGCTGTGCTTTTCATCAGCATTATCTTTTTTGGTTTTGTGTACATTTCTATATATTTTTATTAACTCGTGATCATCTTTTTTCATAATCTTTTGTGCTTTTTTGAAAGAGAAAGTATACAGACATTTGTTTTTCTATTGTTTGTTTGTTTGTTTTCTGTTTTCTGTATGAAGTACACGTGGTAAGACCCACTATTACTGATTTATTCTTTGAGGAACTGTGGAAAGGAAAAGAAAGAGGATTTTCCTTTGTGGGGGAATCATTTGTATGTCTCAGACATTATCTTCTGACTTTGTACTCAGCACTGTCATAACTTGGATGAACATCTTGTTTCTTTGGAATGTATTTGTTTTCTTAGTTTCTTTATATGTATACCAATAAGTCAGACTCTGGCAGTGGCTTCATTCCTCAGTAGGGTGTGCCAAGGCTGCTATGAATGTTGATGACATGCTTCAGTTGGACTTGATGATGTTAAAAATCTTTTCCAACCTAAATGATTCTATGACTCTATGATTCAACCATGTGCTTTTTTTCAGAACACAATAATGCCAGTTGAGGCAGCGTACAAAAATATTTTTCTTTCCAACCGCTTTAATTTTTTTTTTTATTATGTACTACCAGTTGATGTTCTTTAAGGGACTAGAGAGAGGAAACACTTCGTACTGATGTACTGGGCACTAGGCTAATTAATTTTAATTTTCATCCCTTCTTCAGAGGAAAATTCTTCTCCAGTATATATAACGGTAAGCAAAAAGCACCCAACTGGCAATTTTTTTCCCAGTCAACTGTAATAATCTGCCTTCCCAGAGCTTGCTCAGAATTTGGTCATCAGACAAAAAGGAAATCAGTTTTTTTCTCTCATTTTCTTCTGAGGTAATATAATATACATGTAGGAATACTACAATAGTGTAAAAAGGCTGTCTCAGTCCAGTTTGTTTACTAAAAATGCCTGAAGTTAGAAGTATTATCTTTTTAGTGGTGGAGAGAATATAATTTTCTCATAAGGTAATCAAGCCTGTCATGTATCTATTGATATGATCTGTCTTGCAATGGTTGATTTAGCTGTGACTATATGATGAAACAATAATCACATTGCAAAAAAGGCAATATTTGTATTCCACTACCAGTAAGTCCTGCAGAAGAAGGCTGTGCTTAATATCAAGCACTATCTTTCAAGAAGTGGAAGAGTGAAGTTAAATATCTACTATGAAATACAGGAATAGAAGGTACTTTCCCTTGGAATCTATAACCCAATTGTCTTAATTTATTTTCATCATTTTTCAACTTTAATCCAGACATCTCGCTAATCTCTTAAGCACCATTGTATTTCCCTTCTTATGGTGACATGTTCTGTAGGTTGTCAGTTGAACAATTCAGTGCTATTAGACTTGGAATTTGCATCTGTACAGTAAAATGAAAGAAAAAAGAGATTTGAGCTGTCCTATGCTTTATTACAGCTGCTTTCCCTTTCCCCATCTTTCCCTGCTGACCATGGTATACTTTAATTCTTCATGTGAAATCCTGGCTTCAACTTGTTTCTGTTAGAAATTGGCCATTAACCTCAATGTAAAGAAGGTTCACACTCATATGGTCTGTTGATGCAAGAAAAACAATAGGAGAAAAAGGTGAATGCTATGGTGAATTTGGTCAATGGAGTATATTAATCCATTTGCTATTTAGAAGAAAATAGTTTAGTTTCTCCTTTCGATTATTATCTTTCTCTCATTCCTTTTAATTAAAACACTTGCATGGCATCAAGATATTTTTTTGAAAGATCTACCTAGACTTGTAGCTCATTTCTCACCAAAGGTAAATTTCATTTAACTGTAATTTCTAAAACAACTCAATATGTTCTAGCAATAAGTTTTTGTATTTTAAGCAAATAGGAGCCACAGAGAGATTCTTAATACAAAGGTTTCTCTTTGTAAGAAAATTTCCTGCATAATGAAATGGATGAAGAACATAAATGTTTTTAAATAGAAACATTTTGCAGGTACCAGATATTTATTTTACCTTAAAAAAATAATTAAGAGTCACAGTTAATAGCAATTTAAGAGTAAAGAAAAATTTCTAAAGCATGGACCCATTGCTCCTATGGACCTCACTAATTAAATGTCTTCATTTTTAATAGCTGAATATTTAAGAAGGCTGAGGTCAGTAAACTGAACCAGAAGGCGAAAAATCTAGAGTTAGATACATGAGCAGCATGATAAATGCAATGAACAGGAAGATCAACTAAATCAAGCTGAGAAAGTGAACTAGCAACTGGAGCATGAACAGGAGATTCATATAGACCAGGTATTATATACTTCATTGGGGCATTAAAAAGATTATTTTAATACTTTTACTCTTTTTTTTTGTCATGGTAAGGCATAGTGATACACAGTCTTAAATCATAAAGATTTGTTTTAAGATCAGAAAGACACCAACATTTCTGAAGTTGAACAGTATTTCCTGAATTTGACAAAAAATATCATTATTTTCATTTGTTTTGTGCTTTATATATGACATTTTGTTCCTTCTAAAGAGGTACATATAAAAATGATATTTGTCATAGAAAGAATTCCAAGATTCAGGGCTAAGGGAGCTGCCTTCATTTTGGGTGTTCCCCCCCCAACTGACATAGTCTTCTAAGCCAGGAACTTGCTTCCAAATTGTCACATATTTTCCATTATGTTTCAGCGTTCAATTATATGCACTTGCAGCATAATGATATTTGAAGGGAAAGCTGATCTGAAAACCGGTGCTGGTATGCATTAAACTGTAGATAATAACAATTTAATAGATACAGTGTCCTTACTTGGAAATGGCTGATGACATCATTATTGTTCCTTGCCCATTGTTTCGGCACCTTCTGTAATGTCTTCAAAAGCAGGGAAATACCTTAGGATGTGATAGGGTTTGCAACTTCTGCATACTATTGTTTACACAACTGTTCAGACTAGATATCCTGCCAATAAAGTTGGAAAATATACTGAGGAAACTAACCTTGGCATAGCTACTCATGTGCATCTTTTGCATGTTTTACCTGATAAATGACGTCCCAGACTAGTAGCTGCCCAAATAGAGAGGACTGGAAGCCTATGACAGATTCAAACTTGCTGCAAGAGCTTTTAGAGCACAAACAGACATGACACACATTTTTTTTATTTTTCAAGACTCTCATATGTTTTCATATCTTAAAAAATTAGATAACCCTTAAGACAAGAAAAGGTATGTGAGAAAGCTTGAAATAAACTGTATGTAACAAACTATAAGTACACAGGAGATATAGGGCATGATTTCATCCATTCAAGTAGCTTCAAATAAAGAAAATGTTGTTGTTAATGAGGTCTGATACAGTTCTGTGCTTCAGAACCGTGGATGATAAAGCATTAGCTCTACAAAAATAAATACATGTTCTGAATAAGGATATCTAAAATCAATTTCTTAATTTACAAGGACTTAATATTCAAAATATAAAACCAAAAGACTGCAATCCCAAAAACAACTAAGAAAAGCTAATGAAGACCCCCCCCGACACACACACACGCAGAAGTATAAAGAACGTCTGCAATGAGTTGGAAAACTGGAATTACTGAACAAGCAGTAGAAGTATAGTGTCACTTAAAAGTGCTGGGTTTGTTTCATTATTTATATTACAGATGTGTAATTGCAATAAAATGTCTGCTAAATTCCAAATACAATTAGTTCTTGTTACAGGGAATAACTAGCACTTGTGCATTTTGTAGAACAGTTTTATTTCATGCTGTATTTATTTCATGATTGCCTGAATAAAACATTGAACTTTTTCTATGTTGTAGATGTATTCTTTTGAATAGAAATATTTTCAAAAGATAAACCAAATTGAATATATATTAAATATATATTAAGTATATTAAATATATTAAATGCACATATTAAATATACATATGCAATATGAATACATATTATTTTATTTTATACTCAAGATAGACCAATATAAAAACTTCTGTATTTTCGTGTGATATTTCCATAAGTCTGCTTTTATTTGATCCTAAAAATTATAAGCTTTCAAGCTGTAGTTTGGAAAAATATCAGTATTAGAAAAAGTTTAACGATTAATTAGATCTTTTATAAACTTTAATGCTTGTGAACATGAAAGGCTGAAAATAGTGATTAAAGTGATCCAGGTCTTCAAAGTTTCATAGCTCAGTACCTGTAGTACAACAAATCAGCTGAAGACTTTTTTTTTTTTTCCCTCAACATGCTGTGATATTGTTAAATGTTCTGCTAACACAAAATATCTTCTATTAGAAAAGTCCTATAGTTTGGCTATGAAATTGTGATTAATTAATCTGTCAAATAGAAATCACTTGTTTCTTCCTGAAACATGACACCAACCTAAAGTAATAAGCTTTAAAAAACACAAGTTATGTTCTTAACTGTCTAAAGTATCCTTGTTCTAACAACTTACTTACTATGAGTTAAAAATCCTTTTCTTAACCTCCTTCTCAGTTTTTCAAAAATAAACTTCCATTCTGCTCATCTTGTTTTATATTGTCTTCTGTACCTTACAGTTCAATACTACATACAGTCCATAAATATGGATTGTGACAATATTTTTCTTTTATGGTCTTGACAGGGGTAGGTTTCTGGATGCCCCCAAAATGGATTGTGCAAATAACCACATAGTTGCCACCAGCTATGCTAATTTTATTCCTGTTCTATATAAACTCTGGAGCAATAATAACTACTAGTTTAAAAGTATGTCAGTGCCATACTGAGTTTTTGTGTATTCTTCGCACATAATCTCTTCAAAATCATTTTGAATAACTGTTTTCTGTACTTTGTTTTTTTGTCTGTTTGGTTGGGGTTTTTTTTGCTGATGATGGCCAGTAACTGACCTGCTGAAGTTACTCATGAAGGTCGTGAGTAACTGTCATTCATAGGATGGGTAGTCTTACACTCATTAACTCTCTTCCAAATTCTTCATCTTCTTTAGATGGGACATTTTTATCAGCATGTGTACTTGAGATCTACTATGTGATTTGCCAAGATGTTAATTGGTCTTTAAAAATGTCCTCCTTGCTTACAGTCTTTCTGATCATAGGAAATTCTGCAACTACTTATTAAAACACCAGTTTCTTGAAGACAAACCCAACATTTTTAAGGGTACCTGCTGTACTGAAAGAAAATAGCATTCAGTATGTGTGCACACAAACATTGACAAATCATCTTGACATGCCTGTTTCAGTATAATAATACCAGAGCTACATTTCTTAAAAAAATCATTCTTTCCCATAAGTGGCACATTCATGTATTCTGCGTCCTGCACTTTGCTAACTTTTTCAATGCTATAGAAAATATCTGTTCCCCAACCCTATGCCAAGCTACCATGGCTGGACATCACTGCTACCTGCTGGAGTAAACACTCCCTGATTTCTGAGTCCGTCTCTGTTAGTGCTCAGAAGACACCTTTCAAAGGCAGCTAGTTGTAGCAACCTTCTCATATTTGTCTGCTACTGTGTACTACACTGAGCAGAACAGACACTCAGAAAACGGTACAAACTTCTCTAGCTTACTGTCACTAATGATATTCTTCAGTTCTAGTGTTCATGTACAATACTTCTGGACAATCACTTAGAGTGGGACTTACATTGACGCACTTGAAAAAGGATGAATGGCTTCTTATTCTGAAATTGAAGTCCTCATAGATGTTGTCAGCACAGCTTATATTGCACCCTCATTGCTCTTGCCTTCTAAGCTCTGATTTTCAGGGGTACTGAGGCAGAAGCATTTTTTTTTTTAATTAACTGAAATGGGACTACAATTGTGCACCGTGATTAGAACAACACAGTTATGATAGGGTAAGAACCAAATCTTTGCTGAGAAATAGGTCCTAAATGAAACGTTGTTTCTAACAGAGCACCTAGCTCCACATGGTAGTAAACTGTTTAATTGTCAATAAGATTCCCCCCCCTCCAAAGTAGCTTATTAACACCACATGAGTTTATGGTTTTATGCATGTTCCCTTACCTTGCAGTTCTGCTAATTAAGCTTCTATCACGTGGTTATTTTCCTGTACATTGAGCAACATGAGGAAACTGTCAGAAAGCTGAACTTGGATATTACACATTTACAAAAGCTGTTTGGGGTTCTTAAAGAAAAGCTTAAGGATGGGTGATTATTGGACAAAAGCTTTTGCCTGCAATACTGCTACCTTCTAACAAAAATATCATATTATCATAGGTCCAGTTGAAGGACAAGACAAACAATTACAGAATCCAGAGGAAGAAGATGAGGAATCAAGAAATGAAATACTCTAGTGAAATGTTTAATTATCCATGAAACCATCTATGTTAAAATAAATAAATAAATAACTCTCAGAAAGAACAAATGTTAGCAACAGGAAGAGTTTAGATTAAATTGTTATTAATTTATTTTGGGGTTAGATGCATATATTTGGATAAAACTCTGAGCATGTATTTTGGTAATTAATTGGTAGAATTTGAAATGTATTTTATTCCTAAATAGTGTACACTGAAACATTCGGGAATCTTTTTCATGATTCTCTAAAAGGACACACTGCTCAGTCATCTCACAAATACTTAGTTCTAGGAAAACATATTATTAAAAAATTCTATGTAGTCTGGTCATAAAGAAACTGTAATGCTATGTGTCTTTAGTTTAATGTGATTTGCTTGCCACAGAGTTGTGCATGAGTTTTCTGTACAAAGTGGACAGGAAGCCACAGCAAAGGCATGCAAGTAAAAGGTTTAGAAACCTGTTAGTAGGCTACATGTATATACCGCTGTATGAATACTGACTACATCAGTTGGACTCTTTTAGTTAATGTGATTAAATAATGAGATCTTCTAAACTGACTTCTACCTGAGTCATGCCATTGGCTCCTCATTTCCTGATAAGTTAGACCAGGTTCTTGGTTTGAACATAACTGGCTTCTTTGTGCCATACTTGTTTTCCATGGAAAGCAAGGACATAGATTGAGGGAGCCTAGTACAGGCATAGACATTAGGTCTTGTGCAGGTATTGCATCAGGGTATGGACACGATTCGCATTTGAACCGTCACGCCCAGGTCTCTCAGATTTCCAGTGTAGCACTATAGCAAACTATTGCAAACTTTTCAAAATAAGGACTAGTTCCACAGAGACTCACCATTATGATGCTGACTGTCGGTAATAGCTAACATTCAGGAAGCCAGCTTCCAAGGTGGAAGCTTTGACCTGTGTCCAACTTCCTTTAACCTACTACAGGAAGTATTAAGTGCCTCAGAATGCGGTTCACAACAGGTAGCAGGCTAAATGAAAGATAAAGTTGTCTAAGCTGGTAAATAGGAAATGTTAGGAAAAGTAGTATATAGCCCATCCTCTTGGGCATTTTACAGTCATACTTTTAAAGTAGGGTAGAAGGAAGGAGAAGAGGGCCTTCCATTCTGTTAAATATTAGTGACTAAACTTTTGCAAAAGTATAGGAGATCTGCGCTCAGTGGTCTCCTGAAGAGTGTTTGAAGTTACATGTTCTAGGACAGTACCTTAAATAGTTGGTTTTTCACAGAGATTGTGGGCAAGACAGAATAAACCATGCAGTCATTGAAGGTAAGCTGCACCACCCTGCAAAAATGAAGTCAAGGTTCAGTAAACGAGCATAACTGTTGCCCAGAGATTAGTAACATACAGTGTTGCAGAAAGTAAATAAAAGTACTTTCCAAAAGTCTACCGTTACCTTTTTCTATTTTGTATTTAACTCAGTTCCGGTATTTGATAATTAGATGTTGAGGAGGGAACTTGAAATAATCTCACTGCTGACATTTCACGTTAATTCGTCAAAAAGAAACAAGTCTCCTCATTTTTGTGAACCCTACTTATGAGTATTCTGTGTTTTATAATTTTTGTTACATGTGATGCAAATGGTACCAGAAAATAGAAATTTCAGATGCACCAAGATTTAGTTTCTGTTTTAAGCCTTCTAAGCTTTTTAGCACTGTTTTGTTGCACTGCGGGGCTCTGCATATTTGCTAGAGAGTGAATGAAGCACTTGACACCTTTGGAAGAAGAAATTTTGACTGCTGTTGATCCTCCCTTTCAAGTTTCCCTTGATGAAACCAAAATTTGCATGAAGTTGTCAACTTTCTTTTCCATAATATTTCTGTGACTTTTTTTCTGAAGAATCAGAAGCATCAGGAGTATAAAAATCAGAAAGGAGTGTTTTTGTCTAGAAAAACATAGAGAAATTTAGGGATCATCAGAGCACCTTGGAAACCCTTCAGGGAAAAGAGCTATTGAAAAATGTGTTCACTAGGTGCCCCAGCTGAGAATCTTCTTCTGTATCAGACTTTTTGCACTTAATTTTAGCAACTCAAAAATGAAACATCAGCATAGTCCTAACCATAACCCTAACCTTAACTCAGTAGTCAATGAATAGACAGGTACTTCCAGATTAAATGTCTGTACACTTGAATACACTTGCAGATAGTACTGTAAGCATGCTTCACCTTAATTTCTCAGCCTGCTACCAGTCTTCACCATCTCAGCCAGCAGATACCTATGAAGATTTTGCTGGTACCTGCCGCAACTCGGCACGTAGTTATCAAATGGTCCTGGTTAGACCTATTCTCTTTCTAGACCGGGCTCTGGTTCTTTTCAAGGGAGCAGACCACTTTATGACAATCATTTTTAAGTTCATTTTCTGTAAATCTTCACCTTTGTGCACAGGTGGCAGTCACGGTAACCCTTGAACCAACCATAATGGTGTTTAAAGGTGGGTTGATTGTTTTTTAACTCTGCATCCATATTTTTATTTATTTATATGCCAAAGACTACAATGTGAGAATTTCAGAATATTTCAGAAATATTTGGTTGTTCAGTATTACTCACAGACCTAAAAATGCTAGTGTTTCTCACCAAGTTGCTAAAATAAATATGTAAGATTTTATTATTTAAATTTGACTGAATTTTTAAAATACTTCTTTTATATGTGGTTATATTTGT
Organism: Pygoscelis adeliae; assembly: GCF_000699105.1. Taxonomy (NCBI): domain Eukaryota; kingdom Metazoa; phylum Chordata; class Aves; order Sphenisciformes; family Spheniscidae; genus Pygoscelis; species Pygoscelis adeliae. The sequence goes on along the minus strand of NW_008824238.1, from coordinate 3,615,888 downwards.
GTCAACACAGAACTATATTTATGTTTTGTAACACTTAAACAGTACTAGGAAAGTGTTATTTAAAATGTAGGTGCATACCTTTATTGAAGTTAATAGGCACATCACCAAAAACGTTACCGCATTTCAGCTCAATCATGGAAACTATCTTTGTCAACTAAAATGTTTAACTTCAGTAAAGATTGTTGAAGGAAATGCATACTACTTCCAGTTGGAGCAAGCAAAGATCACACCTGCAATCAGTTGTGGTATATCAATTGACAGTGGTAACCTGTTAGGCTGTGGTAACTCAATTGTGTTTAAACATAAGACACTTCATACATTATAAGTTGTGCACATGTTCTCTGATGCTTTTACATTTGTCTATCTATATATCTACATCTCCTTTCCATAGATATAACCTTAGATTTTTTTTACTACATATACTTTCATATAGCTGATAAATAATTTTAAGAGCTGCAAAACTATGTTGTTTATTCTGCATACCAAATCACCATCTCTGGGGCACAGTGTAATATTCCATTTTTTCAGTGCTTTCTAATCATTAAAATTTAAAAAAATTAATATACTGTTTATAAACATAATTTTATGGCCTTGATTGTCTTAGTATTTTATGTTTGGTATTCCGTGGTTTCATACTTTGGAAAAAAATTTCCCTCTCCTGAGGCCTAAAATGGGAAAGGTTTAACTCTGCACTGATAAAAACTTTCCTGTATCAAAAATTGTTCATTACTTTCAAGTCTAGTGTTTCATGGCTGTATAAAGTTAGAAATTGGAACTCACTACTGTCTATTAGGGCAACCCTCTGAGGACACTGTTAATGAAGAATGGGAAACATTGCATCAAACATGTAAGAACACTATATAAAACTCACATAGGGGAAGGACAGATACAGACACAGGATGGTTGAGGTTGGAAGGGACCTCTGGAAGTCATCTTATCCAACCCCCCTGACCAAGCAGGGCCTCTTAGAACACATTGCCAAGGACCATGTCCAGACGGCTTTTGAATATCTCCAAGGGGAGAGACTCCGCAACCTCTCTGGGCAAACAATGCCAGTGCTCAGTCACCCTCACAGTGAAAAAGTGATTCCTGGTGTTCAGAGGGAACCTCCTGTGTTTCAGTGTGTGCCCGTTGCCTCTGATCCTGTCACTGGGCACCACTGAAAAGAGCCTGGCTCTGTCCTCTTTGCACCCTCCCTTCAGGTATTTATAGACATTAATAAGATCTCCCCTGAGCCTTCTCTTCTCCAGGCTGAACAGCTCTCTCAGCCTTTCCTCACAGGAGAGATCCTCCAGTCCCTTGATCATCTTTATGGCCCTTTGTTGGACTCTCTCCGGTATGTCCATGTCTCTCTGGTACTGGGGAGCCCAGAACTGGAAACAGTACTCAAGGTGTGGCCTTAGCAATGCTGAATAAAGGGGAAGGATTAACTCCCTCGAGCTGCTGGCAACTCTTTGCCTAATTCAGTCCAGGATACCATTCGCCTTCTTTGCTGCAAGGGCAAATTGCCAGGTCATGGTCAACTTGGTGTCCACCAGGATCCCCAGGGTCTTTTCTGCAAAACTGGTTTCCAGATGTTCAGTCACCAGCATATATTGGTGGATGTGGTTATTTCTCCCTTGGTGCAAGACTTTGTACTTCTCCTGGTTGAACTTCATGAGGTTCCTGTCAGCCCATTTCTCCAGCCTGTCAAGGTCCCTCTGGATGGCAGCATGACGCCTTGGTGTACCAGCCACTCCTCCCAGTTTTGTGTCATCAGCAAATTTGCTGGAGATACACTCTGCCCCATCATCCAGATCATTAATGAAGAAGTTTAACAAGGTATTTGCAACAGCTCTTCAAAACATATGCCTAACAGAAACCCCTATGCCAAACTTGAGATAAAACCTGTTTGATGGCAACTTCTCATTAAATACTCTGAAAGTAAAAAAAAAGAGAAGGTATTTTCCAGAGTTTTTTAGAAATCTTGTGCAGCAGAACTAATATTCTTACCTGGAGCATAATTTGCCAATGCTGCCATTATTTTGATGCAATAATTCAAAAGTATTAGGCTCCTACAAATACAAGGTTATTACTCAGTTTCAGACAAACCCTTCACATGGTACAACCTCAGATTAACCACTAGAAGGTGGAAGCCCTTCCAAAAAAAACCCAGATGATTGAAGTTTGATATATACAGACTCCATACTTATAGTTCAACCTGATTCATCAACATAAACTACAGGGTGAGAATTTAAATAAATAGTATAATTCTAGCTCAGTATACATCAGATGGAAATGAATCTGAGTATTCTATTTTGATGCTTTCTTCATTTTTTCTGTTTTTTGTATTTAGTAGATCACATAGAAAACTAATGTTTTATCAGATTTACATCTTGCATAGTAAGCATAGATGCTCCTACACAATAGACAATAACAAGCAAGATAATAATTGTCTTGACTTTGCTTGCAGAAGATATCTTAACAACATTTAGCTTTTTATTTTCTTATGTTTCCTTCCTTTTTTTCTATGGCACCACAAACTGAAATATTACAGAACCTTTTTACCTTTAGTTTTGTTTGTGTGTACAGCATAAACCACATTTAACACAATAATTATTTATTAGCTATCTGTTATAATAATTTTAGAAACCAGAATGATTTTCCCCCCTGCCCCTATTTTCTATCTAGTCACTGGATTCTTCAGGGGTATAGGCTGACTGGTACTGTAAATAGTAAGTGGGAATTTTTTTAAGGAAACTTTACTGTGTGCCCCAAATTCACACTCCTGCAATCACGAAAGACAGATTTATTAGTTTAGAAGGCACGCTGGTTAGAGATGAAAAGCATGGAAATTAATGATAGGAGACAGGAGACTGCAAACAGCTGATGAATAAAGCTAAACATACAGAATAAAAATCTCAGGATTCTGAAAATATTATTAACTTAGGGAAAAAAACCACAAGCTCTGATATTCTTTTGTTAATTGAGATGGAAGGCAAGTTCCATCATGATGCAGATGGCTGCAAATGTTAAAACATCTTTGGTTTGTGTCTGAAGAGAAGCTGAATAGGGCTGTGGTTCTCTGAGAACCCAGGTGGCAGTTATGTCTTAGGTGAGCCTGCCTTCATCTCTCTTGCATAATTTTTTTCCTTGAACTTCTTCCATGTGTTGTTCAGACACTGCTGTTTCTGCAACCACAGGATAAACCAGATCAAGGAGTTTGCTTGGAGCTATCAGAGGGGAAAAAGAAAATGCAGGGGGATTTTCCAGCTGGATTGTCTTTCATATATGATCCAAACTTTATTTTGTGTTTTGTGTCAAAATCAAGTTTACTGAAATACCCTCCAGATAAGAGCTTTTGGTCAGGAAGGGTGCTTGACATCTTGTCAAGCATCTGACACCTTGTCAGATCATCACTGAAAAGCTATCAGAAATACATTCAGGGACCATCAGCTTTAATTGTGTTCCAACTAGCTGTCCATCCATATGGGACAATGTTTTTCCTACCTCAGGTAAGCATGAAGGAAGCACCAATGTGAGGAAAGTAGCAAGCAGACAAAAAGATCTATTTCAGAAAAATCTCCCTGCAGTTTGGAAGGAGGTGGGGAATCATTACCATACATAAAAAGGACTTTCAGTGAGAGAGAGCAAGGAAAATTCATTTCAGCCCATCAAGAAGACCTTTTTTTGACTATACACAGTAGGTGTGGGATGCATCGAATACATCAACAGTGAGATGAGAGATCAAATATGATAAATTTGCAAATATAACCTAATGAGGCATTTGTAGTGAAGTTGCAAAAGGATCTGGTTTTGTACATTGTCAGTGGTCTGGAAGAAGACAAAATTGTTGCTCATGAAGTGTGTAGATGAAACAAAAACAGTGATGTGATCAATGGCAAATTCAGGTTGCTTTTGCCGACTGATTTAAATCTTAAAGAAAGGTGGATATGTTTGAACCACTTCCCCCCCACCCCCACCCCCCCAAACTGCAGAGTTTTGTGAGTTTTGGTTGAGATCTCAAAAAATATCATGTTTACAGGCTGAGAGGCCAATTTTGAAAAATGATAGTAAAAAAGACTTAGGAATCATGCTGGATAATAAACTTAGTATGTACTTTCAGTAGGATACTGTGCTGGCAAGGTTTTTGATCTATAACTATGGAAATTTTTAATAGCATTACAGAGATGTTACCACTTCTTGCCTAAAGAGAGAGGATGCTATTACTTCAATATTGTTATTTAGTGATTACCTGATACTTTGAAAAGCAGTACAGCAAATGCTGATGGTTTCAGAAGAGTTATTGGAAAGATCTGAGGCCAGAGAGCTAAGTCACAGCGAGACACAAGAAAATCTGAGTGCATTTATCTCTATAAAAATATAAGAATTTATTTTTACACAATCTCTAACAACTACAGAAATAGAAAATTAATGATACTAGAGGTCCTCTTAATCTAATGGAAGACAATGAGTTTCAATGATGAGGTCAAGAGAGAAAACTAGAAAAATTTGTATCAAAAAGAAGGAATTTTCTTTTAGCAGTGCAGGTTACTGAATACTGGACCAACCTATCAAGGAACATAGTAGATTCTTCATGCACCCGAAGTGTTTAGTTCTAAATTAAATATAATTTTAAATAATAAACTTCAGCTAGATGAGAAGTTATAGTACAGAAGAAATATTTGAAGAAATTCTTTGTTCTGTGTAGAACAGGTAGAATTGCCATTCTCAACTTAAAAATATTTGTTTGTGATTTTGAGTATGAAGAATCATATTTTACACTTATTAGACATAACTGGACATCTTTTAAATACTGATGAGTGATTTTTTTTTTTTTTTTAAGGCTATTAAAAGCAAGTTCAAACCACCTTCAGGGATAAATGAATACCACATGTCTTAGACCGTAACAAGTTTTCACTTCTGAAGAATAAACAATAAATGGACATTTGTCTTAAAATTTATTTTTTTAAACTCTCTGTCACATAGCTCTCTGTGTTCTTTGAACAAAGATAATTCAGTGAGTTAGATTTCAAAAGAACTCAAAGAAATGACATCTCAAAGGAATCACCAAATAACTTAGAACTTCTCTCTCTCTCTCAAAAAAAAAGTGATTGTTGAGGGACATTTGCCATGCAGTTTGTGGAGAAATAGCCAAACCACTACCTAGAAAACAGCTGAGCCCAGAAGATGCTTTAGGAGATATCTAGATATTTGTCTTAGGAAGTGGTCATAAAAAACAAAGGTAATTCTGAATTCTTAGAAACTCTGCGATGTTGAGGTCCCAGGTTTGAAGAGATCTGAAGAGGTCTCCCATAGCAAAGATTTCCATCCTTTCTCCAAAAAATCAGTTATTGAACTTAGGGAAACAACCTGAGAGTCATTTCTGGTTGTCTTTAAACTTGTTTTCTTCTCTAAATTGCATACAAATTAGCCATCTGGGATAGCTAATTCGATGGCTGGTTGAGTTTCCTTTAATGTCATCCTTTTTAGCATGAAGTTAGTCTTAACTATGAAGTTGTGAAATGGCAAATCTTTTAGCAGAGGTATAACACTTACAAATTTGGTTAATATTTTCACTTTTATGTTTAATAAATAGTGAAACAGAATACTTACACTTATTTTAAAGAAAAGTAATATCAATATTTAAAAAAGCAATAAGAGTAAATAAAAACCGGTGCTTCTAAATATTTAATCATTGAACATTCAGAGAAATAAAAAATATTTCTTTTCTAAGGAGCCCCACAGCTGGGACATTCAGTCTTTTTTACATTCATAGTAACTGAAGAGTTTGATTAGGAGCAAAGTTAAACATGACAATGAAATACCTATAAGCATATGCAACTATGCTTATATATGTGCTTATTTAGAGGCTCTGTAGAGGCTCTATTCTCTCTGACATATGTAGCTTTTATATATTATGCTATATATGACATTGACTGGATAGGTTGTTGACTACCAAACCAAAAGTGAACAACATTGACATACTTGTAACTAAACTCACAAATACCTAGATTACAATAAACACAAGTAAAACCAGACATTTGAAAACGATTGACCACCTGACAGAAAGCTGCCTTTATTGCAGACGGATCATAAAAATGACCTAAGAAACAGGAGTTCCCAAAGACTACTACAGGCATTATGTCTAAAAATTCAAAAGCTCAAGGACAAAATTGTCTGTCTTCAAAAGGAGTGTGTTGTTTTTTAGTTGTTTTTTTTTTTTTTTTTTTAAACCAGAAGCCTGCATTGTAATTTTTAACCATATTTAATTAATGGTTTCTCTTATGTATCATACATATCAGCATATGTCCTGTACTTACTAAAGATTTCTGAAAAAAAGAATGTCATATTTCAACTTCAGTCTGATTTGGCAGATACCAATCCAATTGTGGACATATCATGTAAAGTTTTATGCACTTGAATCTTTAGAAAAGATAAGTAAATATGTTGCAGAATCACAGAAATTAACTAGCTCAACCAGAATTAAATAAAATTAATCAAATGGTTATATAGACTTTTTGGAGTTAGAATAATAGCACTAGTATCTAATTGTGTCTTTACAGGTAATGAAGATATAACTCTGCTTTTTAGGATTACAAATGATAAATTTCTTTTACATATAAATTTAATAAATCTTTTCAAATATTTCTGTTCACTGAAAATAAAATACAAATCACAAGTAGCGACATGTTCAGCATTTCAAATCTGGAAATGAAGCTATAATTTATGTTTCTTAAATGATAGATAACTGAATCGGGACATCTGGTATAATGTACAATAATTTCTAATTTAAAACATGAGCTTGTGATGTTGAAAAATCAATACAATGAAAAATCCTCCAGAGTTGAAGAATGTGAGCAGATAATACAGGAACAAAAAGCTGAAGCTGCTAATATACTTGACCAACAGAAAAAAAATAATTAAAAAAATCTGTTCTTGAAATTGAAAAACTAGACAAGACCTTACAGTCACTGCATCTGGATGTAATAGCTTCCCAGCAGAAACACAAAGTGGAACTTGCTCAGCTAGAACAGCAGATAACACAGCTTGAAAGAGACCTTACAGATGCCAGGAAAATTTATAGTAAAAAATATCAGGTACGCTTTTTCTATGAGAATGAGCAAAACAGCTATCTCTTTAGAAATCACATTGCAAAATAGCATGTGAAGGAGCTGGGCATGCACTACTTCCTACATATTTGTTATGAATTCTAGAGAAAAAAATACTTTATCATAAATTTTGTAAGTGCATATTTCTCTGGTGTTTGTCTCTAAATTCAAGATATGTTAGAGTTTGTGATAACAATGCTGTCAAAATGCATACTGATAAAAATAAAATGAATACAGTAATATGACTTCTGTTATGTTTGTAGATATTTTTATAAATACATTTGCCAGTTCTAACTGCAAATCCCGTTCATACTAATTTTCAATGTCAGAAATCTACCTTGTCATACTTGGGATAAAAGGTACATAGGCCTAGGAGTTTTATTTACTCTTCTTACCTTGCTCTGTGAATGCTTCCAGCAGAAAACATGTTCATAAGATGGAAAGGTTTGGCCTTTATTAATAGCATAATATCTGTATCACTAAACTACACAATGAGCAGAAAAAATTTGTACTTACTTGGGAACTTTGCCAAATACAAAATTTCAATTAGCAATGACAACATTTAGGATACTCTAATTGTTTCTGTCCTTTTTATTTTTTTTTTTACTTGTATACTGAAAATAATAGAAAACAACATCCCCCTAATTTTCTGAGTGGGTTTCAGAAGGTATAGGCTGCAGACAGCTTAGAAATCAACTAATGAGGAAGAAGTGTTGATTGTTTAATTTCTAATTTTTTTTTTTTTGTTAAACAAAAAAGAACAACAGAAGGGAATTAACCCCCCAACAATCTCTTCCTCATAATTAGAACGTTTTTATTATTTACTGAATAAACAGAAAGAAATGGAAACATATTACTGTGGTAGGATATTATATGCTGTCTATTAAGTTTTACACACCTGAAAAAATATGTTAATACAAATAATTGTTGTCATGTTAATGTCTCCAGTTTCAAGCTGTCTAAAACAATTTTACATTCTCAATAAAGAATGTTTAACATTTGTACCAAAAACAGTACAGCACGAATAATTAAAGGCTTAAGTTAAATACATAGACAGTCATTTAAATTTAGATCTGCAATAACATTTAC
>NW_008824238.1:3600208-3605208 GCF_000699105.1 Pygoscelis adeliae | reverse complement strand
AATTCCATCTCCAGGCAACAGATCACACCTCTAAACTACTTCTAAGAACTTTTAAAGCATTGTTAAAAATCCATTTCTGGATAATACAGACAATGTTATTTCAAATAAAATTGACAGTGACTTAATAAGCACTGATATTTGAATAAAATTAATTTGACATACAAAGGATTGTCTTCTACATTAAAAAAAAAAAATCAACAGCTGAAAAACTTTAAATGGAAGAGGTAAGTATTTACCCTTCTTTTGATTTCAAACCCAGATCGAATACTAGGACCCCACAGGTCATTAACATTATTCAAATAAGTAGTCATATTGATTTCAGTGAGACCATCTACCACAGGAAAGTTATGCACAAATGTATTGCAAAAATGGGTCCAAAATGCACTGACAAATAGAATTTTGTTATATATTATATGTCTTATTGAATGCTGGCAGCTTAGGCTTGTCTCTACCAAAATTGCTCATTTTTTAGATATGAAAGCAAACTTGTTATAAGTTGTTTATTAGATTGTACTTTTTTTTAACATGTGTTGACATTAATAACCAGTTGACTCATTAGTTCACAGAGATTCAGCTTTGCCTGATACTCAGTAAAAATGAGCTGTTGGTGATATGTACTGTTTGTTAAACATTTAGTTGTTAACGTTAGCTGTGTACCTTCCTGGGGCACAAATTTAGACAGTTTATATACAGTACTTTTTACTTACAGAAATGGTGACTGTTGTCGTGTTTTGTGAGAAATGGGGTTCTGTTACTGTCAACGAGAAAAGAACAAAGCAATTTTTTATACAAAGAAACTGATCTTCTGGATATTCTGAATTCATAAAGGTAGATATGATAGCTGAATTTAGATCCTCTGCATATGGTGAATGTTGTCAGACATTAAAGACAATAAATGCAGAATCATGTTAACAGAGCACAAATGTTTTTCTTTAAAGGATTCTATCCACCTAAGCCTGGAAAATAGTGTTTTCCCACTTCATTGAAGCTTGATGTACTTATCACTCTAATATTATACTACGGCACATTAAAAAAAAGGCTTTTTTATTTATGATCATGTGAACTCCTCTGTTATGATACTTACTGAACTGCTATCACTAAAAGCTTCTTCATTTCTTAAATTTTCTGGTGTCAAATTTCAAAATCCTTTGAATACTACATAATGATGGGAATGCGTGCTATAAAATGCTTGCTGTGAAGCACTTGTTTTAATGATTAGTTTTATTCCATGATATCTTAAACCTGGTAACTAAATGTGCCTATATGCCTGAAGCCGTATATTTATGAAAGAGCATAAAAACAAATACATGTGTGTGGTTTTGTGTCTGCGCATGTGCACATACATCCACACACCCATACAAACTCATGCATGCACATACTAAGGGTCAAATATTTAAATTAAAACCTATGTACATATATCTTTTAGGAAAATGGTCAACAAAGAACAAAGGAAAAATGTCTTTGTCTTAAATCACTTATTTTTCTGAGAGCTGGCAGTGTACAGCTATGGTTTCTTTTGGTCTAAGGAAAGATTGCCATCTATTGGATGACCTTGGAAAAGAATGGGTTTTTTCTATATATGTGCTCTGTAATTCATGAAAAATCGTAATGAAATTGAAGACTTTGAGCTTAAATTGTATACGTTATGATTGTGAAACAGTAGAAAAGCTGCTATCTTTTCAAAACTGTGATTTTGAATTCTAGATTGACTTACATTGCAGAATACGAAGGCAGTAAGTGTTTGCTTTAGAATGAACTAAATACTGAATGTGTGTATATACAGTAAGATTTGGTAGCAGTTTAAATGTTTGCAGAATATTGAATCCCAGTTTCTTTATTTAAGTTTACTGGAATACAATGAAAGAGACTTAAGCCAGCTATTAATATATTTGTGGTACATTTTCCTCTCTAGATTTGGGAACTGAATGATGCTCTTCTCCTGAAAATAATATTTGCCCAGCTCTTACAGAGGGTTGCACTGCATTACATTTAAAACAATAATATCACTCAGCTTGGGTTTAAAATGTAATGCTTGCCTTTTTTTTTTTTTTTTTTTTATCTTTCAGCCCAAGAACTTGCCAGTCAAGATGAAAAACTTCTTCTAATGGAATCCAGCTTGAAAGCAACTCAAGAGCAGCTAAGTGAGCAAATAGCAGAAACAGTTCGCCAAGAACAGAACAGTAGAAAATCACAGACAGAGATGAAGACCCTGAGAGAACGTATTATAGCTTCTGAAGAAGAAATTAGTGATTACAAGTGAGTTACTGCTTTTTCAGTATTCGAGAAACAGAAGACATTAAAGTCAACAGTAAATCCTTTTAATATGTACTGTATTAATCATTTCTCCAGGTAAGATGTAGTGTAAATGCATTCTATAACTCTATTGAATAAACTATTAAATCTAAATGATTGATTAATGTATGCTTTAAAATATATTCTACACTTAAAAACTGAATGTTGAAAAAATTAGTGGTCTGCTTTACTTTTGAAATTAAAAAGGTTCTGTAGTGTTGAAGTAGAATAGTATGTGTAATTATTTATTACCTATCTATTAATGGTATTCTCATCTTCCTCTTTTTAGAGACCAAAGGTTACATATGGGTCTTATTGTCTTTCTTTTTTGTTAAAGAAGTTGCCTCTAAGCAAGACACTACCAAATTAAAGGAAATTTGGTGTTTGAACTTTTAGTCACAACAGCAAGGCACATATGAGACTGCTAACATAAATGAAAAAAAAAATGCATACTGTATACTTTAGAAAAGTTTACACTGAAAAAAGTACTGCTGCTCTTATCAGTCAAATTTAGTATCTATTAGATTGAATGCTAACTCTCAGGATTTAATTAAAAAGTACCAATGTTCAACAATTAGCTTTTATAAATTAGCATAATGTTAACTGTATTTTTATACTGAGCCACAAACTGATTCGTTATTCAGATTTTTCAAGATTTAGAGTATAGTAAAAATTACCCACTTCAGTTGATTCTTTTTGTATGCAAACAGTTACTCTCTTCTTACTAAAGTTATGTTATATTAAGCAATTACTAAGTATACAGACAGAATCTCAAGCTGTTTTGTAATATCACAGAGCACAGATGAATACTTTATACAAGACAGCTTGGCTGCAAAAAGAAGTCCATTCATTTAGTGGTGGACTGAACATTTAAAGCTGAATGTTTTATCTCAGATTTGTGGCAAGCATCAAAGACTATCTCAACAAATCTCCTCTAAGAGAAGGTTTGCTAAGTTCAGATGCAATAAACATCATGCGTCTAAAATCAAAATATGATAATGTATGCTCAGTGTAAATGACTTTTAGACTGCAACTTCATCCTTTCTGTAGTTCAAATGTTTTAAGTTAATTTTTCTGCTGAAGACTGGGAAAAGCTTCATGGAAAAAACATTGTCTTCAGTAATGCATCTTCATTTCTTTAAATAAAATAGCTCGGTGGTTTTCAACCTGTAGTTATATCTCTAAAGACATTACTAGTACTTCTCTAGGGAGAATAGTGTCACTGATTTACTTTCCTAACCTAGCTTGAATCTTTGCCACAGTGGGTTTTCTTAACCATTTCAAGTGATTCCTCAGTTGCCAAAATGCCATGTTATGCCAATTCTTGTAGATACTTCTTTGAAAATAAAAAGTTTACAAACTTCCAGGAATACTGGTTGTGGTAACTTAGTGAGAGATAGTGGGGGGGTGAATTGAAACTCCCAGCTGTAACTGATCGATTGTGTGATGAAATACAGCTTTTGAGAGAGCAGGAATTTTGCAAAAGTTCAGTGAAATGAGTTTCACTAATGTTGAAATAGAAGGCCAAATGATAATGATTAGAAGACTTTCAGAGGGACTGTTTTTATAGTTTTATATTATACTTTGTGTGAACAAATAAAACTTGAATGAATCTGTTAGCATGCAAAAATTATTAACTAACCTACCTTTTTCTGTTCTATTTTCTACATTTGTTCAGTGACTTTGGAAGTTTGTAACTTTAGTACATGAGCATAATAAACTTTGAGTTAGGAGAATCTTTTTCATAATCTATAGATTTTGATATTTTTTCATAATCTATAGATTATGAAAATTATTTTTCTTTAGTCTTAGGTTAAGTTTCAACCTTAAATTTGTGATACCATTGCTTTTTAAAAGTACTCTGACTCATTACTTGCAGGATCACAGTCAGCAAAGTATATGTTGAATCTAGAAAATTAAAACTGCAGATTTAAAACAATAGCTTTAATAAAGTGGAACTAATAAATCTAAAAACCGAACAACAAAGTTGGAGATTTTAAATATTGAAATCCCCCTTTAAAACAACGTCTTACTGTGTACCTGAAAACAGTCATGCTGTGCCAGTTGGTATCTGCTCTGTTCTGTTCCTTGGGAGACAGAAAGAACAATGGATCTCTGTCCCCTGGGTCTTCTGGGACAGGGAATGTCATAAGGGTTATGTTCAGTCACTATGAAGGGTACTGCATGTGTTGTAAAGTAACATCCCTTTGGTGCTGACTTATTCAAAGTCATACAGTCCTGGACTTTACCTACCTTCCTACTTAGTGAATCTGGCAAAAGCAGCTGGTATCAGGGCGAGAGCATAGTATCATACAAAGAAAAATGCAGCGCAGCATAAATTGGTCAGTTAAAACTACACAGAGAGCTGATATTCTGCTATAGCTGTTGTGGGGCCTTTGAGGGGAAAAGTCCATTTCTGTATGTTTTTATTTCCTTGTTGTGAAATCATACATTAAAAGTTTTTTTCCTGGAAGTGGTGAAAAAAGGAAATGGTTGACTAGGATTTAAAAACAATAAAAAGTCCATTATATTCATTAGTTTACCAGAATAAAAATATTTAGTTTTAAAATAGAATAAAAATATTTTCTGCTAATTTCACAGGATGCCCAAAATACATGTATTTCAGAGGGAAACAACTGAAAGTTTTCAGAAGTCACAAGCTTTGTTTGTTGTATACTTATCCTGGATGAAATAAACGTAAGGTAAGC
>NW_008824238.1:3564503-3600168 GCF_000699105.1 Pygoscelis adeliae | reverse complement strand
AAGATTTGTTCGGAATGTCCAGTGGGAACCTGGAAATCGTAATAATTTGTAGTATCGATTGTGTGAAGCTATGCAGCTGGGGCCTCTAGTGAATAGACAGGAATAGACATTTTATTGATTAACTTTTACAGTCATATTTTCAAGACTCTGCTGCAACATAATTTTCACTTCCCAGCTTTGTGCTGCTGCATCATGAAACTTGGATTCTTCTCTCTTAACATTTACCCACCTGAGGGAAATGGTATGGACTTGTCTTTTTTAAGATGTCCTCTGCAGAAATGCGTAATATTTGCAGTGAATTATTCTAAATTTCCCCTCTGCTGTCACAATAAAATGAAAAATCTTCAGAAGTGATGTTAGTAAGTATTGCGTAAGTTGAACCCTCCCCACACCATCTACTAGATGCTATTGTGTAATACCTTCTAGTAATTCTTATCCTCTGCATTTTCATTTTTATTTTCTAAGTGGCTAAGATTGTGGCAAAAGCAACCCCTCTCCTTACACCCACAAATTCCATAAGTGCTTAAAGGAATTTGCCCCATAGTGAAATAGGTGCTTTTCTTAGTTAGTGGAATTTTAAAAAGAGAAGACAGAATTCTCCACTGAAAATCTGAAATGAATTATCAGTAAAAACTGGTTTGTCTTCAGGAGTGACATCCTGCATTAACTAAAAGTTTTTATAAAAATACTGAGAGGGCAGGATTTGAGTACAATTACTAATCAATCATTTTAAAAATATATGTATACGTACTGAAGTCTTAAATCGGCAAATCTTAGAAACCATTATTTTGCATTTCTGAAATTACTCATTTCCAGAAAAGAACAAAAATGGCATTGTGCCATTGTGTAAGGAACTGTTGCATTTTGCTGCTTTTTTCAGTATGTGTTACACTCCATATTAGATACCCAAGCCATTTCTCTTTCATGCACATACACAATTACCAGTGAAAATCTTGATCCGTTTTTCTTCATTTAGTGACTGTTTATTATTAGTTGCTTTATGTGCTTACTTGGGCAATGTTTTTAACCTAAGTTTAATAATGACTTTCACAAAACAGGCCAAATATTCACCATCATCATCAGTGGTGTTAATATGATTTAAACCTCTGTCATCCCATTTTTTTTCTAAGTTATGTTAATGTTAACGTCTTCTAATTATATATATGTTTAAGGTATTTGTGGTCATGTCACCTTTTGTCCTTCCCCTCTCATCAGAGACATCATGGTGTGCACCATATGGAGCTAAAACTGAGGCAGAAATGCTCCCAGCCATTACAAAAGGTTCACTTTACCATTGTCAAACCTATGATGGAATAATTCCTATTTTCTCTTAAAAAATCAGGAAAAGTATAGAGAACTTTAAGGTAAGAATAACAGCATCAAAGAAAGAGGAAGAATAGCAGCTTCTCAAGGCCTCAGTGTCCTCTGGACCTGGAATAACCTGGAATAAGCAGAAATACTCTCAATCAGGTGAACTAGAAAAATTGAAGAAGCGAGTAAGTTTCTTTTTATGCATGGAAAAATAATGTGTTTTCTAGCAAGCTGAGGAAAGTAGTATCAGATCTTAATGGCATTCTAGGCCTCAGTCTTTCAAAAATACATGAATGTCAGCAGTTTCAAGAAACCAATTACCCTATAAACATGTGAAAAGCTGTTCACAAGTTGGCAAGATTGAAGATGAAAACTGTCTTAATATTAAGTATCGCTCATGATTTTATTTTGTAGTTGTGATGCTTTATTATAGAAGTTAAGTAATGAATTATGATGTAAGCATTACAGGAAATCAGTGAAGTGACTGGCTCTGTATTTTAATTGAGGTCAATTTAATGGAAATCCAAATGAATGTTTTTGTGTGTGAGTGTGTGATTTATTTAAAGAAAGGGGAAATGGTATTCCCTTTTCTGAACATTTGTGGAGACATTTAAATGAGATCAAAGTAGTAATTCAGCAAGTTTTATATGTTCTAGATAATCCCCTAAGTGCTCAGGACTCCGTGAATAGCATGTTAACTGTATTGTTAGATTTTATATTTAGTTTCTTTTTCTTTTTCTATTTTGACATATCCATGCTAAGGCTTCTTACAGCTGTGATAAACTTTTCATTACGAATTAAGCAAGGTAAACTTTTAAATTTGAAAGAAGTTAAAAAACTTGAAATATTTTAAAAGTTTATCTATATTAAATAAATTAGATACCATATGTAACAAAATATTTCTCAGAGAATGCAATTTTTTACGCTGCACAAATTCAGGACTAGTTATAGTTCTTGAATTTGTTCGGAGAATTCTAAAGTTTACTGTGACATAGCTGAAGGCTGGTTGGCTCCATTACTTTATCTGTTTCTCTCAGAGAAATTGAAAATCTGACAAATTTTAATAAGCTTGTGCCTTTTAGTTTGATTTTAATGCAGAGGACATAAAACTATAAACATAAAGCTATAAAGTTATAGTTAAGACCCTTTGTTTTCTAAGTATTACTGGAAAAATGAAGACCTGAAGTAAGTGAAAATTTGTGTACTTTCACAGTACCTATGACACAAATACTTAAATAAATAAATTAAAGCATAACAATAATATAGGAGATGACTGTCCAGGTATAGGATATGATCCTATACATTTGTGTCTTCCCAGACACTATAGTTACTACTGGGAAAGCTGAATTGATTGCAACAGAAATCTACCTGACAGTAAGCATTTGTAATGGCAGACAAAATTATTTAAGAAAAGAGAATATAAAATTAAGAAAGACAGATGGACTCATAAGAGTGAAATACAAATAGTCTGAATCAGGATTGATTTCAACATAATGTGGTGGAGGAATCCCCATTTATTGATCAACTTTAAAGCCCATGCACAGCACTTAAAAAGATAAAGTAAGCAAGGTCAGATAATCAAAGCATTTAAATAGTAAAAACAGCAACTGCCACTGTAGACTGCTAAAATAAATCCATAATACAAATTGCTTTAGCAAAAAGTGGATGAGCAGCTGATCTTCCTATTGAACTTTTATACTGTTCAGTGACCACACTGGGAAAAGGATTGGGAGAAATGCCTTGAAGATCAATATTGAGTGAGATGTAGCAGGGATTCATTCTGAACATGAAAGAATTACGAGAGTAGAGATCTTGAGGAAATGTCATCAAGAAAGGACTGTTCTTTTAAAATATCACACATATTATACAAATGTGACATTAGTTGATATTCTATTATGATCTCTGAGCATTGAAAGCTTATTAAATCAGAAACTTAGTTATTGCAAAACATGAAAATAGGAGAAAGAGAACTAATAATTTTAGTGAAATTACTTCTAAGAATTTAATAACTTCTGTCTTCAAAACAAGGAGACTTTTAAACATATTAATTAATATAGTATTCAGTTGAGGCTGGTACTTTCCAGCCATATGTATTTCAAGTTTTTTGCTGAATAGAAATGATAAACCAGAACATTTTATTGTTTCTTTTTTTTTGATCCCGTTGCTTTTTCTGAGTTCAACATGCATCTGTAATTAACATGTTTAATGTAAGTACTATTTCTTCAAATCTGTTCTAAATAGCATTTTCATAGACATTTTTAATGTTTTGTAGAAACTAGAATAATCTATTATTGCAAGCTCTCCAAATTTCAATTCCTCCTAAACATTTATAGGCTTTTCATTTTAAAATAGATGTTAAAAATGTGCTATAGGTTTCATTTATGCGTTAATTTTTCCAGCACTGTTTGAAAAGTATTTATGAGAAAGAAATACTAGATGTAACACTACTACAGTAGCTCATTGTTTCATATCTGTTGTACTCATTCACAGTTTTATTATATCATTGCATGAGAAATACTACATTTTCATGGACATATTGCCCCTTTTAAATGTAGAATCCTGCTTTTTGTTTTTGACTGTAATCTTCCTTTCATTTCAGGTTCACTGCCCTACTTATAAAAAAGATGTTACTATTAGAAAGTAATAATTCAAGGTTTGAAGGTATTTGTATTTCAAACAATTGAAAAAAGGAGAATTAAAACTAGAGTATTTCAAGGATATACAAAATCCTTTTTCTTAATATATAAGTAAAGAGAACATTTGTGTTTTCTTTGAAGGCCTTGTTCGACAAAATATGTTAGAGGAACTGATTCCCAAAATCAGAAAGTTTGTTCACTATAGTAACTATACAGTACACCTTCTTGTAATGAATAGTTATTTACAACTAATATTGGCTCCATATTTGCTATATGAATTGCTGATTACAGCAATTTCAATGGCAAAATTATGAAACAATATTCATAGTTCTCAGAGAAAGGTCAGCTTATTTGCATTCATTAGGAACTTGGAGGGCCATACAGCATGTTTTTCCTTTGGGATGTTTACAGTTATTGATTTGTATACAGCTGTAGGAAAAATTAATTAGAATTATATTTGACTTACCACTGGAGGCTGTATAATTATAATTATAATACTAATAACAAAGTTCTACATAAAAAAAATTAGAGCCAGCAAATGAAATAATTGTCATTTTTAAAAATTAAAATTGTTAGATTTAACTTATTTAAAATAATCTCTTTTGAATAGCCTGAGGAAATCTCTTAAAGAACTTTTGTTAATACTCATAGTACTTTTATTTGCCCAAAAATGCATAGGCACTTACATTAATGTGACATAAAGTATTCAAAACTTTTCTATTTAGGAGTGATCTTTACAGATGCTTATAAACCCAGAAAGCATTTAATCATATGCTTAACTTTGCTTGTATAGCAAACTTCTCTTATATAACTGCATAATTATGAACTTCAAAATTTAATTTAAGCATATGAATAATCCTGTCCTAATAAATGAGCTTACATTTGTACTCTAGTTATTAAAGACCTTTCAAGACCAAGAGCTGTCTAAAATAGTACAGAAATGTTATAGCCGTTGGGAGTAGTGTCTTCAAAAAAGTCTACATGGGAACCATGCCAACAATGTGGGACCAGGAAAAGCGAATCGTCAGACTGAGACAACATTTTGTGGAAATGGAGAGGGAGGTGGAGAACTTAAGATTTACACATAGCAATGATGCTCAGATGGTATGCATTCATGTATTTGAAATCCTGTTTGTATTATATTGAGAAATACTGTACATGATTAGTGCATATTTCTGTGAACTTTTAACACTTCAAATGGATTAGAATGTCTTATTTTGATCATATCCATATTGTTCATTGTGATAAGATTAGGTCCTGAGTCATTAAAAAATGTTTGGCCTATTTCCATTATATTCAAGCATGTTTTAAGTAGAAAAATATAGAATACAGTTTTCCATATTGTGCAAATATAACACATGTTTGAGATTAATCAAATCATAGTCACCTCTAATTAACAGCAGGGAGCAATTCCAACATGGGACAGAGCCAGATGACAGAGAATTGAAGCATATATTTAAAAGATGCAGCATACTAAGAAAGGAAAAATAGGTTATGACTGCCTTAAGAATACTGAAAATTTTTTAAACCTGTGGTTTTGTGTGTGTGATTAATACAAACTGACAAGTAGCCTAAGTTTTGTTTTGCTTTGTTTTTTAACTTGGACAAAATTTTTCAAAGCCAAACAGTTGTGTAAGTAAATATAAAGTATTCTTTCAAAGTTAATCTTTTTCTCTTCACCCTCCATGATTACTAGATTAAGAAAAAAAAAAAAAAAAGGGGGGAAGACCTTTGCAACTTCAGATCAGCAACTTTTGTTACAATTTATGAAAATATCTTATTTTTAGACCAAAATTCTATCATTTACCTAGGTCCTTGCTTAGCACCACAGAAAAGGCAATAATCAAGGAATTGATCAAGGATGTACATTGAGGTAAGTTGTCTGCAGGACTCTCCTCCTCTGTTGTTGCAGTAAGAAGTTGTATAGTTGATGAAAAAGAAAACTCCAGGAAAAAAAATAAAGTGGTCATGTGATGAAGACGGTTGAATACTGAGCTGGACAACTAGATATTTTCCTGGCCTCTCCCACAGAAATCAAGCAAGATACTGCATCTAAACTTTTCTGAATATCCAATCTGAGATTCTGCCATCTGATCTGTAACAGACTGAGCTTTCCCAAGTACAACTGTAGCCAATGATAATTTGCTTTGAAAAGTTAAAGATCTTTACAAAGAAGCATTAACAGAAGTTGTGAGAAAACAAGGTTCAGTTTTGTCCTTTGTCTGACTGGGGTTTTGAGCCAAGGTCATCCACACTGCAGGGGAGGACAACAGGGCCTGAGCACATACAAGTTTTTCTGTCTCTCTTTGATTCAATAACTGCTAAAATTGCCTATGAAAAGGGGAAGACTCTGCAAGAAAGACTGAGCGCGCAATCCCTCTCAGAATAACATGGAATGATGCTGGTTCAAACTGCTTCAAACTAAAAGAGAAATTAATTCGTGTTCTCACATATCCCAAATGAGAATTCTGATAGAAAGTGATTTCACATTTTATTTTTGCTTTATGTGAGCCTTCTTATCTTCTTTTACCCCATGTCCCCAAATCTGTTTGCTTCAACTCTCTATCTGTAAAATGATAATAGAGCTATATTAGAATCATAGAATCATTAAGGTTGGAAAAGACCTCCAAGATCATCAAGTCCAACCGTCAACCCAACACCACCATGCCCACTAAACCATGTCCCTAAGTGCCGCATCTACAAGTGTTTTAAATACTTCCAGGGATGGGGACTCAACCACTTCCCTGGGCAGACTCTTCCAATGTTTAACCACTCTTTCAGTAAAGAAATTCTTCCTCACGTCCAATCTAAACCTCCCCTGGCGCAACTTGAGGCCATTTCCTCTCGTCCTATTGCTTGTTACTTGGGAAAAGAGACCGACACCCACCTCGCTACAACCTCCATTCAGGTAGTTGTAGAGAGCAATGAGGTCTCCCCTGAGTCTCCTTTTCTCCAGGCTAAACAACCCCAGTTCCCTCAGCCGCTCCTCATAAGACTTGTGCTCCAGACCCCTCACCAGCCTCGTTTCCCTTCTCTGGACACGTTCCAACATCTCAACATCCTTCTTGTAGTGAGGGGCCCAAAACTGAACACAGTAGTCGAGGTGCAGCCTCACCAGTGCCGAGTACAGGGGCACGATCACTTCCCTACTCCTGCTGGCCACATTATTTCTGATACAGGCCAGGATGCCATTGGCCTTCTTGGCCACCTGGGCACACTGCCGGCTCATGTTCAGCCGGCTGTCAACCAGCACCCCCAGGTCCTTTTCCAACAGGCAGCTTTCCAGCCACTCTTCCCCAAGCCTGTAGCGCTGCATGGGGTTGTTGTGGCCAAAGTGCAGGACCCGGCACTTGGCCTTGTTGAATCTCATACAGTTGGCCTGGGCCCATCGATCCAGCCTGTCCAGGTCCCTCTGCAGAGCCTTCCTACCCTCGAGCAGATCAACACTGCCACCCAACTTGGTGTCGTCTGCAAACTTATTGAGGGTGCACTCAGTCCCCTCGTCCAGATCATTGATAAAGATATTGAACAAGCCCGGCCCCAAATATTGATATTCTCACATCATGGGATGCTGATATTTATGAAACACTCAGACACCATTGTGCTGAAAATCAGTGCCTATATTTATACTTTCTTTTTAGTTGTGTCAGCATGTGAGCCCTGTTTCTCAGTTCAAATTGTGTAAGCTGGTGCATATTGACATCGTCTGTAGGGTGCAGATTCAGGATCTGCCACTGAATGGACCAGAAGTTTGTTTCAGGATCTTGTTTTGGACTTAAATCGTTTGTGCAGTGTGCATGATCAGGGAATTAAAAAAAAAGAATATGTTTGAATTAATTTGAAGTTTTTGGAAACTTCAAATTTAGAGAAGCTTATGAGCCAAGGATTTTTTTTTTATTCAGATGAGCACTTGAATATTGTACTTTGAACACTGAAAGATAAATGATAAGAAATCAAAATGCTGAACTATTTGCCCCCTAAGTGATAAAAGTCATCATATAAGCTGGATGTTTAAAGGAAGTGATAATACCAAGTGATAAAGCTATGAATATGCAAATATGCATACATAGGTTGGGCAGAAATTAAGATACCTGGCATCCTTAATTCTGATGTATTGCGGATGCTGAATATTTGACTTTGCCACACTGATCTCTTTTTTAAAGTAAAATCAGCATCAGAGCCTGCACCCAAGTCAAATATATTTCAGGAGGTACCCAGCCTAAAAAGAAAAATTGGATTTACCTCTTTCATACGGATACTTTTCAAAAGGAGCAGCTGTGAAGGGATTCCTTGCTTGGTGTGGTGTATTGTCTGATTTGATGAGGTCAGACAGAGATTTGGCAAGCAGACACATTCTCTAGCAGGGAAGTAATTTTTGTCATTCTTGGCCACCTTGTGCCAAGCAAGCTAATGTGTGCTAAAATCACATAGGTCCATCTGAAAAATTCTCTTAATTTTGTATTTCCAAGTCAGCAAAAAGACAGGATAGGTAAGAGCCCTAGCAAGGCACTACCCTTCTCCAAGACATCAGAACTTTTCAACAGAATGGATATAAAACTTTTAAGGTAAATGATCTCTCTCTCTCTGCATACACACACTCACATATATATGCTAGTATCATTCTTAGAAATAACCATATTATTTTTGTTTGCACTTTCCAAGATAATTTGGCCTTGAGCAAAAACTCAGCAAGACAAGTTTCAATCCATACAGATGAAGTTGGGCAAAGCTCTAGGCAACTGAAAACCGTGTCTAATAATGGAAAACTTTATGATAGGCAGCAGAATGGTATACCACTATAATAACATCCTGCCAATAAATGAAGATAGAACAACTGAATTTCTTGATGACATCATCTTGCTGAAACTCTTGAGAGAACGCAAAGGCTTTTTGGCTCATAGACATCAAATGAAACTCTGAAAATAACAAACCCTAATGAAAGAAACTTAACCTTGACATAAACTTAATACTGCCTAGCCTATAATTTTCAGAGCTGTATTGTATGTTAGTCCTTTAAGGATAAATGCCAGCAATATCATGCAAAAATTCAAAAGAATTTTTTAAAGTAATGAAAACATCTTGTTCTTTTTCTTGAAGTCTTTCGAAGTTGTACTCAGAGATTTATAAGGAATGGACTTTAAATTGTCATCTATTGTTATTATCAGTAAAAGTTATAACAGCCAGCACCTTCTTCTAAAACCAAGAGGAGGCTTAAGAGGAGGCCATGGTTCTGTTTGATTTAAGTTTTGATTTTAAGTTAATTGATTTACATTCATTTGGGGTTCCCTTTAAGATGGATATTTCAGTTGTCAGAGCTAATAGTGGCAATATATGTTCTTTTTCTAAGTCCAGTAACCGCTGGGATTACATCAGGGCCCTTCTTAAGGCCTCTAAAAGACCTTTAGGCCTCCAAAAAACATTAGAATGTTTTGAAGTAGAAACTTTTGTAATAGGACATGACAATATTAAGTCCATCCTTGTCATAGATTTCTCACCAGATTTGAATGTTCTGTGGTAGACGGTATTGTTGACTACTGTTAATAGTAGTCCCTTCAGTTCCTACCAAGTATGAATGGAAATTGTCTGAGTGGTTTTGGTTTTTTTGTTTGCAGCTACGAAGCAAAATTTGATCAGTGGATCTTACAGCCAAAGAATTTCCTATGCAAGGTTGTAAGATTTGCCATTTTAAATCTAACCAAAGGTTTATTTAGCCAAATAATCTGTCAGATAAATCTCTAAATGGAAAAATACCTTTTTTTTTATAGAATTTCAGTTGCTTTTTTTCCTCACTTTTGACTATGGTTGACCATTATTACCACAATGTTCATCCATCACTTACCATTTTGGATGAGAACTCCTTTCATCTGTAACTGTCTCCCTAACTATTAACACTTGGCTTACAGAAATGTCAGCTCCCCATGGATCAATAAATCCACATAACAGTAAATTTTCTGCTTTTTTTATTCTTAGCAAAAACCAGTAGTTCATAGTCTTGCCTTTGCCTGTTGCCAGATTTAAGTATAATTATCAGAAGTTTGCTGGTAGCAGTGACTCACTGAGAAATAATAAAGAATTTACATTTACTTCCCAAGGACTGATAGGGGATGCTGATCACAACAGCCCACAGTCACTTCCTCAGGTATTCTCCTACTTCACCGGAAGCATTTTTCCTATGGACTGCTCACCCTTCCCATCTCTCTAATATGTTTTGCTGAAAAAGCTATCAAGTGCGACCATTATTTTAATTGGAGGTATCTTGTTGATCTGCCAGATGTTAGCTGTTTTTTTCCTCATCCTCTTGTTTCAGTGTTTCTAAAAGTTGGTCTGTGCACTATGATCATTTGACAAGTGTTTCCTCACTGAAGTTTGCATCTAGTATTTCTTGGCATTCATGGAACACAAGTTGGATTATCTATTTGCTACTCAACCTATACATTTCTGACATTTCCTGTTTGTGTGACAATTGCATCACTGCACAGCATAAGCAATATTTGCTATAGTAGCTAAATCTACTTTCACCTTGTTTCATAAGGGGAAATACATACAGGCAGACCACATCAGATGTTTAGCAGAAGTGGCTTAGCATTTTCATATGCTCAGTGATACTGTGATTGCTTAGGTTCTACAAGACATACAGTCATGATAGAGGACTAAGTAGTAAAGCTAAGTCCAGAAAGGGAAAGGTAGCCTAGAGAAATCATTAGACAATACCCTTTCTGATACTTAGGCTAACTTTGTAACAAAAATATATTTTGTCATGTGGCTGTTGACTCTGTGATATTTGGAGATAAACAAATGCCTAACTTGACAAAATTTTCCTGCATTTCTGGAGAGAGTCTTTGGAAGACTGGTCACCAGGCAGTTGCCAGTGAGTAATGAAGAATATGAAATACCTGTTTTCTTTATAATGACTCCTTTAAGAAGCTTTTTCCCATATAGATCCCACAACTAGTCTCTCATTCCCATGCACCTGATGTTTTTCTGTATAAGGGACTCTGAGGAGGATCTGGGTACTCTGAAGAGTGAGGTGGGTTTGTATAAAGACACATAAGGTGCTAGTTAAATGATCCTGAGTTTGCATATAGGGGATGCACACTCCAAAACTGATACCTATGAGATTAGAAATGTAGAATTAGAACTCCCTAGAATTGTAGGAACTGTAAGTTCAATCTGAATTACTTGTCTTTGAGTTTCTTCTTCTTCAGATCGTTAATGCCCTCTGTACTGGGCGAAAAAGAATATGGTTTTCTACAACAGGCCATCCATGCTGAATTTTATGGTCATCTGGACCTGCTTATCTTGCTTACATTGCCTGCAAGACTGTTTAGGTAGAGAAGTAGAAGTATCTTTTGTTAGTGCTGAAGTGGATGACTTCATGTCTTGTTCTTGTACTATGCAAAGTCAACAGAAATTAGGGATAAAGAAAAAAATAATTTTCTAAATCTATGAACTCAAGGTACTATGAAAGAAGCACCTTTCTATGGAAACCTTAAAAAAAAATTGTTTTATTTAGCTATGATTTTTTATGGGAAAAACAAGAGCTATTTATAATCCAGATCAACTGATAGTGCACATCAACATTCCTAATTATTAAATACACTTTCCAGATCACATGACACATAAATATACAGTATACAAAAAGCTGGAAAAATCTTTTTCTTACTACTGCTGGCAAAGGGATTGGCATCATCTCATTTTGAATTTGTACAACTTAGTGTGTTGAAATATCTAAAAATGTGAATTTTTAAAAGTTTATAATTATTCTACTCAGGCCTACTTTCAGAAACTCTTCAAAAAAGTGACAAATTAATCTTTAAAGCCCTCACTCCTATAAATATCTCTGTCTGCCCAATATGTAGTGTTAATAATTTATAAGTTCTAGTAATGTGTAAAGACATACAACATTAGTACAAAAACTTAAAAAGAAAAACACTTACATGAAGTATTATTTTGATTTAGGAAACAGTAAACTGTGAGAGAGTTGCAGTAATATTCTAGAAAATAACATTTGCACTTATCTTTTGTTCATGAAAATAAAGTTCTAATGCTTCATGACTTTATGTGACACTTCTATAGAACTTCACAATTACATTCAGTTTGAACTGAGACAAGTAGTTCCATTATTTAATACCTAATGATATTCCTGGATGAAAAAAAATCTAAAATTTTTTAAAAATGCATGAATAATAGTTGTGGTGATAACAACATCTAATTCTTATCTAGTGCTTTATATTCAGAGATTTCGTATTTTGCTAAGGATGTGTAATTTAAATTAAATTTAAAAAAATGCTAGGTTTTCATATATATGTGTGTGTATTTATATATGTATTTTGGGGGCATAAAATGGATTTTTATAGATAAGGATTTTGGAGCACAGGATAGTGAAGTGTCTTGTCTTAGGTATCAGCAAAGACAAAAAAATGAAGACCATTTGAATAAAGGGATGTGAAGAAGACCAAGTTATAACAGAAAGCAAATGAGCACACGAACTCACAGGAGCCAGCTACTCTACAGCAACTCTCTCTGTGTAGCCTGAGAGTCTATGGGAAAACAATGCAATGCCTTTTTTTGTTTTTCTTTCAGTGAAAAAGGGAATAGGCTACCTTGTGTTTACTGAGGGGAAAAAAATGCACACACTCTGACAATATTTGCATTCTGTCTTACTCCACAGTAATTTTCTTGCCCGCTCTGGAGATTTGGGTTAAATTAATTTTCTTTTGATAAGGCCAAGTAAACTGCAAGAAAACTAGTTGTCTCTGCCTCCCCCTCTCTTGCATGTGTATTTATAGAGAGGAATGCCTTTTGTTTGTTTGTTTATATTTAGTTTTAACTTGACACAGCTGTGTAAAAAATTATGTAGTTTGATCACTCATAATTTTAATCCCTGTAATTAATAAGCAGGGATGAAAGGGATTGAGATCAGTGGAACAATATAATAAAATGTTTGTTTAAGTTGGATACTTCTAGAAAAAGAAATAAAGATTTGGCAGGAATGAAAGTTTTTCCATCTAAATTATACCATACAATCTAAACTGTTTTTAAGCTTAAAAAGCATGAAAATCACATAGCAAAACTGGAAGAAGAGATTGGCCAGACAGAGGAAAAACACTGCCATGTACAGAAGGAGCTTTTAGAAGAGCACTCTCAGCTCAAAATTCTCCAGATGGACTGTGGTACAGGTGAAAAACTGATAAAATACCACAGTACTCAGGTAATAGCCTTGGTGCAGCATATGAATTTGAAGCTTAGTATTTGAAGTAATATAAGTGAATGTTCTTAGATGATTTTCCTACTGGATAAGGCAATATGATTTAAATAACATTAGCTATAAAATTCATTTTCAGCACAAACATGAGAAATATTGCTGAAAATATTTAGTCAATATAAAACAACATTCCTTCTTTTTAAGCTCTTGTGGGTGGGATTCATCTTGTCTAACTTTACGTGTCTACAGTCTGGGTGGGAAGATATAAGGTAGGTGTCTAAGTTCCCATTATGGTCATTGGAGACATAATCAATTCAGTGAGTGGAATCAAGGGCTGAATAGACACTGAGCTGATCAAGTATTAAAGTCTGTTTTCAGATGAGCTGAAAATCTCTCCAGACGACTGTACGACCAGGTCTCCACTCAATGTAATGGAAGGGTAGGTATGCAGTCACACATAATCATCTAAATGCAGATGTCCAAATTTAGATGAGAACAATCTGATCTGATGAGTTACCCTTTCCCAGCAATTCATTAAATGATACAGAATTTTTTTTTAATCTATTTTTGTTACTAATAAGTGTACTAAATATTTCACAGGCAAAAATACTGGTCATTGCTCTGAACAATATCCGATATATAAAGACAAGGTTTTAAAAGGGAATGATTTATGGCAGAGAGAAAAAAAGTTAAAATAATATATGGTTTTCCCTGTGTCTGAGTCTTTTATTTTTTATATTCAAGGTCATTTGTTCTTTTGGAGTTTGGGTTTGTTTGTTGGTTGATTTTTTTAATAGAAAAAGATGAGAGAATGTGCATAGATGGAAAAGTGGGGAAAAAAAAAAGAATTAGTAGAATGACTAATACCCTTTTTCCACCTTACTTTTACCAGAAGAGACTAATGGAGATGGATTACTTGCTGTATTATTCCACTACAGTAGTGTATTAATTCTGGAGCATGACTGAGCCTTGAACAGAAAGAATATAATAAAGTTTATTCAACTGAAATTTTTTGCTACCTGTGGGCTGTATGATAGCAAAGTGTTTCCATTGAAAACATTTAAACATTTGGGAGCGGTGGGAAGGAAGATACTTGGTGAAGAAAACAAGTTTTAGTTTGTCAAGGTTTTGTTGCATATAAGTTCTCTGCAAATATTAGTTGAAGAAATACTACACAAAATTTGGATTAAATTTTTCACTTAGTTTTATGATACATGTTTTGCATTTCCAGTATTTTTAACATATAATGTCATTAGGGTATATAAAAAAATTAAAAATACAGTAAGTTGCTAGTCATTTGCTTGAATAAGTATTTTTTTAATAAGGTGATTTGAGAGCATAGAAAAATTTAATGTAAAGATAAATACGCAGTGAAAATCTAATCAAGCAATTGAAATAGTTACTCATGATAAAGGTAGGGTTATCAATGTATCATAACACAAATTGCTTTATGAATACTGATTGTCCCCTGATAGAGGCAAATCGCTACTGGGAGCAACCGGTTCCATTAAGCTTCTGATTTAGTCAGTTCCCAAGCTAAGTAACTTGGGAAGGTACACTGAAGGTTTCATCTTTCTGAAGACTCTATTTATTATCTTTACTTATGTAAAGAGTTCATTAGAAAGAATTTTACATTGAATTATGGTAACTTTTTAGCCTCCTTTAATGCAGTCACGCAAGTCTTTAACTACCAGACATAAAACTGCTTAATTCTGCAGATATTAATGGTTTCATATGTCATAAAGCCAGAAGAAACACTGTAATTGAGTCTCATATGTGGCACAATGCAAGCCATAGGACTTCAGTGAATTAAGTAGTACCTCGTGTCTAGGTAAATGTGATTGAAATGGAGCATATTAGAGTATGCTTTTTTTTAAAACATTCTTGACTTTAAATACCCAGTGTTACAGAATTCATGACAGTCCTTCATAGGTTGTCTCAATAAATCTAGCTTTTGAAAACATGCAGCATGTTGATTCTGTATCATTTTAGCCTCTTACTCAGAATGTCATATGAAGCCTAACACAGAACAAAAGTATTTTATCATCTTTATCAATAATATTTGAAATCTCATAAAACTAATACAGTAGGACAAGATGTGTTTACAGAACATCCACAGTAATTTATATTAATTTTATTAATGTACATTTGCTCTTTGTAACTACAGTTAACACAAATTAGTGTGGATTTATGATATCAGCTCTTCTGATAGTTTGACTGGAATAGATGAGTAACTGCCAGGGCAGAATTGTTTGAATCACATGGTTAAACCCTAAAAAGTGTTAGCAGAAAACCAGCAGAGCATTAGAGCATTAGTTTCTACTTTTTAAAAAACATTTCAAGGTTTCCAAGACCACACAACCTAAAAATGGTCTACAAATTTTTTCTAATAATGCTTCAAAAATTCTTAGGTATGCTCTACCTGGGCAAGTTAAAATATATCTATACCTCTGTGGTTGCAACCACTTTTATCCTAAGCCAAGATACTGTGTATTCCATTGTTACTTCTGATTTCTTTAATTTCTTTCTTTTTTTGGGGGGAGGGAGCGTGATCTATATAATGTTATTGAACAAATTAGAGAGAATATTGTATTTTTATATTCAAATACTTTGAATGAATTGCATCCCATTCTTTCATTTTTGTGATATTTCTTCTCTTAAGATACATTTTGTCTATGTATGCACATTTGCAAATGAGTGTGTGCACACAAATCAATGCCCAGGAGTATGTCTATATGCAAGTTGTCATGTAAAGTTCAGAAAAAGTTTAGGGCAAGTTTGCACCTCAAAAGTATGACTTTTTCAAGACTCTTTTTGCAAGAAGAATCATTAATTTTTAGTTTTGTAGTTAATTCCTACTCATGTGTCTTACACTGATATCCAAAATAGAATTCATCAACATTTTTTTTTTTTTGTTTAGTATTATTTATCTGGGGGTGTGTGTTATTTATATTTTTTCAAGTTAAGGAATACTGTGGTAAGCATAGCTTAAAAGCTCCAATACACCAATTTTCTCTGAAGTCTCTGAGGAAAACTCAGATTTTCTCCTCTGAGTCTAGTTTTCAAAACCATGTTTTGAAAGTCTTCACAAAGTTAATTTTAGATGTTTAGAAGTCTGGTAACCCAAAATGGCTTAACTGGCCTTGGTTTAGATTTTATCATGTTTTTGAGAACATTGTTCCATTAGTGATTTAGAAGTCAGCAGGATTATGATACCAAATGTTTCTCATGAGATCAAATTACTCCAACGGCTAGTTTGTTTGTTGGTTGGTTTGTTTGTGACAACAGTGATTAACTGGTATAGTAATTGCTAGAATAGAATTTCATAGTGTTAGTATTCCATCTTAACTTACAAGTATTTTTCTATCAATAGTGTTATCAGTAAACCTCTTTGTGTATGTGTTACGGACTAGATCTGTCTAAAATAGGCAATATGTATCAGATGATCCTTTTGATTTTGTTTCCCTTGAGCAAATAGCAGCTGTCAAAGGTGAAAAAATGCTTTCTTTTTCTAATGGAATTTCTTTTCATTTCTCCCATTGTCATGGTTTTGCAAGTGAGCAATTTCACATTTTATTACAAAATAGGTCGAGGCAGGTGCCTAGAAGATGGGGAGAATGGCATACTCCATTTCCCTGTGGCATATATTAAATTTTTAAGAGCATATTTGCCTGGGCTTCTGCTGGATTTAGTCAAACTTTAGCTGACAGATAAGTAATCATTGTATAAATATTTTTCTGCTGTACTGGTTTAACCTCTCTTTATTTAGACTTCGTGATTTCTGCATTTTTGCATATAGTAGAGTGTTTGTTGTTAGCAACCAAGATATTAAAAACCATACTGTAAATGAGAAAAGTCAAATAAAGAGCTAAAATTTCAGAGTGAAAAAACAGGACATTGATTTACATATTGTTTTAATACAGAGCAAGACAATACCTAATAAAAAAGTTTCATTTGTTTCCTTGTTGCTATTTACTGTTACTATTGCTCTATCAATAGCTATTATATTGTCATCTTTTTGTTGCTATAGGACCATATGTTTTAAGCATCTTCTAACAACTCTAGCTTTTTCAAGTATAGATTTATCTTTTGAAAGGTTAGTATAACTTAGTTACACCCATAAACTGACTGTTGGTTGAAATGCATTCAAGTAGAGGTGATATTAATATCTGTACAAAGTGGAATTAAAGGTACATTGTCCACATTTGCTTCATTGCATCCCAATATTGTTGGAAAATAGGGACTAATAAAGACACTTCTGAGTGAGTGCCAAAAGAAGAAAAATATAAGTGTTTCAAAAAATGAGTCCAAAGAGTCTGAGAGTCATGTCTATGAAGACTCTTCCTTTCATTTATCTTTATTATTCTTTAATCAGGACTATTGCTTGTAAGTCATGTGAGACCATTCTCCAAAATGCATGCCAGTGAATAATTTATTCCTAATTTGGTATAATCTCAGGAGACATTCAAGGCACCCATATGAGAGATACTACTTAGTAGCAACCTGGATGAAGGATTTAAATATTTGTGTGTGTGGTGCTGCTCTACCTTTTCTGCTTATGTAACATTTCAGTTTCCATATCTAAAATACTTTAGAAATTACTGTTTTCATTTACTTTATTTTTCTCTTTGTTCCTCAATTGTTCTTTTATTTTCTAGGTTAATTTAAGGAAATCTGTAGAGACCTACATGCAAATTCCTTGCCTCAAAATGAAAATTTCTAGAATTATAGCCATTATGTACTTACACAGCCACCTGACATGCTATGGACTGTATCCACTCTATAACGATTCATGTTTATCTAAATTGGGATGTAGAATAGTTGATGTCTTTTGTGATACATCACTTCATGACTTTTATCTTTTAGGTCAAATATAATTGAAGAAATATCTTAGACTTGCTAAATTGACTTTGCACCACACAAGGTAACTACGTAATGAAGCAATGTTAATTTAGAGAGAATATTAAGATATGAGAGGAATTCTAGTCTGTTCATATAGAGAAACTACTTTGAAATAAGTAATACCCTACATCTTACAAAACTTGGGAGGGAAACTATGTAGCGTAGTACCTTCTTCCCTCTTTTTATGCTGTCAGTGTGTGGACATAATTTCTGTTTCACTTTACTTATATGTTTAGTAAAGATCACACTCTGGCAAGGTTACAGCTTCTGGAGCAGTTCCACAACCATTGTGAAAATTAAAGAATTGAAATATACAATTTCTATTTCACTTTTTATCATCTATATTAAATATACATATAGATGGCGGCCAGTTAATATTTGATAGAAGGGGAAAAGCCTAAATGTTCAACCATTATCCATATACCTGATTTTTTATTTCCTTTCTTTGAAGATATTTCCCAATAAAATATACAGTGAGTTTGACAAAGTCTTTCCCATTTTGTGTCTTTATTGTTTGGGGGGAATATTAGGTCATGCTGGCAGATGGGGAAGAATAGAAGATGAGAAAACATTCTACATTGAGAAAACATTGTGATTTCATGCAATGTTTGGTGATGGAGAGAGAAACCAAAGCTTGTCTAGCTCAGTGCATTCAGACTAGATTTAGGAAAAGATCTTTAAAAAGAGAAATCAAAATAATCATGTGTATGTATACATATAATGTTAATGTACCTGTGCTGCAGAAGAAAAAAAATATAGTTTATTAGTAATCACATTTGACGTCCAAGATATGTTGAAATTACGAAAATATGTGATTTAATTAGCAGGAGAGAAGGAAATGTCACATAGTGATATTCAAGCACCTTTAGATATCCATAAGAAACTGTAAATTTAAGATATGAGGTCAGAAATTACAGACTATGACCTCACATGTATTTTGGTATGGAGAATCTGTT
This sequence comes from Pygoscelis adeliae, assembly GCF_000699105.1. Lineage (NCBI taxonomy): Eukaryota > Metazoa > Chordata > Aves > Sphenisciformes > Spheniscidae > Pygoscelis > Pygoscelis adeliae. The sequence goes on along the minus strand of NW_008824238.1, from coordinate 3,581,158 downwards.
TACTCACCAAGTAATGAGTAAATGGGCCTCCTACAGGAAGATCAGATAATAGCCACTAAGATTTGCTGTGTGTAATGATTCAATTTTTTTCTTCAAAGGTTTTTGTTCAAAGGTTGAGTTTTATGAAAAAATATTAACGAGGCTGCAAGGGGTCATTATTTTATATATAGCACTAAGATTCTTGAATTCCTTCAGAAAGGAATATTCAGGATTTAAAAGGGCATATGTTTATGGGAAGGTAACCGCAAGTATATGTTGACAAGGTAATACTTTGTTTCATCATACAGCACTGTGTAATCTTTTCCATAGAAAATACTGCACATAGTTACAAATCAAAATATTTTAAAAAAGCTTAATTACCACTACTGACTGTGTATTGTAGTATAAATAACAATTAGGAAAAAGCAGGAAAACATATAAGATGTCATATCACTGTTGATACTTCATAAATATTTGAGGATGGGACAGTAGAAGATGATTAGATGTTTGGTAAAATAAAAAGTTCTGATTTCTTTGGTTGAAAATCCATTTTCATTGAATGCCCAGCAATTCTAGTGTCTTTTTTTCTCAATAATTTCTATGCTTTCTTCTATCCTTATTCCTGTTCTTTTCTCATTTTTCTCTTTTAAAATAGCTTGTGACATTTTCTATTATTTGATTATTTAGTTTTAGATTTCCAGTGGTTCCAACTTTCCCAGTTCCAACTCCCTGCCATCATTCTGCTTAGTGTGTCAGGCTGAAATTGCTCTGAGGGGTCAAGGCATGTGTGCTACCAGGACAGAGTATCATGGAGAGGTGTTAAGAAGTTTGGACTGTTGTTCCCATTCTGAATGTTATGTATATTTTGATTGTCCTTGTAGTCATCCACATTAAATGACAGTGTAAAAGCAGGGATAGAAATGGACCTTTCTTTTTACTGAACCGTTCACAATTTTGCTTACCAAGTTTAGCAGGCAAAAATCATGCTTCTACATAAATTCAAAATTTTATGGCAGGTAGGTCTGAAGGCCATAAGTTTTCTTCACTTACACGAACAGTTTTCTGGAATAACTGGTCAAGGACAAGGCCTTCTCACTGCTTCTGAATCAGTAGGAACAAGAACTATTTCATGTTTCTCAAGAGGTTCATAAAGACAACTATACTATATTATCATGTTCTACACTATACCAATAGTTTAATTACAGATTTTCAGCAAACATTTGTTCTTTCTTCAACACTTTTAATCAGTTTAATTTCTCAGTTCTGTTTTCTGTGCTGTACTCCATATAGTTGTTTCTCTCCAAATCTTTCCTTCTTTAAATTTTTCCTGATCTTCCTTACTTCAGCAGGTCTGCTCTGGATGTGCACTGTGCCGAGTATTTGACAACTTATCTGAAGATATGGCAGTATTAAAGTGTAATATAGAGAGACTTGAGTTAAATTTTAACTAGATTACTCCATTTCTAACTGCAGCCTATACGGAGCATTTTCAATTCATCAGCAGCTGTAAATCGTACACACACCCCCCAAAAAAAAGAAAAAAAAAAAAAGCTCTTTCATTGTACTTTATATTTCAACAGCTATCCTGTGACTGGAACCTGAACAAATTGATTTCAAACTTAAAAAAGTATCCACTGGTGCTACACTAGAGTCATCGTTTTATCTGTAATGTTGATGAACCTAAAAAATAATGTTATGAATTCTCTGCTTCAAGAAAGTTTGGTTGTTAGGCTGATGTCTCACATCTGTGCAAAGAAAATAGTTTCACCACCTGCAACATCTCTGTAAGTAAAGGAAGAGAAGCCTGGTTTTCTGTAGTAAGCAAAGATGCCGAAATTTCTGCACATTAACATAACCTCTCTTCTTTTCTTCTCAAGCTCAACTTCTTGCTGTGCACATATAAATTTTATCTCCTCTTCTTTACTTAGCAGTAGAATGCTCAGCTGTAGATTTCTGTGTGACAATGAATCAACTGGTTGTATACTCCATTCCCATAACAGAAATAAGGGCACTGGGGACCATATGACACAAAAAAATTTCCAGAGGCCTTCCAAGTGTCACTATAGCTAAGTTTCTACATAGCTTTTGGACTCTACATTTAAAGTGAGTGGAAAAAGTTTGCTACTGATGTTGACACTTCCACATTAGAGGAAAGTACTATATATGTTTGACATAATTCTAATAATAGAAAAGTTTATTTCTTCTTGCTGTTATTGGAAATCTTGTTTCCACTCTTTCATTTGTGTGACAGTTATAGAACATAGTTTATGTTTATCTTAAATTACTTTCAGAGGAAAAAGGTGAGCTATTTGCTTTGTTTCAGGTTTTGATATTTGAGTGTTCAAGAAAACAAGGAACCATGAGCAGAAGAATTTGCTTTATTCCTATCTACAAAATCCCAGCTGCTTTTTTCAATTTTTTTTATTACTTTTCCCTGTGATTGTGTTCATTACTAAAGAAAATATGTTTAAAATTGCTAAATCTAATTACAGAAACATTTTGCAAATATGCTTTAAGCATCAAAAAACTTTCCAATGACATTCTGATATTCTTATATTGGTTATTTTTTTGTTTTTACATTGCATAACTCAAGACAAACATGATAGTACTACTTCAGATAGTGTAAAAAAAAAAATCCCAAAATTCATAGTGAAGGTTTACTGAAAACTCTGTGCATCCTTTTGTATGAACGCACAATGTCCACCCACTTTTCAACATGGCCAGAAAGACCATGGTATTGTTAAAGACTGATATGTTCTCCATATATAAAACAATTATATATTAACGGTATAAATTAAATATAATACTACAAAGTGTATATATATGTGTGTATTTATGTAGTTCTAATTCTATTGTTTCTATCTGCTCATTAGACAGATGGTCTTAAGGTCATTCAGACATAAGACCTGAGCAGGTTGTCCCACTACCCTGACCAAATATAGTAGTACACTTTCCTCTTCCTGTAGTCTCTGGTTCTTTTCCAGTTTCCATAACCAGTCAAAGTTTACTTCAAAAAAAATTACTAGAGCTGGCAACTTTCTCTTGGTGTAGTATTATCTTTAGGTTTCCACTTGATCTAGTCTCATAATTTTCTGTTTGTGCAAAATGGTAATGATTTGAAAGATGGAGGCAGTATAAAATTTGTCTCTTTCCACACATCTGCAAGTATGAAATGAGACTTTGAACTGGGTCTGGCTAGAGTGGAGTTAGCTTTCTTCATAGCAGCCCATATGGTGCTGTGCTTTGCATTTGTGGCTAAAAGTGTTGATAACACACCAAACCTTTATCTATTGCTGAACAGTGCTTGCGTAGCATCAAGGCTTTCTCTCTCCACCTCATGCCCCATCAAAATAAGTAGGCTAGGGGTGGGCAAGAGGTTGGGAGAGGACATAGTTGAGACAGATGACCCAAACTGACCGAAGGGATATTCCATACTATACGCTGTCATGCTCAGCAATAAAAAGCTCAGGGAAAGGAGTAGGAAGAGGGGAGGTTCATGGTTGTGGTCTTTGTCTTCCCAAGCAACTGTTATGCATGCTGAGGCCCTGTTTCCCAGCAAGTAGCTGGACATCTGCCTACTCATGGGAAGCACTGAAAGAATTCCTTTTATTCCTTTTTCTGCTTTGGTTTCTTGTGCAGCTTTTGCTTTCCTTATTAAACTGTCATTATCTCGATCCACGAGCCTTCTTGCCTTCCTTTTATTTTGTCCCCATCCTGTAGAAGATGGGAGTGAGCAAGGGGCAAGGGTGGGTGCTGGCTGGGATCAACCCACCACAGACTTTAAATGGGCAGACAGTGAGACTGCATGTATGTAGATACACACATACATATATATTTATAAATGGATTGGTGTTGAGTTCTGTTTATTAAACACAGTTTTTGCAAAGGGTTGCCATTGGTATAGTGTGAAACAAATCATATCACAAATTAAAATACATAGACATGAAAACACATTTTTTCCATCTGGAGAAAAAAACAATAAAAATATTTACAGGCCTCACTTCTCTGCATGAAAAATCCATGACCTGAAAAGGGCACTTGTTCACACTGTGGTTATGAGACTTAGATCAACATCTTTTAAGTAGCTAAAGAATATCCCACATCTTTTGGAAATAGAAATCCAATAGAAGTTTCCTATGGGGGATATCTCAAAACCAGAGGTAGGAGATTAACAAATTAAACAAATCAGAAAAGACTGAAAAGACCAGACCACATACTCTCTAACCATTGGTAAAACTCTGAAAGCATATGTATATCTTAAAATAGTTATGCACATATACATGTATTTACTACACTACTAAAAATGTTTCTATTGCATTTGTTCTTTTGGGTTAATAAAATGGAAATTTGGAGGAGAGGTGAAACCCATATGACATATCTGTCAAAATATTCATTACAAACAAAACTCTTTACAATTTTTAACAGTAGATGTTATTTTATGCACATGTTTTGATGTCAGCATGATTATCTCTCTGTCGTTCCTGGTTTGTAAGTACTCTTCTTGCTTAATTTGACAGCATTCATTCTCTTCTCTAACTTTTTTAAAGTGTATTTCTTCAGAAAAGCTAGCATTCTGTTGCCAAGTATATTTTTACTGTAGTAAGTAAATCATCACTGACCTTTTCTAGATTGTCTGCAATGTACCTTATTTGACATGATTAACACTGTACAATGTATTGATCATCTTTTATTTCATTGTAGCATTTAAGTACTGTATAATAATTAAAGTGCAGTTTATGCTGTAAATGTTATTTTTCTCCCACACTTTTATTCCTGATGCATACTTTTTTTCCTTTTTTTTTTTGTTTTTTCCCCACTCCAATCTCTTCATTGCTTTTTGGAATTAAGAAGTCATTAATAAAGGAGGTGAGAGAAATAAACATGAAAATTGTTAAATTTGATCTGAATAAGATCCCTAAGATGTCCCCTGTGTATGAGTTGCTTAACTGAAAAGCTAGCACAGAAAATATCTCCAATATTTTCCCAGTGTTTTAGTTTGGGACATTATACCTTGAAGTTGTACCATGCTGAAAAGTACAAAGTTGGACTGAATAGCTACTTTTCAAAGGAAAATGTCTACACATCTAGATGCATGGTAGATCATGATTAGAACTTTGAATTTAATTGAGTCAGGGTACAAAACCAGTAATGAACAAACGTAATACCATATATTAAAAAAAAAATACAATCAAACATTTTTTTAGTTCGGGCAAACACATTTTTGAGTTTTATTTGACAAAATGGCTCAGCACAGCTTAAAGCAGTATGAGAGGAGTTCTGAAATGGCACCTGCCTGCTTATCCATTTGTAATATTGACAGAACATAGATTTGTAGTATGCAGAGTTGACAATTTCCAACCGGATGTTGAAGCACTGATCTACATGACAGGACTGGTGATCATTAGTTGCCATGCTTGAAAAGGATGTGGACAGATTCAATGTGGTTAGGTGCAATCAGTCCTGAAATTAATGCATAAATGGAAGAGACACTTTTTCATTATTGCCTACTTTGGGGGAAACAGTGGGTGCAGTACTGTCAGAGTTCAGACTGATAGATATTGATACAAATCATTTTTATATGATCTGCCTATTTATTAGAATTGCTTTTCTGCTCTCTATATGGAAGTCCATGATGCATTACATTCTGAACTTCCCAATGTTCAGATTGCTGTTCTCACTGCAAGAAATAATGAAATGGATTCATTACTTTATTCTTAAAATATTCTGATTTATTTTAGGATATAATCTTTTCAATGATTTCATATACCCTTTTGTTGTCCAGTTCATTTATTTTACTGTAGAAGGGAACACATTATACATATTTTGAAGACAAAAAATTTCAATAAATTTTTTAAGAGTATGAGAGTCTGAGAAGATACAAAGTCCAAAGGTGTTTTCAGCATTAGTGAAACTCAGGATTGTTAATGTCATGGCAAACACAGAGGAATTATGATCACAAACAATTATTTCTTGGATAAGGGTCTATGAAACAGAAGCATTTTTTGGTGTAGTTTCAGATTTTCTTTCAAAATTATGTTTTGCAAAACAAGGTTCTCTCACTTTGAATTCAGAAGTGCAAAGTTGAATCAAATAATAATCTGTTGGAACCTCAAATTTTGCATATGTGGGGGATTCTCCTTTACGTATTTATCTTTTGAATTCAGCAGATGAAACTGGGAAAACCTGAGTGCTGAAAGAAACTACTGTAAGTTCTCTGAACACAAAGATATTAAAAGGAAATTAACACTACTACAGCGATACAATCAATCTGATTAATAATGATTTATTAGTCTAGGGCTGCAGTGTTACTTCTGGGCTCCAGGCCAGTATCTCTTTAGACAGTTATACTTGTAGAGGAAAAGAAGAAAATAAATCCTTCACTGCTAGTTTTAAAAACAAATCAAACTATTTTTAAGGTGAATATAGAATTAGAATACTAAAAGTAGCAGCAGGAGGGTAAAACACTGGTAAGATATACAAACACAAATGTATCATTAATGTAAACCTAAGAACATCATACCTCTGGTATTTTCAGCTGGGTTTGGGTGTTTATGTTCATAAGAACATTGCTTTCACCTCTAAAACATTATTTCTGAGAGAGAGAATTATACATGATTTTCTTCCAATTTCTTCCTATGCCTTATTTTGAATGTACAATAATCGGGTTATCACCCCTTATTTCTCTTGCTTTAATAAATGCTTCTGTCATTTCATCTTAGATCTGTAGGGACCTCACTTTTTAAATTTTGTTGTTTGCTTAGAGTACGTTCTGTGACAGGTAAGGTGTTCTCTGTACTAACTTCATGAAATAAATAGCTGTTTATACGTTTCCTCAAAATAAAAACTGAAAGTGTTAAAGTTTTTTCTGCAGTATGCTTTGAACTAATTATTTTTGATGATCTGCTGTTTTCGTAGTGTCTGCTAATTCTCTGTTTGCTACTGGAATCCACAAGTCTGCTAATTCTCTGTTTGCTACTGGAATCCACAAGCTCTATATTTTCAGCTAGAAGCAAATAGGCAGAGCTCATATATTCACGTACTGTGGCACAATAGTGAATAGCGATACCAGCTCAGATTCCCACAGCCAGTAGAGATTTGTTGATGCAGTGCAGTGCCTGGGCTAATGAGACTTGATTCTCAGCCAGTGTAGTTAGATGAAGGACTGTACAAATATAGTTGTACTGCTTCTAAATCCAAGACTGATTTACTCAACAGTAGCTTGATTATCTCTAATGATGTTCTACATTGCTTATGGACTTATTTTAAAGTTTATAAAAGTTTATACTAAAGAATATTTCTTGGGCAGTTAATGTTGGGCTGTGTAGCAGCAGCTAGCCCCTGTGTTGTATGGGTAACAGTCATAGGGCAAGTACTTTTCATGATCCACTTTACCTCTGATAGACTCCTACTTCATACATATAGGGAAGAGATCAGCAGCAGCTACTAATGTTGTGCTGTTCTTCTCTACCATGCAATATACTGGGCAGCCTCAGAACTAAAGCAGAAGAAATACAGTGTCAGAAGAATGCTAGACCAATAAAATGCAGATCCTTTACTTCAGTTGTGTAAAATCACCTTCATATTACTGACACGGCAATAAAAGTCCCTTAATTGGGTGACTAGGAACACCATTCACATTTGATGGGAATAATACATTACAGTGATGAGGGCAATTTAAGAATATTTTCTTTCTATAGAATATTTCTTTATTTTATGACTTATACCAGGAAAGCTGCTATTTGCTTGATACAGTGTTAACATATAAAGAAAAACCAAAAAGCCATATTCTAGGCTGAGAATGAGTTAAAACAATATAAGTAAAGTCAAAAAGAAAGACAATAATGACACTGATCCAGGGAACATAAGATTTCTGGTAGTCTATTTGAAAGAAACATTGGTTCTGCCTTTGAACATTTTCCAAAGCTGCAATAGCAAGAGAACATATTTCTCCAACATCCAGTTTCATAGAGAACAAGGCTAATATTCCTTGCTAGCCTAAGTCACAAAGAGATCTACTCCACATGACATTACTTTTATTATCAAGATCAGCACTGAGCAACTTCCTGAGCTGAAAATGATTTTGGCATGATTTGAAACAAACTGCTCATTAACAGCTTTCTTTAGAGGGAGAACATAGATGACAACATTGAACTTGTTCAGATTTTCCAATAAGACAGCCTTCCAGGCTTCAAGAGCTTGCAGACCTGTTTAGACAAATAATGTTTCTCTCAACCGAGGTCTTCCTCTCTATGTAAGCTATGTAAGATCCATCCAGGGTTGAAGGAGTTCATCAGAACTTGAGACATGTAGAATTAAATAAGGAATGATGAATACATCTAGGATGTTCCAAAAATCATGGAGATTCATGGGGAATTTATGTCTACCATCCATATTGTATGTGCAGAAGCTGTTTGTTAAAATAACTTGGAAAAAATATTTGATAACATGGAACAGAAAACAGTTACTGAAGCTTGTAACTTTTAATGTCTTTTTGTCTCCTCTACACCTCTCACAACTTTCTTTATCTTATTGACTACTCTACTGTTTTTGCAAACTCCTCTTCTTTCCCTGCTTGTCCCTTAAATTTTTATAAGACTTCTCTAATTGCCCTTTCCATATACCCATCCACCTCGCTTTATCTCCTTCAACAGATAGTTATTCTGGTGCACTCCGTTCTGGAAAGTGTCATAGAATCATAAAATGATTTAGGTTGAATGAGACCTCTGGAAGCCATGTAGTCCAACCACCTGCTCAAAGACATTCAATGAGAGTAGGTTGCTAAAGACTGCATCCAGATGAGTTTCGAATAAATATCTCCAAGGCTATCTCCAAGGAACAGGGGCAACCTGTTCCTGTAACTGACCAAATTAATGATAAAGAAAAAAATCCCTTAATTGTACCTTCCCATGATATAAATTGCATCTGTTTTCTATTCTCCTATCATTATGCACTCTAAAGAAGAGGGTTTGGCTCCATCTGCTCCGTATCTTCCAATTAGGAAAAGAGAATCCTGATCAATCCCTGATAAGCCTTCTGCTCTTAAGACTGAAAAATGCCAGTTCTCTCAGCCTATCCTCTTCTGTCATGTACACCTAATTATCTTGGTGGCCTTATACAAGACTTTCTTTGGTATGTCAATGTCTTTCTTTTACTGGAGCGCTCAATACTGGACACAGTACTCTAGATTTGGTTCCACAAGTGTTGAAAGCGGGGGGAGGAAAGGGGGAAGTGCTACTTCCCTTTATCTGCTGGCAGCACTCTTGTTAATCCATCTCAGGGTGTTGTTGGTCTTCTTTGCTGCAAGGGCACACTTCTGATTTGTATTCAACGCGTCACCAGGACCCCCAAGGTCTTTTCAGCAAAGCTGCTTTTTATCCTGTCCTAGATTATTCCTGCCCAGATGCAGGACTTTACACTTACCTTTGCTGAACTTCATGAGGTTCCTGTCAGCCCATTTATCCAGCCTGTCAAGGTCCTGAATAGCAGCCCTACTCTCCAGCAGAGCAATTAGTATGGAATCTGTACTACAACGTTCAACTGTAGAAAAAGGAATTTTCTATAGTCCGTACTTAATAGTTTCTCTGTTCATTTTACAGAGGTCTGGTACTGGTTGTTCATTTCCATCACCCTCTCCACCATAAAAGGGGATCAGTAAACAGCAATACTTACGTCTCTTCTGACTTGAGATAGGTCCTTTAAACAGAAGATTTGTTGGTGTAGCACAGCTGCATGGCCTTGGCTCAGTTTTACTGAAAAAAAATGTTGGTATAGCATAAGAAAGTAGACAAGCTAAAACTATGTAAGATAAAAAAGGTAAAAAAAAGGACAATAGTGTAATTGTTGAGACAGCAGTCATTAGCAGCTCAAGGACTCAAGAAGACAAATACTTACCTGAAAGAGTAGAAAACATTAAAAATCCCCTCAAAGAACTGGATGGTGGTGATTAATGTATTCCTAACAGCAATGGAGGTTGACCTTTCCCCACCTAGCATATGACTGCCTGGTCACAGAGATTCATTGGTTGTCTCATTGGGCTTTGTGAGCAAATTAACGTTTGGTCTAGAAGGTATTAGTTTCAGACACTTGTTCTTTGAACATTAACCAATAAACAATTGTACTGTACTTTTAAGTTCTGTGTATCTTGCTTGCAGAGTCAGTGTGTCTGGCAAAGGATATCCAAGGAATAGAGACCCAGAGAGGGAAGATTACAAACCAGCATTACAAGAAGATTGTTGCAGACCACGTGAATGTTCAGTCTGAAGGTCTTTATGTGCTTTACAGAGGTAGCAAAGATGGGAACATATGCTGCATGCCTGCCTATTCCTACACAAAGGAGTTTCCCTAAGCAAGTAGGGAAACCTGCTCAGCTTGGTTTCCTTTTCTCCAGCAAGTGTGCATGACAGTTGGGAACACCAGCTGATGCCTTGCCTGCTGCGTGTCAAGGACAGAATGCAGCTCTCACCTTCCTGGCAACTGAGAAGGTGGATAAAAGGTATAAGTCCACTTCCCACAGCTCTAATTGTTTTCATTTTGACTGGATGAAAAAAACCTAGACAAACCATGGAAAAGGCTGCCACTGACTAAGGGTATCTTTGGTCTTCAACAAACTATTCTTCATCATCCTTAGTCTTCTGTTGCACATAGGAGCAATTTTGTGATCTTCCTTATTCCTCTTCACTGGGGACACAAGAGCAAGGAGAGTAGTCTTCTCATCTCTAACAAACTGTTTCCTCTACAAGCCAGAAGATTACTTGAACTGTTCTCCTTCTGGTCCGCTTCCTTTTGTACTTAGTGCTTGGAGCACAGAACTGTTTTTAAACACTGTAAGGAAATATTTGAGCCACATTATTCATATAAATTATTTTATCTCTTGATTTATGTAATATGTGTGCCTGAAGTGGATGATTTGTTTCATTGAGATCACTATAAGAAAAAAACCCAAACAATGTTAAAATTAAGCATTAATAATTCATACATTTTTAGACATTTGTTTCAGTTAAATAAAATAGAAATGTAGCCACATAAAAATCCATACAGTTTTAAGCTGATTAGATCAATAAAGTATGATCTCATGAAGGATTTTATTATTATTCTTCCTTTCTATGCTAACTGACTTCAGAAAAGCAGTTTCTGTACCTATTTTGTGTTGAATACTACAAAACTGTTAAGTGGATTTATTGTAAGATCATTCAAAACATTCTATTAGTTCAAATGAACTTCTTTGTTAAGATTTATTGTTATAGATAATTATAAAAATGACAAAAAATAAAAATAAACCTAAACATTCTCTCCAGATGTTTAATTTGGATAAAATATCAGCATCAGCCTTCATCATGGAATAAAAGGTTTCAACTTCTTTTTCAAAATCTGCTGATTTCATTAAAAAATGTTTCTAGAACTTACAGCTGCAGAGGTGAATCTGGAGAAACCCATGTCACAGTATCCATCTGAGTTTATAAAGATCTTGAAAAAGTAGTCATGAGGAAACCAGTACGTAAAGAATGTGTTATATATGTGCTAACTTTTTCAGTGATGATGAAACATGACAAGTACCTTTTAACTGGGGTTGGCAGAAAAACAAGACAAAGGAAACAAGTAAGTCTGAAAGTATAAAAAGAAAAGAGAACTTAAAAAACCCACATGTACTTAAAGTCTGAACACCACCATCTATTGCCAGCGGCATCTTATTTTGCCATTCCATTAGGAAGAATTTCACTTTTAGGCACAACTTGGGAGAATTTCAGTATAAAGCTAACAAGACACACCTATCTGTGTCATCTTAATAAAACTCATATCAGTGCATCTAAATAATATATATACAACCAGAATGAAAGATTAAAGGATGTGTTTGTTAAATTTAACTTCATTATGAAGTTTGCAAAATCTGGAGCAAGACTAGCTACAGAGAAGGAACTAGTATATAGTTAAATTCAACATATTCACATTCTCTTCTGATTAAAGTAAAATATAATTAGACAATTTGGATATGTAGTACCAAATCCACACAATGATGTAGATTTTTATTACTGAAAAATAGAAACTGTGCTTACTGAAAATTATCTTGCAATGGTATTACATATATTCCTGTTCTGATACTGAAAAAACCTACAAATTCAATATGTGTAAGTCCCATATTATTCCAACTGTATCAATAGTGAGGAAGGTGAAGAAAGAATTGGGAAAGCTACATCCTGGTTTAAAAAAAAATGCCATCTGACTTTGAATTAAAACTGTCCTAGAATTGTAACCACTGTAGAATTGAAGTCACAATCAATTTTCACATAGTTAATAAAAGCTGCTCACAAATTGAAGTTGGGGATACAAAAAAAAAAAAAAAAAAAGATTTTTGATGCAGCTTTAGTTGGAAGGCAGATTTATTTATTAATGGTATCTCTTGTAGCTTCCTTCCCCTCTCATGAGGTGTGGAGGGTGCAATTTCAGTGACTCTGCTGTAATTCTTCTATAACTCTTCCACAGATGCTTTAATGCCAATCAATCCTGACTCTCTGTAGTAGCTGACTGTCCCCCTAGCACCTCAATTCTATTCATTCAATTCATATTGAATTCTATTGCTGTATTAAAAGGACAGTTGGCTAGCATGGGGAAGACAGGGTTGATTGACTAGGCTTCCGTGCAAGAATCACAGTAGAATTACAGCACAGATGCAGAAATTGCAGCCTGCTGCTCCATGGAGGAGTTTGAATGGAAATGGTACTGGGAGAGAGGAATTGCACCTATCAGAGACATTGCTAATAGTAGGAAAGTCTACCTTAAATTAATCCTCATTGAAAACAATTTGAAAAAATTATGAAACCTAAACTTCATTTTGAAGTCCAGTGGTTTTGAAAAAGAATACAAAGTTATTAAAAGATACAGTCTTTTTTAAACTACTGTTTGAAAAACTGTTTTTCTAAGGAGTGCAGTAATGTTATACTGTTCTGACAGCAGTACTACTCTATAGCTTTGATCATCTAAATATCAGGGATATATTAAAAGCTAAATAGCAGGTTTTGTGAGGAGAAACAGTTAAAGTGTATTCATTAAAACATAGTTTGGCATTTCCATCCTGATTCTTCATTCCAATGACAATTTAAAAAACACACATATATAGTTTCCTTAAACTGGTATTGCTGAATTTAAGTACAGAATAAGTAGATATTTTAGGGGAAATTCAGATATGTTATTAACATCCGCAGACCAAAATCACTTTAAAACCAGACAAACCTTGATTTTTTTTTCCCCAAATGGCTTTTGGAAGTGATTTAACAGAATTTTAATGCTTCCGAGTTCATAAATTTGTGTTATCATAGTTTATATTTTAAGATATTAGGATCATTACTGCATATGGGGACATAGCATAATAATTCAAAAACCTCACTATCGTCTTGCTTTAATTTGCTGTGTGATGAAATTCACAAAGATATTGCCTATGCTATGAGAGATACATTTAGTAAGAGATTTATATTATCCATCTATATCAGTATTTTCAAAGTATTTTTGCAGTATGTCATAGCTTTCAGCTGCTTCCATTTCATTTTGTGATGCAGTAGTGATCATATATGATATTATATAAAACATATTTTAACTCACTAGATTCTTCCATCCAAAAGCTTCCAAACCAGAATACTTGTTTCTACAACTTGTAGCTTATTACAATTGTTACTGTTTTTACCTCTTGGATCCCAATTCTATTATTGTAATTATTTATTTTTTTCTCTTTGTCAGTTTTAGACAGTTTTGCTCCCTGAAATAAATAAGGTGTACTATACATTCAGATCAATAGGTAATAAAATTTAGCAGGATTTATTCTTGATACAAAGTACCTGCCCAGAACAGACTATATATACAGTTTTTACAGGAAGAATAGTACAGGCTTTGACTAACAGTTCCCCAGACTAATAATACTGATAGCAGTTCTCTGGTATCTCAGTTTATACTTTTTAGTATGGATATGGATAATGTTACTCAAATGAGCCTTTGGAATATCTAGAAACCTTTGATCTCCCTGATCATAGTTATTCTATGCACAGGTATGTGACTGACACATAGTTATGACTGGATAGATTAATGTTCTTCTTCTGGCAAGGAACAAAAATCTCGAGATCCTGAAATGCATACGTTTTTGACATGAAGACAGAGAGGATCCAGTGCTTGTTGGTTTTGGTGCTTATTTTCCCCCCACTGTTAAATTATTAACTCCTCCACTCTGGAAAGTTCATTGGCATTATTTCATCCTATACATATCACTTGTGTTTGGTTGTTTGAACAAGATAGTTCACCAGGTAACACTATATAACACACTATTGGCCTAGTCTGCACTTAGCATTATGCTTCACTCTGCAGAGCTTCATGACTTGAAAGAAATAGTGCCAATCCAAATGGTGACCTAAATAGTTTCCATGCTTACATTTCAGTCACACTTCAGGCACATGAGAAGGCTCATAGTGGCTCTTTTGATGAGGTAGATTTGCAGCATATGGCTGCAGACTAGGAGAACCACAGATGTTGTGGCTTTCCAAATGATGACAGTTCTGTTTGTGCTTCCTCCTCTTTCTTTTCTCCTCCACTTTGCCTTACCCCCACAGACCTCAGCTTCATGCCTCTTCACCACTACCTCTATTGTCCTGGTACAGCTGTGGACTTGAAATGGGATACTACACCACCTGATGGGAAGAGCCCAACCATAGAAAGGTTATATTTTTAGCCCAATGAGTTTTCCCATCCAGTTCATCACATGTCCACAGAGGGACCTGAACTGACAGAGGGCAGAGTGTAGTGCAGGGGCAGGATCAGCCAGGTAAAGGCAACTTTAACATTTCATTTAAAAATTTCTTTTGCTTTCTAGCAACCTATTACCAGCATGTTGGACTGAGGTAGAAAGAAGGTGTCATGGTCTTCTCGGGAAATGTGAGGTCCCAGAACCACAGCAAGGAAGTAGGAAACAGGGTTTTTCCTGGGAACTGACACTTTTACCATGACTGGTTTCTACCTTATCCAATAATTCTCTTAGTAGAATCATCAACACATCACAAATCATGTGATACCATATTTACTGTCTTGATGAAAGTCTAGTAATAAAGGTCTAGTATGTATCTCAGATGAAATGCTGGTAGAAACATATCCATTGTTTCTTGTTTATTAAGTTCCTTACTTATTCAGTTCTAGCTATTAGTATGTGGTTTCTTCAAACGGTTTAGTGTCTTATAAAGTATCTGGAAGCTTCTAACATAAATATTAAGTAACAGGGATATCAGCATGGCACCAAGAATTACTCTCTGCCACAAAAATTTCATGGAAGGGGAACAATTATTATCAATCCACTTAAGATTTCTCTAGAAGAGAACAAAGGCAGAGAAAAGCACTTATCTTTATCAAATTTTATAACCAAATGTAGGAACTGCTCTGACAATGAAATTAAGTTTGTTTTATAAATATTGACTGACATTACTGATAGTTTATTATTTGCTTCTTTATTGACTGAATCCTGGACTGGGTTTTGCTTTTTTTTTTTTTCTTTTGTCCAAGACTGTTGTCAGACTACATTTACAGTTTTGTGGAAGAGTGGAGGACTCAGGCTGCTAAAGTTAATTTTCTTGGCCTGCTTTTCCAAGGCTAGGTACAAATTATATGCAGTCTTGCATTAAGAAAAAAAAAATTATAAAAAAAGATAAAAAGAAAAAGAAGTAAAAACATAACCTAGGTAATAAAAATCCTTAAGTATTATTCAACAATTATTTTATTTTTGTGGTGTAAAGACTGACCCTCTTTCTTTTCAGAATTTTGAACAGAAGTAATTCTTGAAGAGATTTCATTATCTCTGTCTACTAATAAACCTATACCACTAGTAATATTTTGATCTTTGGTAGGGTTTTTGGTTGTTTTGGTTTTTTTTTCCCCAGAAGCTTGGTGTTATTTTTCTTAATCCTGGGACCTAATATTTTAGTGTATTGTCTTCAGTTTTTTGTATCAGTTCTGTGCTGTTAATAATTTCCTGGTTTTACTGTTTACTTAATATTTTCCCATTTTATTTCTAATTTCTACCTTCACTTTGATACAAGTGAACTTTTATCAAATTTGTCCTGTTTCTTCAGAAAGGGTGTTTTCTTATCTGTGGGCCTTGCTTGAACTGGATAGCAGTTCTTTTCTTTCAAAGGTATCTCAAAACACAGGTGTAAGAAATTCTTGCTTTTTAGTTTGGTTTCTCAGGGGAAGTTATGTTAGTTATTATTCTGTTACTTGAACTCTTTAACATATAAGGAAGGTCATTCAGAAGTCTAATGAGAAAGCATATGACATTATGCTTTCAATATGCATTCTCATAGAATCATAGAATCATTAAGGTTGGAAGAGACCTCAAATATCATCGAGTCCAACCGTCAACCCAACAACACCATGCCCACTAAACCATGTCCCTAAGTGCCGCATCTACAAGTGTTTTAAATACTTCCAGGAATGGTGACTCAACCACTTCCCTGGGCAGCCTCTTCCAATGTTTAACCACTCTTTCAGTAAAGAAATTTTTCCTCACATCCAATCTAAACCTCCCCTGGCGCAACTTGAGGCCATTTCCTCTCGTCCTTTCGCCAGTTACTTGGGAAAAGAGACCGACACCCACTTCGCTACAGCCTCCTTTCAGGTAGTTGTAGAGAGCAATGAGGTCTCCCCTCAGCCTCCTT
>NW_008824238.1:3560267-3561937 GCF_000699105.1 Pygoscelis adeliae | reverse complement strand
GGCTCATCTCTAGTGAGCCCGGTTTTGTCCCCTCCCCCCTTCAAACCTAGTTTAAAGCCCTCTCAATGAGCCCCGCCAATTCATAAGCAATGACGCTTTTCCCCCTGTGAGACAGCTGGACTCCATCTGTCACCAGCAGGCCCGGTGCCGTGTAAACCTCCCCATGATCAAGAAAGCCAAAATTCCTCTGACGACACCAGCCCCTGAGCCACGTGTTGATCAGGTGTGTTTTCCTGTTCCTTCCAGTGTCCTTCCCTGCCACTGTAGGGATTGAGGAAAACAATTCTCACCTTTATTGGAAGGATTTATTTGTATGAAAGTTACACTGCCTTTGTCAGTTGAGCAAAGGCAAAGCTGTGTAAGCTCTCTAGTGTGGATGCAACTATACCATATGAAAATAACATATACTTGCACAGATTAAGCTTTATCTGTTCAGAAAAGGTTTCACAGTGTAGCTTTCTTCCATTTCGACTATACAGGTATAGCTAAAAAAAAAAGTCACCAATTTGCTTTGCTTTAAGCTGAGTCACATCTGAGCTGTACTATAATACTGCCCTTTATCAGAATTAGGTGGGAAGGTGTTTTATGTTGTCAGGTTTATGCCTTGAACACTGAATTTTTTCAACGCATAGAGTTGGATCTGTATCAGGTTTCAGGATGTATAGTCCAAGATTTAACGAAGTTCTGGAACAGACTACTAAAGCAAATAATTTATAGCATATTATGACATTTGATTGTTTCTTTACTATCCGAAAATAAAAACAATCAGTGGGATAATACTAAAAAGATATAACAGAGTGAGCATATTAATAGTGCGATGTTGCAATAATTTCCACAAAAGAATGTGAATACTCTATACAAGCATATGGCAGAATTTGTGTGACTGTTTGAATAAGTAATGACCTTTTACATGCCTCACTGATACCTGCACAAAACCTGTGTGTATCTCACTAGTCTAAACAATGTTATTAATGGCTTCAGCTAATATAAGATGTAGACTGGGATATGGACAGGAGTTATCTGGTTTACACTTATTCTAAAGAAAAATAAAGAAAGCATAACAGTTTGGAGGAAGTTATTAAGGCTGAAAACGTGACATTCTAATCAAGTTCTGTCAAAATGAGGAGAACCTCATTATTATTAAATATATAAGACAATTTGTATTGTCTAGACAGAATCTTTTTAGAGAGCCATGATACATGGACATCTGCCAGCAAAGCAGAGGAGGTCAAATTAGGAAGCAGTGAGCCTCCACATGTGACCTGGGAAAGATAACCTCCTTGCAGAGTTCCACTGCAGCCAGCGCAGTTTGCCTGACCAAGCTGATGTGGTCTATAGCAACCTTCAGTACTTTGGGTTCTGCGCTAAGTCTTTTTTTCCACATGCTGTTTAATATGTGTATTTTGACTTTAAAAAACTAATTGAACTACACCTTTCCTTACCTGAAATATTTCCTCACTTTTTCACAAATGAAATGGGAATAAGTTTATCTACCCTTTTTTGTATTTTAAGAATCTAGAGGTAAAAGTGCTCTACAGCACTTTATGATAATTTATTTGTTAATACACCACCAAAAAGCATTCTCTGATATGCAGCTTGAACTTTTCCATTCTTAGTTTAATCCTATTACTGCTGTTTAAATCCAGATTTATCACTCTGAGTGATTCTTC
>NW_008824238.1:3543937-3554211 GCF_000699105.1 Pygoscelis adeliae | reverse complement strand
AGACCAACAAAGCTGGTGAAGGGTCTGGAGAACAGGTCTTATGAGGAGCAGCTGAGGGAACTGGGACTGTTTAGCCTGGAGAAAAGGAGGCTGAGGGGAGACCTCATCGCTCTCTACAACTACCTGAAAGGAGGCTGTAGCGAGGTGGGTGTCGGTCTCTTCTCCCAAGTAACTGGCGAAAGGACGAGAGGAAATGGCCTCAAGTTGCGCCAGGGGAGGTTTAGATTGCATATTAGGAAAAATTTTTCACTGAAAGGGTTATCAAGCATTGGAACAGGCTGCCCCGGGGCAGTGGTTGAGTCACCGTCCCTGGAGGTATTTAAAAGACGTGTAGACGTGGCACTTAGGGACAGGGTTTAGTGGTGGACTTGGCAGTGCTAGGTTAACGGTTAGACTTGATGATCTTAAAGGTCTTTTCCAACCTAAACGATTCTATGATTCTAAGTGTAAAAGTTTTTTTTTTAGTGAATCTATAGGACTATTAACATCATGAACAGACAGAAATATATAAAGAACAGGTATCTTCAGATTACAGGTTGTAAACCAATCCCAATCTCCTACCTTGGATTAAAGTCCAAAAATATCAAGATTTTTATATCTATCTTTTCTCCTAAATAACATAAGTGAGGTAACACTCTTAATACTCACAAAACTTTATCTGTTTATCTGTAATTGCTATGAAATTATTTTTCAGAGAGAGAATTCATTTGCCTTTTAAGTTATATGTTGGCCAATTGTACACTGGAGCATTAAGTTCCACTGCTTATAATCTACAGGGAAAAGGTCCTCAGATCTCTGTAAATAAGTGGACTCTTCTTTTTAAAATATTAATATTTTAAATAATTCTAATGAAATTCATTAGAGTAAACATTATTTATACACTTCTTTCACATTGCCTTTAATTGTTTTTTTTTTACAAAATTAAGAAAACCTCATGTTTTACGTTTCATATCAACATTTTTCATGTTTTTGATCATTCTGTTTATCTTTTTTAGTCCTTTTCTTTTTACTTGTGTGTATTTTAAAGACAGAATAAGCAAAGTTCATCCTACGTAAGATATATACAATTGACTATAACAATGCTAGTATAGTATTTTTAATACTCATTTATACATCTTTTTAAACTAAATTTAACTTTTTGAAATACATTCTAAAGCAGTATAAATCAGTGTAGGTCTGCTGAACTTAGTTGGGCTTTACTGATTGAAGAGCTGATCATTTATATGATGCCTTGAATGAAAGTTCATGCTAAAAAAATATAAATTTATGCATTGTGCAGAATAAAGTCAATTACTCTATTTGAAAGGTTATAATTTATTTAGAACATCAGAACTAAAAACAAGTCAAAAACATTTGCCTACAATGAATTTTAGGAGCCCTTTTTTACCATTCACCTGCCTAGATTTGTTGGGGTCTTGCCAGATCTTGTCTCACACGCCTGTGTCATCTCACAGATCCTTTTTTCCTACATATGAATACATATATTAGATAATGTTTCTGTTGTAGATTCTTGGGCATCCCAGTACAAATTTCTTCCTTGTTGAAAATAAAAGTTATTTTCCAACTTTTATTTCCTACTTCTTAGATAGTATCAGATCTGTAAACACTTCCTCTCACCTGTAACCATCACTTTTCTTGATAACATCAGTGATGAGCTTATCAGAGCTATTTCGGAAGCTCAAGTAACTCATGTCAAATAGTTTCTCTATTATTTAATATATGTTTACTTTTAATAAAGACTGCTAAGCAGTTGGTTAGGAACAATTTCCTTGTGTGTTCTTAACATATCATACTCATCTAGGTGTTTATAACTTTAACTGTTTTTTTCAACAAATTTGCAAATAACTGTAAAGACTCACTGGTCAGCAATTCTTGGGATTACTCCTAAAGTCTTTTTGAAGTATTCCAATGCTTTCAGTAGATTGAGTTGGTAACTCTTCTAATAAAGTAGAAGAAAATAAAAATGTTAAACAAATATTTCTTCTGTATTTGGAAAGAACTAATATGATGGCTCATAACACGAGGATGATGTTCTCCACTCCATCGATAACTGGAGAGTTCGTTAAACAACATCTACTAGAGATAAACCTTTTAAATGAGCTGGCCAGAGTAATTTGCATCAAGGAGTAGTAAAAGAGCTGGCAGACCTCTCAGAGTTATTGATGTCTATTTTTTTCTAGCCCTGAAATACTGATTAAAAAATCTATGAACATACAACAGTATTTACTTTGCTTCAATATTCAAAATTGGCAACCAGATTGACTTAGGTAGCTGGTTTGGCACTAACCTCATGTAACTTTAGGAAAATCTTGGTAACATTTATACAATGGAATTATAATAATGTGCTTTTAAAAAAAATCATTTTGGTCAAATAAACTCAGTAGAATTCTGATTTCCAAGGAATGTGTGTGTATTTAATATTTTAAATCTTTGAGCAACATTTCACCTGACAACACATGATATTCTAACTAAAACATGAGCATTAAGAACATACACAAATGGACTTAAATGTTGGATCTAAAAAGTTCTCATCATTGATTACCAGTGGTTCTAAAAGGGATTTGTAAGGCTACAAGATTGGCCAGTTGCCTTATCAATGATTTAAAAGTAAATATAAAGTCATTGTAAAAAAAATAAAGTTGTGCTGTAAGAAGTGATATCTGCTATATCTAAAGAACAGGGGACTGAGTTCTGAAAAGCAGTGATTTGGAGAATAATCTAGTAGTTATATGGGCAAGCAACTCAATGTCAACACCTAATGCAACATCATAGTGACAAAGTAAAGTGACACATTACTTTTGGAGTACATTACATTTTGGATGCATAAGTAGAGGAGTTGTGGAAAAGGAGGCAGTGATTTTGTTGTCATATAAGATATTGGTGGGATGCACAGAAAAATTGGAAAGGGTTTGGGAATGAGGTGGAAATTAATTCAAAGACTGCAGAAAGCATCCTAGAGTGGTAGATGACTATAATTCAATCTGCTTTCTTTTTCAAAAAGTAGATTGTGAGGTGACATGCACAAATACACTCACTAGAAGGAAATACCAGCAAGCAAAATTTTCTTTAATAATTTATTTAATCTAATTGAAAAAGGCATAAAAATCTTGACATTGAAGATAATAAGTTTAAAAGATGAGAGGCACGCTTTTAAGAGGTAAGCATGACTCTTGCTACAAAAGGGAAGTGGGGCATTCATCTTACTGCCTGTTTACAGGGAGCAAGCATCAGTCATTTCTTCTCTTCCAAGGTTTCTCACTCTTCCCTCCTTGAAAGAATTAATTTTTTTCTGTGTAAGCTACCATCCTCCAGACCTGGCACACACCCATTTGCTTCCTATCATTATTATTTTTATTTTTACTTTGAATAAGGGACATCAAGGATCACTATGGCAAATTATGGAAAAAAATGGAGGTACAAAAATGTGGTAAGAACATTGTTGTCAGCAATGTCTATTAGTCAAGTTCCTAATTAGTAATTTGACGTATGGGAAATTTATGTTTTTAATACATAACAGATGGATGAATAGAAGTATAACATCAAGTAAACTATCAGTGTTCCCACCCTTTTAAATTGACACAATTATTATTACTAATTCCACTTGTTCTGTGGTAGAATTTTTCAGTGTTCTTTTTAGATGACAAAGTAGCTTACACAAAAAGGATAAAGGGTTGACTGTGGTTAGAAGAAAGATGATGAAAATATAAGTTTACATATGATTCAACTTCATTCAGATTATGTAGCATGACAGAACTGGATATGGGAACTGGTAAGAATCTTGGAAATAAACAGGTGGAAATTGTGGCCTACTCAGACAACATGGATCTTGGCATCAAGAAAGGGGTAGAGAATATATAAAATTTGGTAAGGTAATTTTCAGTATTTCAGTTTTACTAAGTATTCTAAGCCTAAACCAGAAGAAACCTATAAAAATTGATTCATTAAAAAAATAAAAAATCTTTTAAAAAATAGTTTTCCTTCAGTATGCTTGCTTCAGGTAAGCAATTCCATTGAATTCATGAAACATTTATCTGGTTTTTGCCTTTCTGGCTGTATGAAATAGTTCTGCTGTCTTTTGGTCAACTTACTTGGTAGATGATAGTTAGGGATCAAACAGAAGATATCAAAGCAGTGGTAAGGATGAGATGGGATAGAAAGGGATGAGTTATTTACAAATAAAGAAAGAATGTACCTTCTGATTTGAGAAGACTGCTGATACTACCCAACTGACAGCATCATAAGAATATTCAGAGATTTTCTCCCCATCTTGTTTTCAGAGTTTGTAGTAAGATATGACAGGTTCTTTTACTGGGACTGAGGACCACAAACTGTCCATGAACAAAATAAGTGTAAAGAGGGCAGCAGATATCTCACTTCCTTATTTTATAGAAAGAAATTAATGTATTTTTTGGTCTGTATAACATTATCTATATTTTAACTTTATGTCTGTCATTTAGAAATTGGGAATTCAAACACGTGCATGAAAAGACTAGAAGAAAGTAGGAACTAGAAATGGTATTTCATTTTAAATCACATGGAAATTCTCTAGGTGAAGGCAGGGATGATAATAGTGAAAAAGATATGATGTGCCTTCCTTTCCAAAAAATAAGGTCTGAAACTATTCAGTGATCACCTTTCTTCTCAGTGATCATGACATTACCAGTCTTCTTACTCATACAGTCTTACCTCATCTTTCACTTCTAGACTACGTTCAGTCAGATCTGCTTTTAGAGAGTATACAAATATATAAAGTGTACTTATCTACATTTCTTTAATAGATTACTCTGGAAAAAAAAAATATACTCATGAATGAGGTACACAGTTGGCCCGTTGATGTATGAATATGTTTTAAATAAAGAACTGTTGTATAGAAGTGTGCATATGCAAAGAATAAAATCAGTTTCTCATGTTCTAACTTTGTGAATAACAGAACAAACAAGAAAATGAAACAACAATAATTGTTGTGTGGCATTCCCTTATCACTTCCCTAATATTTAGTAAAAGACATAATTCCATATTTTAAATATTCTATTTTCTGTGTTTTGCAGAGTATGATAAGTATTTATGGTGATTTTTTTCCTTCTTGAAAGCACATCCAACAGTGAAACACAGACATGATAGTATTTTGCTGTGTCTTTCAAAATTACCCTTAAAATTATCTTTTGTCACTACTCCGTGTTCTTTCCTGGACTGAACAGGAGACTTTATTGAGAGTGAAACTACTATCAGTAATCACAGATGAACAAAGGTGTGTCCAAACGTGTTAAGAGCAGAAGCAGGGATATCCCAATACTCAGATAATGAATGTTAGCTGTCTCTAGAGGAAAAGCTCCCAGTCTATACTCTGGCAACATTCCAAGTCTGGAGAGAGAAAGCAGCTCCATATGTGTACTGAAAATTATCTAGTGAAGATTTAACTCAAATAGGAAAGAAAGTTTTTAAAATTTCATTTTAAAAATATGAAATGACGCATGTGGACTTTTGCGAGATTTTTATAAATAAAAAAAGTAAATAAAAGATGGAAATATTTGTAGGATTGAAAAAATTTTCAGGGTATTTTTAAAGTTAGAAAATATTTAACAAAATATTGTTAAATGTTTAAGCAATTTAGTACTCTATCTCATTTGAGACAAAATAGTTAAAAACTTTGTTTAGAAGTTCACAATCTTGTTTGAAGTGAAACAAAACCTAGTTAAGAATATTATTTCCCAGACAAAGCAAAAATGAATTATATTTCTTGATGTTTGTTTTTGGATTTTTTTTTTTAACAGGTGCTTTTAATACCTTTGTAGGACACTTATACTGCTCAAAAAATGAGATCTGGTATAGCTCTATGATCCATGTATCAAAACACAGAATGGTGTTTTTATAGATATGCCCATATAAAAGGCTTTCTCTGACATTAAGAAGTTTGTGAGGGGTATAAAGAATATTATATTACACCTTGTCAACATTTCCTACTCACTGTTTGATAGTTTCTGTAGTGAGAGTGTTTTGCTCAAAAATTATGGTATGCTAAATAGGACTGGTATTTCAAATTATTTCTTAACTGGTAGCTGTATAATGCATTTAAGAACGTTGGCACATGATTCACTGTTTCTTGTACTACCATTGTTTTCTTTTCTTTTTTTTCCTTTTCTGAGTCAATAGAACTTTAGAAGTGGAATGTTCATGTAAGAACTCAGCTAGATTCTGTTTCTTCATATTTATTGTAAGAGTACCCAGAAGGTGCTATGTGTTTTCCAATCACATTAAATCAAAGTTCTTTCTCTGCAAAATACACATTCTAAAAAAATTAATACTGTTTTGATAGTGGCCTTGATTTATTTATGTATCCATTGAATCTAGTAAGAAGCAATTTTTTTTCTTCATTGGAGTGGTTACCATTAACAATTTTTCAGTGGCCCTTGCAAGTAAATCACATTGTATTACCACATTACCACTACATTTACAGTACTTCCTTGCTATTTCTTTCATAGTGTATCTGCAATAATGGGACTACCATATAAATTTAGTTGCATCTCTTAAAAGCAAAACTAGGGAGTTAATGGCAGCAAACTCTTTTGGAAGTAATTTTCCTTCTAAAACAAAGCAATCTTTGGTATTTTTCTGTGCCCTTTACATATAGAAAGACTTTTTTAATGTGTTGCTCTTGGTTACATTTTTTCAGGCCAAAGTCACTTTAATAAATATGTTCAGTGTTCAAAATAAAATATTGTAACAAATTTATATGCTGCTGGTTTCCAGATACAGATTTGTGACAGTAGACAAATCAAGTTTTATAGGGAGCTGGTATGGAGCTATACTACAATATGATTCCAATTACCTCATACATAGCAACATCACAGTAGCCATTTTATTCTGCTGCATCACTACAGGGAAGAGGGAATGGAGTCAAACTTTTCTTCCTTTCATTTGTCTTCTGCTGGAGTTGCTGCTAGTCAATTGGTCAATGAGGACCTTAAAGTCAATTAGAGAAAGACACTTCCCTGCTGACAGAAGGAATAACTGCCCCATGCTCACCTGTCCAGATACACCTCTGTCTTCTTCCTTAATCTGCTCAACAGAAGGAAGCTCTTTTGGTGTGTGAAAAACGGGGAAAAAATCCTACTCTTCCACCATATTGGGCTTTAATGGCAACAACACAGTCTGAGGTAGAGGTCGGCTTAAGGGCTGATTTTCCTCTTATTTACCATATTGACACCAACTGCTTCTTGATCCTGAAAAATGATTTTTCTTGATATTTGTACTAGTTTGTAATGGTAGGTTTACATTTTTCACAAAAGTTGTTTCAATTAGCATGATTGCTCAGGTTATGGTTAGGATTCAGTCAGCTACCACTGGTTTACAGGAAGCTGTTAGCAAAAGATGCTGGAGCCAGGTTCCTTCTTAAAATGAAATGCAGTTCAGAAGATGCTGAAGACATCTCTATGTCCAGCATAAATGTGGAAGCACGTCAAATGCATGAGATATATATGCATATAAGTGGGTTGTTTTTTTGGGGGGAGGGAACTGAGGAATTTCAGTTATAACCTTTATTGCAGTCATTACTGCCTGCTGTCCAGGCCTTCTATGACCACCACTCTGATATCCAAAATAGCCTTTTATGACTACTGCGTAATAGCTAATGAAACCTCTACTTTAATAATTAAATAATGAAAAATCACAGCAAGTTTTTTCTGTAAACACTGTGCAGAGTCCTTTTTTACTTACTTCTGCCAAGAAACAGGCCAAGAAAACTAGCTTCAAATATATTAAGAATCTCTAAATAGGTTTGTAATACCAAATATTGCATTAGTAACCTTTAAGAAGAGACCTTAAAAGGTGTTAAATAGCTGAAACTGTTAATGCAGTGCTACTTAGCTCTTAATGCACTGAAGTTAGCAAAGCATTTTAGTAAACCTGAAGGGTAACTATCTATTGCCTATTGTTTCTCTCTTAAATTTAAATTCATAACCTCACCTAGACAGAAATGAAAAGACAGAGAAAAGATTGTGCTTTAAAAAATTTTTTTTTTCCTTTTTTCCTGTATTAGAAACTGGAGTAGATATCATGGGAAAGAAAATCAAGAAACAGCAGATGTCATATGTCACTTTTACAGTTATTGATACTAAGAAAGTAGCAGTTTGAATCCATTGAGATTCAGTATTGTATGTTTATGGGTTTATTTAAATTGTTAAAATAGAATACTTTTATGCCTTTAAATATTTTATGATTCATGGCATTTATGTTTTAGAATCTTATCCATGTGCCTTGTGTAATGGTAGATTTTTTCAGAAGCTTTTATTTGTTTTAAGATAGAAGCAAATTACACCTTTAAACCATAGGTTACAGAAGGAAAAAATAATGGGAAGATAGAAGAGTAAATGTATTCGTGAGATGACTAAATGTTGCATGCATGAGGCAAAGATATATCCTGAGTATTCAAGGACTCCCAAATAAGTAGAAAAATGTGAATTAGGACAATTTTATTTTCATCTGTAACTGTAGCATAAACTAATCCAAACGAAGTATAGAAGGCTTTTTGGTTTTTAATATTTTTATATACCATTACATCTTTTTTCCCTGTAACTTTTAATAAGGTAGAGGAGATATTGTAGTTAGCCTATAGCATTTTTGTAATTTAACAATACGGTTTTGAAGATGTGCCTGAATTAATTGAGCTTTGACATGTCACAGGAATCCACATTTTTAAGGGCACTAAGACTTTGCTCTAAATTTCCTTGAGAAAGTAGAAAGTAGAGCAGTTGTCCATTCTGGTATGGACCTGAGCGTCAGTCCTAGCAAAATAAATCTCATACTCCTCAGAAAAAAAGTGTTGTGTGTACTTTTATTACATTGCCATTGTCCATCCCTGGCAATTTCCCACTGGGCGATCTGAGAATGTTCTATTCTATAATAAAAAATATCTTTTCTTTTGTTTTACTCTTTCTGATAATAAATGTTCCTTTATGAGAGTGATTGGGAAAGAACACAAACTCTGGAAGAATAGGGGAGATGATTCTTCCTTTTGGGGAAACAGCATGCCCTGAAAGGAGGGCCAGAGAGAAAGTTCACAGTACCACAGTTTCTGGTGGGCAGCATATTCATTGCATAAAGCTGCGAATCTGCAGGTCAGGCAGAGATGGAAAACGCTGTGAGGAGCAAGGACAGCCAGCCAAGCCTCAGAAGAGACAGAAGGAAACTCCCTAGGGAGGGACCAATGGGATTTTGGTGGAGTTTGCTGCAAATCGGAATGATGTTCACAGACTGAGCCTAGAAATCAAGCCTGGAAACAGGCCCTTCCTGCAAGGGCTCAATGAGCAAGAAAAGCTGATTATAAACGTTTCTTATTTTTGCTTTGTCTTTCCTACTTATCTTGATTCCCTGCTGTTTAAGAAAAGAAATTACAATTACCCCATTTGGGATTCTAATAATAATGGGCTTTTTTAGGTGAAAAGCTTTTCAGTTTTCTTTGGAGAGCCTCCTGCAGTGGTACATGTGGTCGAAACGGGTCCCACCATACCTTGAGTTAGTTAGGGTGCCTAAATGTGTTTTAACATGACTGCCCGTCATATGGACCTAAACCTCTAAGGCTGCAGTGGCAGCCTACATCAGTGTCAATACTGGCTGCTGCAATCCCATCCCTTCCTGCGTCCCTGAGCACATGTTTCCACCCTTCTCCTGTGCTGGCTTTGGATCACGTCAAACTCTGTGCCAAACTGCTTCAGCATGCTAACCTAGCAGAAAATTATTTTGTTGTCTTAAATGTGTGGGCTTAATGGTTTCTAGCAGAGTCAGATCAGGGGCTGAAATAAGTCAAGAGAGGACATGTTAAGGTGGCAGTGGCACCTAGTGTTTAGATTAGTCCGAGCTACTGTGGAAATTCGCTAGCCATGCAAACATGGTATCTACATTGCCGATGTTTTCTGAGGGATCTGATTTGATAAATCCACTATTTGTTTCTTAACAATCCATCCTGCAATCGCTTCACAGAGGAGTCTGATTGGCATACATAGTTAGCACAATATCCTCTTATTGTTTTTTTGCTCAGATGACACGTGCATATAAACAATTTTGACAGTTTAACCACATATGCTTCTTAACTTGTGTGTTTAACAGTTTGTGTACTGCCACATGCATATACTGGAGAATAGCAATTAGTAAACTCAATGGCATATTTCTTCTTTCATAGATGAACATACAGTAATCCAGATCATCAGTGAAAGTGATACAGATTTGAAACAATTAAAATGTACAGTAGTTTCTCCCAAAGATGTTGTTTCTATTTAAAT
>NW_008824238.1:3536324-3543912 GCF_000699105.1 Pygoscelis adeliae | reverse complement strand
GGAAATAGAGGGAAAAAAAGTCTCAAAGTGTATGAAACTTCTGAAGTCCATTCATTCTATAAAATAAATAAAAAAGGAAATTATCTCAGCAATCACATCAGAATTTAAATATACTAGTTTTCTACTTCAGAGCAATTTAATTGTCTGCCACCATATTTATCTGCCATGTTTTGATTGAACAAATTATTTTGCTTGTTGTGTTGTTAATTATTTGTTCAAGAATAATTTCACATTCACCATTCCACTCCTGTCTGAAAGCTGTCACCAGAAAAACCTAAAATAGAAAACAGCATTTTGGTCACTTTATTTCCTATTTGAATTTCAAAACCTTTTCAACATTTACTACACTGTATGGCCTCCGCTTCAACTATGCTTAATCCCTAAATGTGTTGCCTTTCTTTTCTGTAAAATGAAATCAAGAGGATGTAAAACATTTTCACTGAGGAATGTGGTGCTTAAAACTAGGTGTTCAATGCAGCTTGTATTTGAGCCGTCACCTAAGCAAATAACCCAACTGGCCTGCAATTAGGATACAAATTTTCCTGTAAATAGGAAAGTGCCCAGCTGGCGTGCTAGCTCACAGCTTCATCAGATCTAATCCAGGCAAACTGGTGCTAAACTGACTTTAGCAAGCCTAACATATACAGCAGCCTCAAGTCCAATATAAAACACAATATTAAAGTGCATAGACTATTGTTCTAGTGGTACCTAATTGTAGTGGGAGGGGTGGACGGATGCCAGATCTCTTCCATGCCAGAGCTGCCAAGCTGCTCCCAACACCAAGCCTCAGGGCAGTTTGGATGGGCAGACCTGCCACCTCTCCTCCTGAAGCCAGCTTGCTGTGCTGCCAAAAATACAGGACTTCTGAGACCAAAAGGGAAGCAAACCAAAAGGAAGCAGGGAGAATTCAAGTCTAATCCCTACTCCCAGAACAATTTTTGTCTTTTTTCTTCTTCCCAATGACTGTGTAATATAAACATGCAGATAGTTCAGGAAACAGGAACCAGAAGTTTCTAAAAACTAGTTTTTCTATTCATCCACTTATTCATAGTGATGTGCATCCATAGCACTTCTTTTTTGCACCCACAGCATGATTTTTCTGTGGTATTCTCTTAGGCAAGAAGGTGAGTCTACTGATGCATTATGGATTTGTTAAAACATGAATTAGAAATTGTGCCTCTTTTAGTGACCTCAAAGGAAAACCTGGATTTTATTAAAGACATGCAGCCAAATTGTTACTAGCTTTTCATCTTTATTCCCCAAAGCATAGCAGCAAAGAAAAACTTCACTGTTTAAGGGGAAATCACACAATATGGGTTTGCACAAGCAACATAATAGTCCCTCTTCCAAACTTCTCAGAGCCCATTGTGTCAGCCTTTCCCATAAAAAAGTCTTTGGTCTTCCTCCACATTATTTGCATCTCCTTTATGTTTCTGCAGGAAACATCCTTTTTTTTCTTTTTTCTTCTTTTTAACAAACACTGAAATTAGCTGAACTAGGAGTTCAAAGTAAAGACTCTCATCCTTATTTCCCCCTCCTTTTTTGCCCATAAGCTTCCTCCTTCAAGAAAACTTGCTGTATTAGGACAGATATTTCCAGGAATTAAGTTGAAAATGTTTGGATGTTGCTGTGTCTTAATTGTAGAGAACTTTTATTTCAGGCTATTACTGAAAAATCACCCTCTTTTATACAAGAGGCAGTGGATCCATATTTAATATTTGGTTTCAAAATCAGAAAGCTCTCCAATGAATTACATTACTTTGTCTTAAAGTGCTTAAAGTAAAAACACTGAACCCTTTTGATTACTCTCTGGTTTCAAGAATATACTTCAATATACTGTCTGTCACTTTTCTTTACCATGTGCCAGAAAGGAGAAAGAATGAGAATGTTTACTGATATACTAATAGGGCATTGCATACCATTTACTACCTCATTCCCAGAGCAAATAAGGGTAAACAGTAGATTCTTCTGTTTATTACCTTCGAAATACAAGAGAGCTGTTGAGAAGGATGTTGCAATTTTCAGTTGTATCAGTGCCACAAACTGTCTTCCCCTTATCTTCTAGTGAAGAAAGGGAGGGGAAAGTTTATTGTGCATTTAAGGAGTGCATCTAAATGCTAGTTTCCCTTGCAATAATTAAGAGAACCCACAGGTTGCTCAGTTTGGTTTAATCTATTGCAGAGGAAGCTGACCACACTGTGAGCTGGCACTGATGCTACATTTGAAGGTAGATAGCAATTTAGGAGTCATGCCATCTTCTCTCTGTATTTACTAACTTAAGCACCTGAGTTTAACATTCTTTTAATCAACTGAATCTAAGCCACCATTAACTAGTTCTCCTATAGGAATTTAGGTATCTGTGCTTATCTGTTCAGTCGGTAAAGAGAATGATGTATCAATAGAGGGCAGTTCAAAGATCAAGAAATGGTGTTTCTATTTGTCTCCAATGAACAAGGAGGGACATCGCAGAGCCTCCAGACATAAGCTTCACCAAAATTAGATGATAAAGCCACATAACCCTGTTGGTCTAAGGGCATAAAACAGAGCAAAAAAATTATTAAAGATAACATATTTCATTAGAGAAGCAGTTAGAATCAGATAGGATGAATCCAGGTATCTTGGGGGACTCATCCAGGCTCCTGCAGAATGTGATCTATAAGAAGAGCCTGTCTCTCCCAGTGATCCAGCAGAGGCTGTATTCTAGCTGTCACATTAAAGATCCCAGTGCTTCTGACCCTGACTCATGCTTAACAGTGACAAACGTCTAGAAAAATGCAGATTGAAATGAAGTTGTTTTCTCTGTGGCCTCCCATCAGTGATATGGGACTGAACTTCAGCAGCTGGAAGAATTAGGAAGTCGGGTGGCCAAGTCAGACAGATGCCCCATCATACTACTGCCTCTGCTGAAGCTGTAACCTCCAGAAAAAGAGTGGAGCAGTGGGTCAATTTTAAATACCATACTGAATCTAAGACAGTTTGTTTGCAGAGCTGCTGAGGGCACTGGTGTTGCTGTATGTCTTTCACATGATCCCAAGTACAGCATCTGAACACATGCAGTTTCTTTTAAGGAATATTTAAAGGAATTAAAGCCAACAACTCCATTCCTGTCTGTTCTATTACACTCTTTTTAAAAAAGATAAATTTGAATTAAGGTGGGTTTGATTTTTTTTTAAAACATCACTTCAGTAAGTAATGAATTACTAATTCCACAATTACTTTATGTAGTATGAGTAATGTATTGCTTCTGATTTAAAGTAATTACATGAGTCAAAATTCCTAATTAAATTATGTAATTCTTTACAAGCCATTTTTCAAACTTCAAGTAAGTTTTGAGGTTTTTTTCATTTCCTATAAAATAATTCTGGAATTGATTACAAATTTAGTTATCCTGTAAGCAACATCTTTAATTACAAGTGTTTCTAAAAAGTGCTTTCAGGCTACGTTTTTCAGAATTGACTTGTAATTTTGGATTCTTAACTTGACAAACCAAAAGAACATTTGAATTTTAAACAGTAGGAATATGGGAAGATTTAATAACAGATAAAAATGAATACCCACAAAATTATAAATTGTCTTTCAGAAATCTTGTCTTTTTGAAAACAATCTGAGAAGGGAAAAAATAGCTGTAGAGCTAGATTACCTTGTGCATCCCTCTAACATGGCCAGGAGAGACAAATAAGCAAAAGAGGGAGTCAGTATCCATTCTTTGTTAATCCCCTCTCCTTTCATGCCACATAATTCTTCACTTTTAAAGCCTCTCAAAGTCTTGTCTCCTGTGCAGTCACCGATTATCTAAAGAAAAATGCTGGTAAAACATAAAGTTACCAGTCCATTTGGTACACTGCTCAGTAGGAATTTAATAGAGAGATACTAACAGTATATATCTAAGGGGTTTTGCAGGACTGCTTTTTCTATCTTTCTGCTTATTTGCCTAAAATATTGTCTAATATACTGTCTTAAAAATTCCGCTACCTTCCTATCTTAGAAGACGAAATGCTCCACATTTATGGTGAAGTGATACGGGAAGATTTCTTTACAAGTTTCAATGGCTTTGAAGGATATGTTTCCTAGTACAGCAACTGCTGATCCCATCTCCTGTTTTGATGTGTATCCCTGAATAATAAAGATTAATATATTCCCCTCCATAATAAGAGAAAACAGTAATAACTAAAACACTCCATAAGTGTCCCTGCAAAATCTAAAACATGAGACTGAAACAACAATAAACTTAGACCAGAGTGCTATAACTTAGATTATATTTCTAAGGGTGTGCTTAAGGTATTATAGGACCAGGATTAAGACCTTTCTTACTGTATCTAGTGATCATGTAACTATGTTAAATTTACTTCAGAAATAATAATGTCTAGACAAAGAAGAAGAAAACTATATTTGAAAACATGAAGCAGAGTGTAGGTAGGCTAAAAATAAATGTAAATCAAAATATAAATGTATTTGTCTAGCTCTTTGTATGCACATACTTTTTGCTGCATAAGAATTATTTTTTCCATTAATACTGTGTCTTTCTGCAGTAGATTTAAAGCATAACTGCAAAGAAGCTATTCTTTCTTGAAAAGAGGGAAAACATGAGGAGTTGTACCAGGATAACTGATATATCACTCAATATATCATTCTAATGATATGGATATTCTTGCACCAGAAAAAGTGTTGGTTTTGTTTGTTTGTGCATTTGTTTGTTCAGGAATGAAAATCTTACATGTAATCAAAGCAGTAACATTTGCCTGAGTCTACAGACAGTCTGAGACGATAGATCTCCCCTACGCTAAATTCAAGACTTCTGCTGTGAGAAGCCTAAGTAACATTTCTTCAAACACTCTTTTTTCTTTAAGAATACAAGATATATACTGCAAATGATTGCTAAAAAAAATTAATTTCTTTGATTATCTGTTTTTATAACTAAATTCCTTTTTAATTACATGCAAGAGATTTATGTTTTCTTACTGGAAAGATTGGTGACTGACTGGCATGTTATGGCAGAGTTTAGGATGAGAAAATAACTGCTTGAATTAACAATATGTAAGCTAGTTACCTTGGTTGTGTTCAAAGTTTTAAGCCTGTGTCATTCTTTCTCCTAAATAGACAGATTTTGTCCGCAGAAGCATTGCAATAACCAGGTATTTCTTCTCCATTAAACTACTATGTCTTCAGTTCAGAAAAGTCATGATCTTCTATAATCAATCCATAATAATTTATTATGGACATAAGTGTTACCTCATCATTATGGCTAAAGATGAGAAAATACTTTAGGAAAAAGTTCTGAAAAGAATAAAAACTTTGGGGGAGGGGGGGGTGAGGGAAGACTGCAACTTCTGCAATCAATACATGCTGTAAGTTGTTTCTGCAGTCATATCATGACCATATGGTCATCTTCCAGAGGAAAGTTAAGAGGAAGATTAGGACACAAAAACAATTTCTAAGACGTGTGTTGAATAAATGGGCTATGCTCCTGTCACCTCCCTGCGCTCACCTATCATACTTAAGGTAACTAACTCTTTTGTCAGCTCTAGAGAGGGATTCAGCCAAATTAAGACCACCTTCCTTAAACACTCATGCCTACAGAGGCACCAACCAAAGCCAGTATGTTCATGTTTCAGGAATCTTGTTTAGACAACTGAAATGAAATTATATTAATACAGGGTATAATGCCAGATATAGAAAATAATTTCCAGAAGCCCAACCTTGAAAAGTACTGAAGAGTTATGAATTTTCAGATTTTAGAACAGTAAAAAATCAGACCTACTAAAAATGAAACAACTGTTTTAAATAAAGAACAAAGATGATCTTTTTATTTGAGGTGCAGGTCATACATTGTAGGCAACTGATAATATATACTGTATTCTCCACCACTCTCACATGCAGAATATCACTGTCAACTTAAAATGTTATTACTCATACCTTCATTCACCTCTAAAGGCAAAATATATTAATTTGGCACAACCACAGAACTTCACATTTGCCTTGAAGTTACACTTCATTACTAATTGTACACATTTTCAGCACACTTATATTGACTGTGTAATTTAACGTCACCAGTAATTTAACGTCATGAAACGTGGCCCTATTTTACATATACCTGGCTACTTTAGTTCCCAAGAAAACTTTTAGTAATGGAATTTCCTAAAAGCTCTTGGGAGTCAAGATTGAATGTTCCCATGGGTTTATCACATTAGGCAGATCCATTCACATCACTCAGTGACTATCCACTCTGTGGCTGCAGTAGCCTTTCCTTAAGGCAAAACAAAATACCTTAAAATCTGATAAAATTCAATATGGACAATGTCGCATACTTTCTGGTTGCAAAAGCACACCTCTAGAACAGCAATATATCCACTTGAAACTGCTGAAAACATTTGGGAAATATGATGAATCACATGCTGCAAAATGGAAGGCTTTGATCCAGTAAAAGCAGCTTGCTACTAAGACTGGGCTTTGCATTTGCTTATCTTTTTAATTTAACTCATGGCAGGTAAAAGACCTCAATACACTGGGTTAGGAAAGGAACTGCTTATGCAGAACTGGGTTCAAATTCTCTCTTAGGACACAAGTGGGAATGACTTTGATGGTTTTATCCTAGTTTTCTACTTAAGCATGTTACAATGTATGTGTTTGCATATCTAGTCTCTTATAATTACGTACAACTTTTTTCACATTTATGTTAGTGCATCTTGGTGTGTTTCTGAGCTCCTGGCTTAGATGTGAGCCTTAACTAACTCCATATTGAAAAAATGCTTCAGTATACAATATTTTGTCCTTTTTCAACCACTGCGCCCCACTTTTCATGCAAACCAAAACTGGGCCATGACATGCTCACACTGATGAGAGGACCAGGAATGCTGAGGGTGCTGTGGCACTTACTAGCAGGTAGCTGGACACAGAGAGCGTGCAGGTTCAGGAAGGGGCAGGCTGGAGAGATAATAGAATGTTTCCTTACAGTTCACCATCCCATGCTCACCTAGTTTTCCCTAGGTTTCCCAGAAAAGAAATTATTTGGTAGAGTCCGATTTGCAGTCTACTGATCTCTGCACCATTCCTCATAGCCAGTACTCTTCTATTGACATGATGGAGGTGGCTAATTTATACCTACAGGGTATAGGGCTCAGACTTGCCCTTTAACCGTTTACTCCCAGCTGAGATAAATCCCTGAGCAGCCTGCTGACATCCACACACTCCAAACAATGATTCAGCAAAGATCATCAGAAAAAGGGAGAAACAGCTGTTATCTACCACTTCCTGCTGCACAATATGGTTTGGTCCAAAATTACTACACGAGTTAGCACATTCCTTTGTCTTTTCTGTAGAGACACCATACTAGATGGGAAGGCATATAATGCACATTGAAACTGATGAAAAATGATAGAAGGATATTTGCTCTCTTTCTTGTGAGGTCATGGTTTATCTACCTAAATCGCGTTTATTGAAACTTCATTTTTATGAGGCCTACAATTTGCTCACAATTTTTTGAAAGCACAGAAAACAGGAGAATACTGCCAATGATTACCTTTCAAAAGTCTAAATAAAAACGATAAAATTATGCAAACCACAGTTCTATTCATGCTGAGTATCGCTATGT
>NW_008824238.1:3519542-3536166 GCF_000699105.1 Pygoscelis adeliae | reverse complement strand
TCTATATTGGTTGTTATTTTCTCATGTTTTTTTAAGACAGAACATCTGAAGTATGAAATATTTTTTTCTAACATTTGTGATAATGCAAGTATAGAGGTATATGATTTACAGGTATTCTGTTTCAAATTACTATCACTTAAACATATAGATGTGTGTGTATATATATATACACATAAAAAACACTCGTATTTGTAACACTTCTTAAACCTTACAGATCACTCTGTTTGTGTCAACATCTGTTTGACATATTTTATCTGCTTTGTCAGTACATCAGGTAATCAAAACTTGTCAATTACTAAATCTTCTTTTCTAATTTCACATAATAACAAAAGCAGCCAGAAATAAATTGTGTGTGGTTTAATAATACATGATAATGTTTTAAAGATCTTTAAAAAAAGTAAATTGCTTTTGCAGCATTAGTGTAATCTATTATATAACATTAATATGCATAACAGATGGCTCTCACAAGAGTAAGCGGGTATCATTTTGATTTGATTTTAATTAGATATATATTGTCTCTTCCATTATATATTACCCATATTAATACCATAAGAGGTTTGCATAGTATTAAAAGATTTATTACACTCAAAAGTTTTAAATGTCATTGATATGAGACCACTATTTTGAACAGCATTCAAAAAGGCACACTACTTTTGATGATAATTTTTGTTGGTTTTAACAAAGATAAAATGTTATTGAAGGAAGTGGTAATTTTAAGTGTGTGTTCTCATTTGAAAAACATGAATATATACATTGTTCTTAAAAATCTACATATGGTTTCGTATCATAACATTCTTTTATTTGGCCACTAATGGTTTCTAAATCTATTATAGCCAAGTGAATTCAAGACGGATACATTCTGCTCTTACTTCTTTCTTCTTCATGTAAGCTTTAATTATCGTCTGTTGAACAAAAGGTTTCTCCACTCAGAATTTTGTTACTGTTGCAGACTTTTAGTGGATTTAGTTTTCTAGAAGTTCATTTCTGCATCATTATGAATTATTGTGAGTTTGCAGTATGTCCTGGTTTCGAACCACGACAGCAGTAGTTGCAGTTCTGACAGTTAGGTAAGGAAAGGGACTATTGACAAAATCAGGTTTTGGCCCATTTAAAGAGTCTGCTGAGAGAATTCTCATTGTGATGCCCTTTGTGATGTAAACGGAGAAACTGTACCCAAAAGGGATTGTACAGAGACCACCAAATCATTTTATCATTTTACCTAGGCCTCAGGTATCTATCGAATGTTAACAGATTTTCACCATCATTGACTTGCATTTGATTCCATTTGGAGATATAAAGGTGAAAGTCTGACGTTCAGCTCCCAAGTTTTAGGTTGTTCAGTCCTCCAGCAGTCCCTATTTTTTTTTAATATTGAGTATACCAAAATAACTCCATCCCTTTTACATTCTTTCTATTCTAATTGCAATGAGCCATGACCAAAGAGCTAATCTTAAAGAAATATATAGCAAAAATAAAACAAAAAGTTGAAAGAATAAAACATTTAAACTGAAACGTAGCAAGTTATAATCATTCCATTTTTATAAAATAAATCTGATTTCAATTAAAACAACCTCTGGAGGTATACTAGTGTATATTATAATAAACGGGTAAATGTAAGGCGTGGGAAAAGTTCAGACATTCCTTCTAGCATATTGAATCAATTAATAGCATGTACAAGGAAACCCTGATTATTTGAAGGAGTGGAGAAAAATGACTTGATTCTTTACAAGTAGTACAGACTATTATTAGTATTCCAGATAGAGTGTGTTCTAGGGAGTCCATCATATGCTTTGATCTGTCTGCATCCACAGCTGGAAACTTTGCGCCAGTCTCTGGAAGCAGCACGAACTGACAACAGTCGCCTCCATCAGGAAAGTGAGTTAGCGGTTGCAAATGTTAATCAGTGGATCAAAGAACAAAAGTGAGTAAAATTGGGTCTTTTTTTTTTTTCAAATCTGATTTCATTTCCTATGGCCCCAAACAATTAAAGCATTCATAAGAACTCTCTTCTAAACTTACTGCCATATCTTTTATCTGGAGCTCTGCAATAGGTCTTTATAAACATACTATCAAGGGATTTTTACCATCACATTTATGTCCTTTTGAATTAGCACAAATAATCAAATAGTAAATAAGTTATCTGTAAAAAAAGCACAATTTTCAGACCTGTTAATAATGTACAATGTAAAACAACTGAACTCTGTAGATAAGAAAAATACATGTATATGTTCTTATACTTTGTGACTTTTTCCTTAGATTTTGCAAACGTCCCACAATAACACTTTCAATTTTTAAAAGTATTTTTTGTCTATAGCATTTATGAAGGTAGCCTTGATGAAAACTAATTTACCTTCTCAAAAGCCAATAGTTAAATGAAGAAGTTAAACTGGTGAGAAGTATCAATCCTCTATCTCATTTCTCATAAGATGCATATACCTATGAGTATATGCAGAAATACCAGTAATTCTGAACATACATAAAAACATAAAAATAAGCTTCACCTTCCTTTACTTGAGTAATTTAAATACTTGTTGCTATCTTTAATATTAAACTATAAATGGTGTCTATAATGCTCTTCTGACAGGTAATAATGGGTTGCTTTATTAGAGCCTATAGTTCCTCGTGCGTTTTTACAAAAACTGTCCATCAGGAAGAGAGCTGAAATGAACTAGATAATTGAATGACCCTGAGTCTCATAATGATATGCAGTATGAGAATCCAAGAATGGGTCCACCAAAATAAATAAATTCTCTATAGAAATTGCACAGGTTTATGGGAAATTATTGTAAATTTGTTATGTCTCTTTGCGAGCACCTTGCCCATCCACACATATAGAAAGGTGTTACTAAAAAACCTGAACAGTTTAATGAGGTAAATTTTCAGTACAAAATCATTCTTGATATGTGGAACCGCATTTTCTTTTAATTGCAAGTGCTTCCATGAGCCAGTCGGCTTCCTTTATAGTTCCCTTTATGTAGTCTGAAAAACCCATAACTTAGGTCTCTAACAAATCTGACCAGTTTAAAACCTTTTAAAGATAAGATGACTCATTTCCAAAATTCCGTTGTCTGTATTGATTTACTCCCCACTGACTATGAAGAAAGCCCAGAATGACATTTGAAGATGTAGATACCTACCTTATGAACAACCCCATTTAAAAAACTCACTGGCAAAGTCAGGACATCTAGTGCACTGGAAATCATAAATCTAGCACTGTAGATTCCTTAATGCATCAGTTGTTTTCTGTTTTAAATGCTGAGAGTCTACAATAGAATTATATTGGACTCTTTTACAAGCCAAAATTCCATAATTGTTTTTATTCCTCACTTTGACTAAAATTTTTAGATCTTTGTCACATTACAAAAATGCCATGAAACTCTTTTCTGATTCTTATTTCTTTAATACACTTGAAACAAAATCATCAAATTGTATAAGGACATGAGAGTAAATAATTGAATTTAATCCTCTGTTGAAACAGGCACCACATTACATGGTTTTTTTTTCATCAGTTTATTAATTGTATTTTCAAAGTAGTCTATGTTTTACCTAGGAAACACAAGGTTTTGTATTATGAACTTTCTTTTAAAATAATTTAGATAGATTTATAGTTTACATTGTAATAAACAATTTTAAATAAAAAGCATTTTTCGTAGACAAAGCAGGAAATTCACAGTACTGCTTTGATTGCTTTGGAGTTTATGTACATATGCCTCAGTTTCAGCAAAGTAACAAACACTAATATTATATTCAGTCTTTCTGAAGTTTTCACATTTTAATTAAGAAATCTCACAATTTTTAGGGATTTTTTCAGGTTAGTAGAAACTTACAAAAATTTTTTAATTTTCAAATGTAGGTTTTTTAGAGTGATAGAGTAAATCAAATGAAGGTTATGATGTGTGTGTGTGTGTGTGTGTATATATACTTAAAATTCAATACAGGCAGACTAATATAAATTTTTAAAAAATTATTAACAGTCTTGCCAGATTGGGTAATTAATTGATTACAGTGGTACAAAAGTGGTTTTTTAAGTACAAATTTACAAAACTAATTTTTGTCTTAGGATTCCAACTTCTCCCACTGCACCAGAGGGATATTTAAATATACAGTTTTGTTTCAGGTGAAGGTGAGCAGAATGTTTTGCAGAGCAATCTGCCCTCTTGAAAATTATTTTTTTGATCTGCAGTATATGGTGCCCAAGTGTTGGACCCATGACAAAAAGAGAACATTCACAGTTTATTTTTTCTGTAGTCTAGGAGGTGAAATAAAGATCCCTTTTGATATTAATTTAATTTTAGAATCACCTCGTTGCTGGTTATCCTTCCTTACACCTTGTTAAAGTTAGACTTGACACTGCCAATAACCTAGATCAAAGATGTCATAATACATAATTGAAGGCCATATGGGACATACTTGGTAAAAATTCGTTTAGCAGAAAAAAGGACGCATGCACTTATCTAAATGGTACTTAACATTTAGTTGCTCTTTTCATGCAGACAAAAATTTTGAGAGTGTTGTTCCAATAAAATGGAATAGGTATGGTAGTGCAGGGGTGCACCAGGCCAAATTTACAAGTTCAGTTATTTTGCAACGTTACTACTTTTCCAAAAATATGGAAATATTGCTACCTACCTTGAATGGTTTTTGGTCTTAGAGCACTTCCTCAGAAGAGATGAAATAACAAATAAGTGACAAGGTCTTGAAATATAGATAGTATTTGATTTATTTCAATGCAGTGCTACACCATAGAGATGATAATACAGGATGATTGGCGGTAAATTTTTAATATATTGTTTGCATTAAATGATATTATATATCAGATTTCAGAGTCAGTGTTTGCTTAGTGGGGGACTGACAGAATATTGCCATTCTACTTCCTTATTCATTTATTATCTATTCAGTTTTCCAGTTTTTATTTTATTTATTACTGTTCCTTTTATGTACATTTCTTTGTGTGTGCTGCTTTTGTTCTCTTTACTATTCTTTGAGTCCATGATCTGTGGAGGTAATTTTGAACAAAATTAAGAGAGCTAAATCAACATTACCAATATGCTTGTATTTGCCTGGAATGTTAACTATCTCTTAAGATTTGTATTTCGTATATAGTGTAGTCTTTTTATTGTGGAAGGTTATTTGAATGTCCTCTAAGAATCGCTGAATTGTTTATTGATCTAATAATTATATATTTCTTGGTACTTATGATATCTGTCTTTTCTTGTTCCTTTATCTTAAAAATTTAATAAACAAAACATCAAAGAAAAAGGAATAAAAAAAAAAATGCCTAAGAATAGATCCCTGAGGCTTTTCCATTTGAAAAACTTCTATATCAGAGTTATTGTTTATGGAAATCTGTGTACAATTTCTCAACTAACCTGCAAAAGTCTCTGTGGAGTTATCTATAAGCCCACTATCTCTGAGCTGTTAAGGAATATTTTATGATCGATAAAAATTTCTCCTGTAAATACATTTCTCATTGAATTAGAGCTAACATTGGTGTTGTGAGGAAGAGAGCAGTATTGGTGGAATGAAGCTAGATTATACTGCAGTCAAAATAATTTTCTGTTACAGGTATTTGAAATCTTTGAACATAATATTTTCAAATAATCTTTGTTGAACTAGAATGTGTTTATACACTTTTCCTTTTATTTCTTCTTTGTGTTGACTGCTAATTGCAGGACCTTTTTTAAAAGTGAAAGCAGCAGTAATTGTAAAATATCAGTAAATGTCTTAATTATTGTTGAGGTGGATCAACTTAAGATGATTCAGTCTTGTGTGTGGCCTAAGTGTGTTCTTTTCAAACATGAAGTCATGTGAACTGGAGTAGCTTTAAGCTGAGGTCATGCGTTTATTCCTTTTTCAATAGAATCTAATAATTCATCAACTTTTTTCTGTTTTTTTACATTGTCTACATTGTTCCTTAATTCCTCGATCTTTTTTTCTGAGGCATAGCTATTTCAAAATACTTCTGTATGCACAAATAATTTATATGGCTCTTCCTCATCATTCTTTATCACTGAATGGGTAGAATTATACTTGACATTGTGTATATATTTTCCCTTAGTACTTAGATTTTTAAACATCTTCCCCTTGCTTTTGATTTTGTTTTTGGCGTGGGATATCTTGAAGATAATGTAGGAAGTCAGTTTTGCAACTGTGGCCTAATTTTACACGTTTCTTGGGTTTTTGAAGACCCATGAGAATTAGTGGGTACATAGCTGGAAGCTGTCAAGTAGTCTCTTCAAAAGGGTTGAAAATTTGTTTTTCTTCAGGAAGTTTTTATGCAGACTCCATTCAATAAGCAACCTCTTGGGAACTGCATGTGCTAAACTTTCAGTTTGCTTCAAAACTATATATGGATAAATCACATTTCTTTAACTTTTGATGGGTTTAGTTCAGACAAGAACATTAAACATAGGCTTCTAACTGAGTTAACAATTTTTGAATTGTTCTTGATGATGATCAGGATCCATTGTGAAGTATCACTCACTGTTTCCCCGCAACATCCTTTATTAACAGCTGTTGACCTTGTTAGCAGAAATTAATGAGTTCTTCTTGAATAACTCAATTAGTTTCTTTATGAGACATTGGAGATTATAGTGTTGGGCAATTGAATTCTGTCCTGAAGCTTTTATATTGTGGTCAACTGTATTTTATCTTGTCTCCTTACCTCATGTTTTAAGGACACATGGGAGTCTACAAGAAGAGAAGTTTGGGATGGTGTTAAGTGTCTTCAGTATGATGATAACATCTATTTGTCATTTTGGTTAACAGTGAAGGTATAATGAAGTGTTCTAGTAGGTTTTTGAGTAAGATTGAGACAAGACAAAAAGCTAAGGATGAAAAGCTAAACATTGAATATATTGCAATAGTGACTGAAGGTTTTTTTAAGAAGCTTTTGGTATTTTTCCATAAGTTTTCAGGTAATGAGATAATCTCAGCCCTCCTGGAGTGTTTTTTGTTATATTTTTCCTTGGCTATGTAGTTCTAATCAGTAGTTATAGGATCACTCTCCTGACACTGCATGGTTTATAGTACTACTTTATGATAGTTACAGTATTTGCTAGACTACGGGTCCTAACTGCGCTGGATTCTGTTTATTTCTAAAACGCTGTAGCAAAGAAGAAATAAGAAATCAGATTTCCTTGTAGTTACACATAAAGGCTGATTTTTAAATTATGGCTGAATGTGTATTCAAATGATGTTGCAAAAGAACAGTCACATTAGTTGTCAAATAGTCTTTCTTCAGAGGAAAATAAACCATTTTATAACTAGTAGAAATTCTTGTATATCATGCATGTTCTGATCAAATTAATACAACAGTTAACAAGACCCTTTCAACCTTTAAACTGTGATAAGAAATGTTGTTTCTCATACTGATATTGTAAGATATATTACCCTAACATTGAATATCCTACAAATAAATGCATATCTTATAACCCAGTCCAGGACCGTTCTTATTCTTAAATGTCCACTACATAATTTATGACTTCTAGGGATTTTTCCATAACTAGAAAACCATACTGAAATTCCCTCAAAGTCAGGTAAAAAGTTTCGTGTGAGCAAAAGATAATCTTTCTTAATATCCCATGTCTTTACTTTCTGTTTTGGAATATTACAGGTTGTCTTGGTCATGTGTGAAAGCATTTGATTTTATTATCTACTATTCACATTTCTGTGTTTAAGGTTCTGATCATGCCCATATTCATGGTAGATCTCTTTGGGGTTTTGTGTCTGGTTTTTGTTTGGTTGGTTTTTGGTTTTTTTTTTTACAAAGCAGTATGTCCCATTCTTGAACTTTTATTTAGTACTAGGAAAGTACTAAACTGCTTGGAAGTTTAATGTTGTAGCAGGCAAAAAGTAAGATCATGAATGCTGACAGGTAACAGGGCTTTTTGTTGCTTGGGGGGAAGGTAAAGATGAATGTGCAAAACTCTCAAGCTGAAGCCTGCCACTTGCTAGCTGCAACCAGTACAGGTTAGTTAGAAACTTTAACGACACCTGGACCAAGCAAGGGTGACACACGCTGAATCCTCAAATTAGTAAAGAGATATGAGGCAGAACAAGCATTAAGGGATTGATCATGTGCTGTGTTTCTGCATATAGAGTATTTAGATGAAGAAAACTTGAGGCTGGAGAGAAGGTCCTGGAAATGGAGGAGACTATGAAGACCCAGAAACGTTGCGAGCAACACCTGAGACTTGTAGCTGAGAGCAGGTGCCCAGCATGAAACCTGAACATTTTCCCAAGCCATTCCTGACCAGTAGCAAAATCCTTGAGGGGAAGGGAACTAGAGGCTTAGGAAATGTAATGTTGGAGGTAGAGTGAGCAAGTGAATGTGTGAGATAATCAAGTAGTGTAACAGCTCAAGTCTTGCTGATTATTAAATAAGCTCTAGTACCCAGATGGACTCTGAGTTGTTGTTATCATCCTGCCTGTGACAAGTGGGCTGCATAGATCTAGCAAGCCTACTTTCCAAGGATTTCCAAAAATAGTAGTAGTGGTTTTGCACAGAAAGGCAAATCTAAAATACTTTAAGAATTTACTTTAGAGACTCACTGCTTCATTTTATTCTGTTTTTCTGAATGGCATTAGGCAGGCACTGAGAACCTTTCAGGTACTTTTCTGAAATTCTCAATAAGTGGCAAATTGCCAGAAATTGTGTTTATATTATTTTTTAACATGGCAAAGGCTTTTATTGACTGCAGTACCG
Source organism: Pygoscelis adeliae (assembly GCF_000699105.1). Taxonomy (NCBI): domain Eukaryota; kingdom Metazoa; phylum Chordata; class Aves; order Sphenisciformes; family Spheniscidae; genus Pygoscelis; species Pygoscelis adeliae. The sequence goes on along the minus strand of NW_008824238.1, from coordinate 3,527,459 downwards.
ACTACTGTGGTAGCCTTGCCCATATCCTGCAATTTTATATTAATGACATTTCTTTGAAATAAGATTTTGAGGGAGGGGTGGTTTTGGTCATATGGCAATAAGTTAGCCATTTTAATTTTTTTTTTTTTCATTACTATGTTTAAGTAGTTTTGGATACAAAGAGAAATAGGTTTTCAGTGAATCCACTCCCCAGGAAACAGAAGAGTGTAGAAGTCCACATAGTGCCCATTGAAAAAACCTGCTAGAGAACAAATGAATTGTTTGTTGGTTTCTGGCAGAGACTATTAATCACATTTGTAGGAGTTTGCCTAGGAAATAAGCTCAAGAGAGATGCTTTTAAATGTGCCAATGGTGCCAGCTGCTAGGACTTTAGGAAAAAAACTTGAGAATTCCATGAAAAACAGAATTATGTGTTCCATGGCTGATCAGTTTATTAATGTAAAAGTCTAGGATTCAAATAGTCTCATGAGTAGCATAAAAAGCAATTTTGTTATGGATACGTGTTTCATAACTATTTCTATGGTAGCTAATGAGATGTGAGACCTGGGTGGAGTTTGTCCATGTTTGGGCATTAACAGCTTCTGTCTTATACACTAATAAGGGCTCTTTTCTAACCAACTACTCATTTTCATTAGAATTACAGGTTTTTAACAACCCTGAGGCCATTACTTTCTGTCAGGTTTATTTGAATTGACCAATATTTTTAAATGCCATTGTGGGTGCACAGACAGAAAGAGAGACATAACACTGAAAGTGTAAGTCTGATTTTCTTTGGAAACCAGGAAAGAATCAGTAGTCATACATGCTCTTCCTCAAATCCAAGTTCCACCTCTCACCAGGATAAAACTAGTTGAAAGACAATAAAAAGAACAAAAACAAACACTAGAAAACACAACTTAAAACTGAAACAGGAGAGGTTGGTTGCTCATGCTTTGATAAAATAAAGCCTCCTTTGAAAATGTAAATGTATACAGCTACAAGGGAAAGACCATGATCAGTTCTCGGGTTCTGACTAAAAGTGCTGCCTAGACTGAACTTGCACCATGCTTCACTCAGCTAATTTTACATTGGAGACCCAGCTAAGCTATGGAAATAAAAAGCTCTCACACTTCCCTGTTTTGTAAACTTGGCATTGCCTTTCCTCTGAGCTCTTCCCAGCAGTATCTGCCCTGAAAGTCTCTTCAATTGTTTAGAGGATGTTACCTCTGACAATGGATACTAGCTGACATAAAATCAAGGAAACATCTCTCTTTGAAATATGATCTATGCAAAATTATTCTAAATACCAAAGTGGCTCTTATATGTAAGTGTTGAGATTTTCTGTTTTACTGTAAATTTTGTCTCCAAAAAGCATTAATTGTTGAATATTGCTAAAGCATTTAGTGAACATCCTGCTGCATCTTATTTTAAGCCAATCAGTTAACACATTTCATACACCAGTTGAATGAAATTTGTTCCTTTAAAAACATATAAGCTATGAAACCATACTGAGAGACAAAGAGAGGATAAAATTTCCTAGACAATATTTATTTTAAAAATTGTCAATTTGGAATAGCTTGCCTCCCATATTTTTCATCAATCATTTGACAATGGACATTTTTTTAAAAAGATGAGATTCATCAAGCTTTTAATTATACAATTGTATCTCCCCATTAATAAAATCTAGTGTTCTAAGCCCTACTGTTTTTGAAGTTTTTATGAGAAAGGGCTGCAAGCTGGAACAGCTCTTTTAGCAGATATTAAAAGCTAATTTTGTAAATAGGTTATCACACTAAATTCAACAAGAAGAATAATTAACTGTTTTGCAGTTACATAGCAAGTGTTACCTCGAAACACAATACCATAGGAAAATTAAGTATTCTGTAAACACACTTTCTCATGAATGTCCTAGAATTTGCTGAGTAGCATAAAATAATATGAATTGAAGTTATGTGAATTTGTCCTGATATGGAGCAATGAAATTTTACTTTGTAAGCAGCAAAAAAAAAGTATTTTATTCAAAACCTGGTTCGGCTCTAACTGAAGTCAAAGGAATTGGGAAAAAAGTTCTATGGAAAACTACAGAGCATGCTAAAAATAAATGCCAAAAAAGGTGAAAGAAGCAAAAAGAAAAGAATCATAAATTCATCTAATTCAAAATAAGATTTCAAAAAGCAAATTTGGCTCACTATAAGTGAGGCTAATGTAAATATCTATTTAAGATAACAGATAGCTTAAGACAATGTATAAAACTGCAAATAAGAATTGTTGTCTTTATTACAACAGATTACAGGAGCCTGATTCATGATCTGACTTGTTATTGTGCTAGGTGCTGTACAGATATAGAATAAAAGATGGTCCAAACAAAAGTTATTTTAAAATATCAGGAATAGTAATCTGACAGGAGAATGAAGTACGTTCACTTCATTCCTAGCAAATATAGAATGTAATTAGGAATTCATATGGAAGGATTTCTGTCTTAGAGGATAAAGAAGTTACAGAAAACCTGAAGGATTTCTTTGCACAGGTCTTCACAGAGGATAATGGAGACATACCTTCCTAATGGGTTTTTACATGTGGTGAAGGTATCAGATGATGGAACAACTCAAGAAATTAAATTTAAATAAATCAAAGCAACCAGATAGTATTCACCTAAGATTTCATAAAGAACTAATGACTAAAGTAGCTATATTACTGAATAAAATAATGTAATTTATGTAATTCATAAGCCTAGATGTTTGTCAATTTATATCTTTCTTTCCAAATAAGACGTCAAAGATAATCCCAAGAAGCCTAGATCAGTGAACTTCCTTTTAATCTAAGTGTCTATCCCATTGCTGTTAGCTGTTGTCCAAGAGAAAGTTTTGGCTTCTTGCTTGGAGTATTGTTGGGTTTGGTTGTGTAGCCTGTCCACTGGTCATTCTCTATTTGCTGAAAGATATGTGTTTATCTCTGGCATTTCTTATGCACAATGTAGGTTACATTGTAGAATCCAGACCTATTTTACTATGTTAGAGACAACTTAACTATAGTTTATACTTCTGTGCTGGTGGTTACTATTCCATGACTACTTGAAAACAGTTAATTTAGATAGACAAATCTTGCAACAGTCTTGGAAGATGCTGAGATTCAGGCACTGACTATCTCGTAAAGTTTGTTCCGTCTCCTGCAATGGTGATGCACTCTGGTCCACATAGAACATCCACAGGTCTGTTTTTCCAGACCTGCCAGCTTCCCATGACAGCTTTTCTAATAAGATTAAAATTTCCCTGGAAGCATGAAAAGATATTTGCTATTTTTTCTGATGTTGCCTATTTGATGATTGTTTTTAGAACATTGTGTTAGATATATGATAATTCCCTGAAAAAACAGATTCTAACAGTTATGCCTCGTTAGCCAGCCAGACTTGATCTTGAGATCTTAATGTAAAACAAAATAAACTTAAGCATTTGGCAACTCCAATATTATAGCACATTTAAAGAGGGAAACATAGGTTTTGAGATCCATACAGGTATAATAGACATATACCCGCTAATGCTTCAGGGGATTGTCCTTAACTATTTGTGAAACTTTTACCTATCATGATTCTCTGAAAACAGTTGTGACCAGCTGTAACATGATATCTCTTTTATTTTGTTTTATTACAGTGTAGTTAACAATCTTGCAGAGTTTTAAAGTATTCCAACAATGAGGGCCTAAATTTACTTGTCTAATAAGATTATAATCTCTGAAAATATATCTGAAGTATTTGCTGCTTTATCTGATATATATTGTTTTAAGCTTGAGTAAGCATGTTTTTCATAAAATATAAAAAGAATAACTCAGTGTGTCTTTTAATTTTTTTAAAATTATAATACAGAAATTTTCTGTGTCAAAGACAATGTAATGCAGTGCTGTCCATTACAGACAAACAACAGGCTCTATAGCATTATGGGATTGATCACCTGGTAACAGACAGTTTTTTCTTTCTTCTTCATTGATGACCCAATATCTTTTTGCTTATGTTTTTATTTCACAAACATTAGCACACAACTTTACCTCTGCGAAGGTTCAAAAATATCATCTCTCATTTGTCTTTGTGAAAGGCAGCACTGCAAATTTATTCCTTGCATTTCATCTTTTTATTTTAGTGTGTGGAGGGGTGGGGCGGGAGGGTAGTAGTACTGAATTAAATCATAGAATCATCAAATCATGGAATAGTTTATCGAAAATAAATGTTGGAGCTTGTAGCTGGTTATGTTAAAGACATTTTCTTCCAAATCTCCTATAGAAATATACAGTATAAATTAGTCAGCTTGGATTGACTGTAGCAATAAATATTTTTCAAATTAAAACATGTATTGGAGACAAAGTCCATGGATTTTTACATGGCTTTTTAAGGTTTTTCAAATCACCAGCAGTCAATTTAGTTGCTCTAAACTTTAAACCTAAGGGCCTAATTCTGACAAAATCTTTTCATATTTTTTCATTACTTTCCTATGATATCTGCTTGGAGAAATTACAGAATATCACAACAGAAATTCATATTAGACTAATGTTAATCCTGAATTTTTGAGATTCAGAAAATTTCTCAGTCATTTACTCGGTGCGCAACTGCACAACTCTCTGAATAGACTCATTAGGAATGATTTCTAGTTTCCATATGGGACATATTATGGTCACTGTGCAGATGATCTTGAAAAATACAGTTAAAAATTTAACATATTCAAGTTCCTCAGCACCAGAGTAGCCATAAACCTATTTGCTATTTAGCCATTTAACACAATTATTTACTGTTCAAGAGATATACAGTTACTATAGCAACAGCTACATTTACAGTCCCAGAATAAATGGAAAACCTAATCTGTCCTGCCGGTAAAGCAAAAAGCTTTTTAAAATGTAGTTTATCTGTTGCCTTTATAATAGAAATTAGTGGCACTCAAATTATAAACCATGATCTGGTTGCAGACTGCCAGCTTTGATCTTGTAGGCAACTGTTACACCCAGCTCATGGTTTGAATGCCTGTTCAGTAGCTTTGACAATTGACAGTAATATACTCTTTTTTTTTTTTTTCCTTGGTTTAGCCTATGATAAGATGACAGATGCAGCCAGAAGAAATAAGAGAATCTTTAGCTGTTTTTTTTAATGGTTAAAAGGATCAGTAAACTAGGGTGAAAGACAGGTGCCTTTAACATAAAATGTTAATTCAATAGCAATGAAATAAAAAATCTAGAGTAATATTGTAAAAAAAAAAAAAAAGTATTACTATTTTCCTTATAAAAAGAAACAAATTAGATAATTTTGAAAATAAAGCTATATAACTCTTCTTCACTGGCTCCTTGTAACATTTCTGCTTGAAGAGTTTGTGTGGACAGTTTGATATAGATTGGTCTTGCAGATTAAATGAGACTATCACCTGTTTCAGAACAGCTCCCTATGTCAATTCTGTATACCAGAATAAAATAAAATATCACTGAATATTCTGGAATAATTAGTGTGCTTGCAAAACGTATCTTATGTTACCTTATGTGTAAAGCCTGGGTTCTTCACAACGAAAAATACTTGTTATAAAAAGGATACTTAGGCAATCCATTTGGATGATGCATTTTTATATTAAAGACTATTTTAAAGAATGATTATTGTTAGTAAGTAATTATACCGTGCAGGTGTCTCAAGGAGTTACCTGAGGAACAAAGCTCCCTTGGTCTATGCATTGCATCAGCTGAGCACGTCTTATACTCCATGTCAGCAGTGAGTTGCTGAAGTTGGGTAGGTCAATATCTGGCTTGCTCTTCCCGTCCCCTTCTGCTCGCCTGCTCATACCCTATGGGACAGGGGTTATAAAGCCTCTCTAGAGTTCTCTTCCCCTGCATTGCAGGTATTGGTAGCATGGCATATTGGTGTAAGAGAGCAAATAAACACCTCGACCCCTTTTACTTGCAGTGTCATTAGTAAGAATGGCTATGTTCTGGACTTGGAATGGTGCATATTTTTAATCCTTAAAAAAAAAAAAATATATATATATATCTTTTCACTGACTTGGATATTTCAATGCCCTTACAAAAAATAATGTTAATCCTAACATTTATTACCTTCAGCATTTGCCATTCTTCTTCCATTTGAAGATATGTGATCATACTAACAAATTTCAGGAAATTTTGTAATATAAATATACTACCTTAGCTGATTTCCTCCTCCTAATTATTGCAAAGACTGAAGATACTGTTCTTGACAGACACATGAAAGCCTGTCTTAAAGGTTGATTTCCAACTCTTTAAAATTGTGTTTGTTAGCTTTCTGTTTATGAAATATTTTTGATAAAAGAGAATTCCTCTGGTTATTCTTATGCAAGGGAAGCATCTAGATTCATAAAACTTGAAGAAAGCTGAAATATTTTCAGGCTTAAGGGTTCCTGATGGGAATTCCTATGAAGCAGTCTCATCAGATAAGAAGACTGGAGGATAGTCATTTTTTGCAGAAAAGCTCTAATCTGTAGCTTGTCATACTACCTGAAGTTTGGTTACTGCATAGTAGGTAGATATTTGGCAGCCTGCTGGTCTGAGATTTAAAAAAAAACCAAAAACGTTAGAATTAAGGAAAAATTATCTTAAAAGTAAAATCTATCTATTTTTGTAATTTATGGGAAATATATTTTAAAATGTGTATTATTTTAACTGAAAAGATGCATCAGGATTGACTAATCATACCTTATTTCCCAGATATTTTTAAAATGACATTCAGTTACTGAAAAACCTGGTTGTTAAGGAAGGCTGTGAAATGGTATTTCATGTTCTTTCAGAGCGCAGAATTCAACTGAATGCAATCAGCTGAAAACTAAGAAATGCAGTGTTTCAAATTCAGACTTCTAAACCCAGGAAATACTGAAATACAGCACACACTCATGTAATCTTAACTCTGCCTTCATTTAACAGCAGTCCAATAAAGTTGTAATATATGTGCTCTTTCCTAGTCAGAACAAATAGGAATTGTTTACACCTGTATTACAATGAATTAATTCACCCTCAAGGCCTCCCTGTAGTTATCAAAGAGCAGTTCCTCCTCTCTTTTGTATTCTTTTAGTGTTAAAAGTTTACGGTTGCTAACATCATCCTCATCCCCAAATCTGGACAACTTTTTTTTATTGCAGTTGCAGTCATGTCAAACACACAAAGAGGGAATCGGTATGTCTCCCCTTTATTGTCCTCTCCCCACAGTCTCAAACACCTCCCCTCATATTCACCCCATCATCCTGTTACTTAATCATGTGTGTCCTCCTGGGAAGCTTTTGCATGTGTAATTCATCCCCCTGCCCCTTCTCCCCCATTCTTAAAACGTTATTTAAATTTTCTGGAGATTGGATTTCTTAAAAACAGAAATGAGACACCTTCCCTCCTCCTTCTTTAACAGGACAGATTTGAGCTGCATACGTGCAGGTCTACTGAACAGACTCACATGATTTTATGTTGCTGCCGACACTCAGCCTTACACTGACATGGGCTGGGAGAAGGCAATTTCACTTTCTACTATCTTGAGCACTGCTTGTCTAGACACCCTGGATACTCAGTTTGTATATATGAACATAAAGAACAATCTAGTTCATTTGCTCTGCAGACACTAACTGACCATTGTGATAGCATAAATCTTATGAATGACCATTTTTAACACTAATGAAGTACTTGTGGCTGTGTATAATAAGTAAAAAAACCATTGATGCCAATAACGAATATGACTGCATTTTTTAGTTCAAATATGTGCAAAAATGTTCATAGGATTGACCTGTAGACCACACTGGGAAAGGTAGGAGCGGAGTGAGAAGATTATATGCAGGGAACCTCTTCCTCAGATAACTTACATTTGAATCTATAACTGTAACTTATACAACAAAGTCAAGGCAGTGAACTTAAGCTTTGGGACTTCAGAGCACATATAGAAATACTAACCTTTGAAAAGCAGAGTTC
>NW_008824238.1:3517777-3519491 GCF_000699105.1 Pygoscelis adeliae | reverse complement strand
CTCATATTTGCAATTTTCTTCTTTCTCTTTGGATGGAAAATTCTTCAGTCCTTGTTCTAACAGATCTGCCAGTATTAATTATTAATAGGAATTTTGTTCAGTTAATAATGACAGAGATTGCACTCTTTGTTGTCAACAATTATTTATCTTCAGTCTGTGAAACTCTTCAGTTATATCTTCTTGTAGTTCTGGGTCATGTATGCTTTGAATTTCCTCATGTCATTTATCTCTCAACCTTGGTTGTCACACAGAAAGTGTAACTTTTACCTGTAGTTTTGTCTTCATCTCAGTTTCCCTTTTCTCAGTATTAACTCTCATTAGTCCCTAACTGTCAATTTTAGTTTCTAATATTGCTTTGAGGAAAAACACCGTAATTATCTAGAGCACTGAATATGTATCAACTAGGTTAACATTTAGATTCAGTATCACAAATATTAATATTAATAAAGACCTTTTCAATTCAAAAAGTTTAAATCACTTCTCAAATATTCTGATCTTATGTTTGAACTGTTTTAAAAGATTCTGGAGAGCAGATTCATAGTTTGGCTTAGGTTTTTCATCAGAGATATGAAATAATCTTATTAGACTCAGCATTTCTCAACAGAAAAAAAAGACTACTGATTAGTCAACAATAGCATGAAGACAGTATCCAATATTAATTAGTGTACAGGAATGATTACTCCTTTATGTAGACTGAAATTTATTTGGTGATTCAAGTTATTAACAAGGAGATAAAGATTCATCCTTGCACATTCAAGCTGTTGCTTTCCTCTTCAGAAAAGGCAAATGTGGTGGCTTCCCCCCCCCCATGCAAAATGGACTGGAGAAAGAGTCATTTTAGTTGAAAAGGCCTTTTTAAGTTAACATAAATAATTTCAAGATTGAAGTTTGGTTTGGTAAAAATTTCCAATTCACCACTGGAGACATTCTCAGTTATCAACTAACACTCCCACAAACCATTCCCAGGATGTAGTTTCGAAGTGGGTATGACTAATTCCTTACATGTAGTTTCCATGTGGCAGACCCTTTTTGGAGGATAAAAGAGTATAGCATAGTATAGACACAGGCTGTCGTGTGTCTTTTGGCCTCAGTGTCTGGGAATGCCACCTAGCATTGTTTAATTTACTAATATAGGTGTAGAAATATAGATTGGGATCTGATGGTACAAAATACTATGTGATCTGAACTGTTCATTGCTGCCACTGGAGGTGTCTAACTCCATCCTGGGCACCGTGGTAGGCTGCCTGAATACAGCTCTCAGTGTTCAGAAAATTACTTCCTTCTTCATAATTTACCTTTTCTTACTGATTTGATAATAGAGTTATGCAGTGTTGACTGTAACATTGCGAGGGTGGAATTGTGAGGATGGCAGACCATGGAGTGCGTGGAACCAGCAGAAGTCTCTTTTCAGACGTACAACAATATGCTTGAGGAAACACCCTGAAAACAGGAGAGACTGGGTGTAATATAAGTCTTTTACCTTTTTGATGTTTATGATTCTGTGAAAATAACATTCAAGGAAGTAGCTTTTGTGAAAGACATTCTCAGATACAGCAAATAATGATATTGATGAGAATAAATCAGTTTCATTGTGGAAGTGTTAAAAAAATAAAAGTTCCTTTGAACTCAGTGAGAACCAGATTTAATGAAATTTAAATTAAACTGAATGGAATAGATATATAAGAGTTAATCAGCTGGAATGACAATAATATGG
>NW_008824238.1:3506317-3517765 GCF_000699105.1 Pygoscelis adeliae | reverse complement strand
TCCCTAGAAGGAAACTGCTTGAATGAAATCATGTATCTTGATGTTTATTGTTCTTTGACTGAGGCTTGTACATGTATATTTTGAAAGCCAAATTCTGATCCAATTAAAGTAAATGTCAAGGATTTGGATTTTTTCTGTCTTTGAGATTGTCCCTTATGTATGAAAGTGAATTGTCTGTCTGCACTTTTGTGCAACAAGGTCCTTTATTGTTGTTCTACTGCAGCTGTTAATACATTGCAATGATATAAACTTTGTCTATGCTAACATAATTTCATATTTAACATGAAAATACTAATCTCTAAAATAAATATGGCTGTTTTCTAATTTTGCTACAGTTTTGAAGGTTGCAATAGGATATAGACAAAATTTCACTTTTATTCTGATCAAATATTTTTATTTGATTCTTGATCAGCTGAAGGTTTGCCTTAAAAACATTAACAATTTGTCCACACTAAGGAAATAAAATGAGGGTAAGTAAGTCTTGCAGTCACTCCAGTGACATACACTAGTTGTATTTTCCATTTTTCTATTGTAATTATTGTAAACGTTAATTTCTCTCCTATTGCAACCATGTTATTGAATATAGCTTCACTTAAAAATGACCTTACTCTATGCCTGGATTGAAGATTGTCATAGTTATTGTAACTCATTGTTACTGCTGCGGTTATCTAATTCACACTGGTAAAACAATGATTTTATCTCATCAGTGAACCAAATTATTATGGAAAATGTAGAATCTATGATAAATCAAAGAATATAGGACAAATAACTGACTATTTATTAACATTTTCAGTTTTAAAATACATATAAATGTTTATTGTATTAATATGTAAAAACCCAAAATCACAGATGGACCCAGTTTTTGATCAATGAGTACAAAGCTAGGCTACAGGTCTATACAAAACAGTGTCCTGTCTCTGATCAGTGGACTATATCAGCTATAGGATGCAGTTGTGTTTTGCCCAGTATAATTTCTTAGGAACTTCTACCAATCTCCCTGAAACAGAAGTTTTGGTTATGTCTTAATAGTTCTTGATGGATTTTCCTTTCATGAAAGCAATTCACTTGATTTTGAAAGAATAGTCTATGTTAATAAATGTTCAAAACATAGCTTTCAATCACTTTTTAAATGGGTGGTCTTCCATTTTTCTTTATCTCTAGGTCAAGACTCCCCGCAATATAATTTGTAATTAGTCAATTTTAAAACATCGCAATTATGCTGGTTTTAGCTGGCGTAAAGTTAATTTTTTTTATAGTAGCTAGTATGGGGCTATGTTTTGGATTTGTGCTGGAAACAGTGTTGATAACACAGGGCTGTGTTCGTTACTGCTGAGCAGTGCTTACACAGAGTCAAGACCTTTTCTGCTTCTCACACAACCCCACCAGCGAGTAGGCTGGGGGTGCACAAGAAGTTGGGAGGGGACATGGCTGGGACAGCTGACCCCAACTGACCAAAGGGATATTCCATACCATATGATGTCACGCTCAGCAATAAAGGTGGGGAAGAAGAAGGAAGTGGAGACATTTGGAGTGATGGCATTTGTCTTCCCAAGTAACCGTTAGGCGTGATGGAGCCCTGCTTTCCTGGAGGTGGCTGAACACCTGCCTGCCCATGGGAAGTAGGGAATGAATTCCTTGTTTTGCTTTGCTTGTGCACGCAGCTTTTGCTTTACTTATTAAACTGTCTTTACCTCAACCCATGAGCTTTCTCACTTGTACCCTTCCAATTCTCTTCCCCTGTGCCACTCGAGGGGGAGTGAGTGAGCGGCTGTGTGGTGCTTAGTTGCCGGCTGGGGATAAACCATGACACCAATATAGTTAGTGATGTTGATATTAACCTTCATATCAACATATAAAGAAATGAAAACATTTTCTTACATATTTTACAGGGATGCAACACTTTTGAAAAGTATCAATTTGTATCATATTTAGTCTTGGAACTATTTTTTTTATTCAATTTAATTATAAAATGGTTATATAGCATAGGATAAAACTTCTCCAAGCTGTCTAAGCCTTTCCCTAAGTCCTTTAGGGAAAAAGTAACTCTAAGACATTTCTCAACCAGATAGGTATAAACTTTGCATCAAAAGCTGGCTCCAAAGCTGAAACACTTTTTCCAAAGAAGGTGCGTCTCCATGATTTCGAAACTTGTATTATCTGCCTGCTACTAGGCCTTTGCAACTTGGTGTAGACTTCTCTGTAGGTTTTTGGGAAGCTCATAGTTCTTTAGGAATAGATGTCAGAAAAGAATTTTTTCTGCTCAGCGCAGACTTCCTCAACCAAGTTACTCAGATTCCTTTTACAGCTAGCAGAGAGAGACCAGGCTGTAAACCATTTCCTCCTGAAGTAAAAGTCTGAGCCTATGTCAGTGTTAACAACTGCTGCAGTCCAACAGGTGCAGATCAGCCGATCAAGCCATTAGTGCTGAGGTTCCCACATCTACACTGTACACATTTTGAAGGTTTTTCCTCAGGCTAATTCTAGTCTGGTCCACTGGATTGGGCATCCTTACTAGTGATGTGGTTTGAAGCTGGCTGAAGGAAAGTTATCCAGCAAAATGTGGTGTTCTTGACTACAGCCTTCTTGAGGAAGTGCCACATTGAGCAGTAGTATGTCACTGCCCCTGTCACTCATCAATAGTATAAAGCCTCTCACATGAAAAGCTAGATTTATTCTTGCTTGTTTTATTCATGCTCATTTATGAGTGAGACCACCCAACTGGTTGCCCAAGTCCAATCTGAACTGTGATTTTAGCTTTAAGACAAACCCATAGGGAGGGAATTGTGGCCTTAATACTGCAGCAGTTACACGAAAAGCACACCATGCCTAAACTGCCCTCATCCTTCGTAGACATCTTTTGCTTGAATGATAAGACAGGGACCTTAACTTTCTTTGACTTTTTACAACTGCTTTCCTTATGGTCCACTTGATATATTGGGCTGGGGAGATGAGCTTGGGCTTGAGGGTCTGCACTGTCCTTGGGATGTGGGACAACTCGTAGTCAGCTCAGAACTTGGTTGTAGTAAGCACAACTTAGGTCCCCATATGAAATTCTGGTATCTGATGTCTGTACTCAAAGAGATGGCTGCCACCACAGAGATCCTCTCTAGTTCTGACTCCATTTTTCAATGCTAACTGGCTTGGGGTGTGCAAGTCCACTGAGGGCAGTCAGGCAGAGGCTCTCTAAGGCTTCAGCAATTCACCCTTCAGCTCAGCTTCAGCGGTTCAAGTGAGAGACGTTGATAAGATCATCCACGCCTTTATTCTTCATTGGTTCCTTAGCTGTCTAGGCAGTGTCAACAAGATGCACATTTCAATTTAGTGCCTGTCCCAGGGCAGTAGCTGCAAGAGCTACTGCTGGACATGCACAGACAAATCGGAAGATGCCACAGAAAGGATACACAATGCTCATTTTTTCTATATCTCCAGCCTCATCCAGTGTACAAGATCTAAAGAATTGCTGTGCACAGCACCATTACCACAACTTCAACTTTGTTGTGTTTGGAGAGGAAAGAGGCTGCACAGCACAGTCCTTGTACAGAAGCCCAGGAGGACTGCATTAGCATGTACTCTCATGCAGGGGTAGAATTAGGCACTTACACAGAGCTGAGCAGGTACTCTCTAAAACAGCCATGTGGAATATTTCACAGCTCAGGGTCTCAGTGAACTTGCTTTCAAGGGCATAACAGCCTTTATGATCGGACTAACAATAGTCATGGACTCTGTAGATGAGACCTAACTTCTACTCTCACCAGAAGCCCCTCCCTCCAGCTCCCTCCCCCATCCCACTATCAAGACATGTAAATAAAAGAAGTACTCATGATTTACCTATTTAAACCATAAGAATTGGTGTTGTCTGTGGTGGGGAGTGAACAAAAATATTATCCCTGAAAGTTGATGTACCTTTCAGTGCTCTTATGCTGATTCCAGGAAATGACACCTTGGAGCAGCAGCAGATGCCCTCTGGACTCTTCTAAATTTGCAGGACCCAAATCAATGTTTGTCTTCAGATATCCCTGCCAGAAGATGCCTTCCATATTTCCCTAAAAGGAACGTATCTTCCATGCCACATGCCCGGTGCAATTGCTGTTCTTCATTGTCAAGATGACCAACTTCATCTTCTTGAACTACATGCAACAGTAATTCTAGTCATCTCATCAAGAGGACGTCATGAGTTTAGCAGACTTGTTCTGCTGCTGGATTACCCTGCTTCTGAAGAGGCTGTTGGCCTTTTGAGGGCACAGCTGGCACCATCTAGCATTTTCTGAGAGACTAAGAAGATTGATATAATCATCAGGACAGAGCGGAATGAAACATAGAATAACAGAAAGGGATTTCAAAAGAGGATTCATTAATGAGGAACATCAAAAGAAAGTAAGGTAGGCAAAGAAGAAAAGTGATATTGAAGTCAAAGGTAGAAGAAAGGTTGGATAGATGAGGGACAGCTGAATCTTAGAGATTTGATGTCTTGTAGTTGATGTTAAAAACAAAACCATGGATTGTTTTATTTGGCCCTTCATGAAGAGCCAAGAAACAACTCAGGATATCACGGGAGCTCTTGACAATTCAAGGCCTTCTTATTGGTTCATGTGCTAGAGGACTTCACAGAATCAAACAGAATCACAGCATCATTTAGGTTGGAAGGGACCTCTTGAGATCATCTAGACCAACGCCGCAGCTCAAGTAGGGTCAGCTAGAACAGGTTGCCCAGGACCATGTCCAGTCAGGTTTTGAGTATCTCCAGAGATGGAGACTCCACAATCTCTCTGTGAACCTGTTCCAGCGTTCGATCACACAGTGAAAGACTTTTCTTGCATTCATACTGAATTTCATGGGCTTTAATTTATGTTGATTGCTTGTCGTATGACTGGGCACCACTGAGAAGAGTCTGGCTCCCTCTTCTTCATTCCTTCCCATCAGATATTTATACACATTGATAACAAGTCTTCTCTTCTGCAGGCTGAACAGTCCCAGTGCTCTCAGTCTCTCATACAAATGATGCTCCAGTCCCTTGATCATATTTATGGTCCTGTGCTGGACTTGCTCCAGTAAGTCCATATGTCTCTTGTACTGGAGAGCCCAGAACTGGACATGGTACTCCAGATGTGTCTCACCAGTGCTGAGTAGAGAGGAAGGATCACCTCCCTTGACCTGCTGGCAACACTCTTCCTAATTCAGCCCAGGAAACCATTAGCCACCTTTGCCACAAGGACACATTGTTGACTCATGTTCAACTTGCTGTCCATCAGTAACCCATGGTCCTTCCCTGCAGAGCTGCTTTCCAGCTGATTGTAGCAGTGTACTGGTGCCTGGGGTTATTCCTCCCCAGACGCAAGACTTCGCATTTCCCTTTGTTGAACTTCATGAGACTCCTCTCAGCCCAATTTACCACCCTGTCTAGGTCCCCCTGAATGGCACTTGGTCTACCAGCCACTCCTTCCAGTTTTGTATTATTGCAAATTTGTTGACATGTACTCTGTCCCATCACCCAAGTCATTAATGAAAAGGTTAAACAGTACTGGCCTCAGTATCAGTCCCTAGGGTACCCCCTACTGACTTGCCTCCAAACTTTGTGGCAGTGAAGCCTATTTGAAGCAGATTTTGAGCAGAGCTGTAGTTTCCTCCAAAAGTAACCTGTGATCCAAATTAATATCCAGTAGTTGGGGAGCATCATGGAATGTGTTTCAGCAGCATACTACTATTGTTCCAAACAAATACATTAAGGTAGATGCACCCTAAAATAAATCAGATAAAATTTATCCTAACATTTTCTATTTCTCCTCCCCGCCCCGAAGGAGGAGGCAGCTCAGATGCTGTAGAGCCAAAATTATATAATAAAAATCCCAGTCTCAGGCCTGATCAACCCATATTTAAGTAATGTATTTGCAGTTTCTCAAGAAGCAATGTGTTTATTCATTATAGGACTACTCAATCAGCTCTATAACTAGACAAATTTAGTATAAAATAATATGTTTATTTTATGGCATAGTTTTGCAAGCATTTGACAAAAGCATTCAAAGCCAAAATACACTATGAAGGCTATAGGCAACAGTAAAGATCCTTCTTAGCTGTTCTGATTCCTCAGGTAACATCTATTGACAGACTGCATCACTAGCCCTCATACTGGTATGTCTTGGGAGTGTTTAGGGAACCACATCTTCTCAAAATTTTTTATTAAGGGATCACCCAGCACAGCCATGGGGACTTGTGTGTTCTCTAGCCAGGATGCAGTCTTCTTTATCTGATCCTTATAAGTTTTTGCTTCTCTTTTCTTGCGATTAAGCATAAGGATATTGAATGTATACTCATTTCTTTCTCCTAGTCTTCAAAAGATTGCTTAATTAGTATTTATAGTTATATTGTGATTAGACTACATCATTTAGACTTGAAGTGGCTATTTCTCCTTATGAGATCACTGTGATGTATAAATCTTATAAATGATATAAGAAATATTAATTGTTCAGGAACCTTTCAGGATGTATAATGGCAAGTCTGAAATAATTCTGGCAAATGTCATATATAAACAAAAAGACCTATTCAAGAATAAAATAACCAAGACTGTACAACTCCAAAACAGTGAAATCCTATTTTAATAGATTTAAGGGAACCACAAAAACCATGTTGCCATTACCATCTAGGTGAATTATTTTCTCTCCAGCCTAGTAGTGACAGCTTCACTGTAATTCTTAAAAGTTTCTTATGCTTCCACTATTCCTCAGGTTCCTCAACCTCAACTTTCCCTTGCACAACTCCCTAATTTTTCAGCATACTCCAGAGAATATCTACAAGAAAGAATTTATGATGTGAAATTTTGGAGGCAACAGTGTAAGGGGAGCACAGCAGATCTCATTAACTCTAGTCCACATGGACATCCGATCCAGCGATGGCTGCACAGCTGCATGATCTCCCCTGCCTGTTCCCTGTTTAGGTTGGGTGTACCTCTGTGCAGTGCAGCATGAACAGTGCAAAATCCTGAAACACGCTGAAAACCAGTTACATGGGGGAACACAAGGTCATCAGACTTCCACAGGAAATATAATCGAGGCAATAATACTTGCTTTGTTAATTTTCATATTTAATTACAAATGCAATTTCTATTTTATGTGAAATGGTCTCAAAACTGATGTTTTACTAGAGTGACTCCTGTACTGCAGAAAAATTTGGGGCCTTAAGAACTTGTTTTGGAATACACGGGGTAACAGGGTCCTGTGTACATACTGCAGGCATTATTGCTGTGACTGCTAAATGTTATGTGGTTACTTTTGTAGTAGGGATGGGATTGAGACCTCCAACTCATTTCACAATAGAGTACTGAATAGTCATCAGCTGAAGCAAATTTCAGTCAGTAGCAACCTGAAATGCAGTTGAACTCAATGACCTAGAGGTGAAAGGCTCTGTATCTCATTACTACTTCCCTAAACCTTCCAGTCTCAGAGTATTTTCTTCAGTCTTTTGAACAAAAGAAATGTCTATTGTACAGACATAACTGCTGCTGGGTATCATCTTAGTCATTTAACTTTAGATTGTTGAGTTTCATTATTGTTTATTCCTTTGTCTAAAGCTGAATCATTTTCTATGAATCAGAAAAAGCACTATCATTATGATATCATTTATGAAGGCTACATAATTGTAGCTTTTCTCACTAAATCATTGAAATAGTACATTTTTTTCTCACTAAATATCAATTCATTTTCAGATGTGGCTATTACATTATTCTGTTTATTTCTCAAGGAAATAGTTTTTAAGTAGAGATTCTCTGTATTTTTCTACTAGTATCTCAAATGTTCATTAGTTTTAACCATAAAATAAAATTTCTGAGGGACACTTTGCAAAAGTATTTTTGCTATTCATACAATTTTTCAAATAAATGTCTGGTTTTAAAAATATGAGGGAAGAGATTTATTTTTCATTTTCTATACTTGCCCTGAACAAAAAATAAAGTTTGCTATAAAAGTTAGATTTTCTGTCCATCTTATCTAACCTGTCAGTAGCCATCAGTTAGAAATGATTTAAACACAAATAAACTAAAGCATCAAAGACATGAGAAGATTGTTTCCCTCCAAATAATAAGTTTATATCCTGGAAAGTGAAAGACAATATTCCAAATCATTACTACTTCTGAACCAAAATATTTTGCCTAACCTTTGCCTTAAGATTTCAGGTATCTTATTTGAGGTGAACAGTGAGCCAAAGAGATTATTTAGTGAGTGAAAATCCTACTTGGAAAAACATTTAGGGTAAGTGCTTGTGTCCATCCCTCTTCAGAAAAAAAAAAGAGATGTGCTTGGCTTTTTGTGTGTGCTTAACTTCCACAAGATTCACAAACCACTAAACCAGAAACATGCTGTTTAAAAGATTATAAACAGCGGGAGGTCACATAGAACGAGATGTCTGACAGCTGGAGAGGCCTCCTACCAACGAACATTGGCGCTATAGATTCCTTTGAGCCAGGGACAATCAAATGCAATTGGTATATTTCACCTGCATTTCCCTTCTTTTCTTTTTAAAAATTAAGGAAAAAACCCAACCAGTTACGTTTCAGAAATAGACGGACATACTTATTTGTATATATGTTCAACTGAAATTATCCTAAAATCTCTAAACATGCATTTGTTAGAGAATTATGTAAGTAAAATCTTCCCTTAAAAGTGGAACAAACAGGAAAGGAAAAATAATTTATAATTTTTTTTTAATTTCCCTTGCTTACTGTATGGATTTTTTATTATGATAACATCATCATGCCTCTCAAAAAGATTTCATAGACTTGAAATCTTCATATCTGTATAAAAACATGTAGATACAAGTTTTAATAGATGTTCAAAATTACTACGTATATAAGATGCAAATGAAAATTCCCTGTCTTTCCCAACAATTTTTAAAAGTTTTTGAATATGACTATACTGGTTTCCCGGTACCTTCTACTTCTTGCCTCTATAATCAGTGAGACCTTCATTCAGGAGATCATTTTATGTACAATAAGAGGTAAAAAATAGTATTTTCATTTTTCTCTGAAATGATGTAAGAACAGATAATATATACTATCTGCAGAGTTAGATGATGTTGCGAAAGAGTTTTAGTCCTTCTAAACCACAGGAATGCAATACAGAATTCCTCATAAAATATCTGTAATGCTGAACAACAGCTCTACTGAAATAACTGTACCTTTGTTTGCAATTCTAGCAGAGTTGTCAGATATTTAATGTGCCTTGACAATAAACTGCCCTCTCATCCATTAAAGTGGGCCCTTGTGAACAGAGCTGGGATTTGAGGGTAGAATAGCATAGGGAAACTTGTACTGCCATCATCTGCACTGTAGCTACTTTGTTGGTTGGTAGAAAACATCAGTTTCAACCAAAGCTGTTAATCTGGGCTCTTACTCAAACATTACATTCACTTTCTTTTTTCTTAAGCTACTTACATTAGCCCTTAGGTTTATAAAAGGGCTCAACTGGTTTTGAAGTTGCAATAAAAATAGCAGGCACCACAAGACGGAAAATGAAAAAGGAAAATATATCCCACCCAAAAGAAAAATTTCTTATAACAGGCAATCAATGAAATAAACATTATAGGAATTTCAACTCAAGGGGGTTTAATTTGCCATAAGTTTTAAACATCAAGGCTTGTTAGTGGGTATGGTTGTGGGGAAAAGAGTGAAGGGCTACCACCCATAACATATTTGAAGAATAAAAGTAGTTTCAGATCCCCAGGCATGGGAAGACCTGATATTGTATTTTTTTTCCCCTACTCCATTAACTTTATTTATTTATTTGATATTAAAGTACCACATGTATACAAAATTGAAACAGAATGCAAAATGTCTATTATAGCTGGCCCAATTTCTACAGGATTTAGTTCTTTGTAGGTGAATTTGTTTCCCTGCATTCAGACTGTCCTCATTTGATGGCCCCATGTTTTCATATTCCCTTACTCTTTTATTCTGCAAGGAAAACAGACAAGCTTTCCAATCTTTTTAAATTCTTTGAGAATCTGCTTTGCCTTGATTTATACCAGACAACCCCTGAGTCCCATGTTGTAGCTAGTATCATCCAGGTCAAGGAGTACTTGACTGGACTCTTGCTGGAGCTCAGAAAAATAGTAATGATTTGTCTGAAGGGTCACTATAGACTGTAGAGAAATGTATGAAAAGCTTGAATAAATCTTCTGCTTGTAATGAAATAATACTACTTTTGTTAGGACTGATTTGTCAAAGAGTGGGTTTTAGCTGGGGTTTTTTTTTTGAGAATATATTATCTGAATTCAGAAGAAAATTCAGGATTGTTGAAAGTATTTTAAATATAAAAAAACTTGCACATAGGAACATTTGTAGGGAGGATTGGGAAGTAAATGGATTAAATCTGTGGCAATGTTGAGGGTAGAGGTAATAACAGGGATCTGATAAAAGGGGACAGAGTTTAAGCTTAAAGAGAAGATTTGAGCATGCAGGTAAGAAATAAGAGAAAAGTAATAAGAGGACAGGAAGAGAAAGGAAGCAAAAGGAAACAGCTGTGGATTCTGTGGGTGGTAGCACTTTCTAGCTCTAACTCCTTTTTCATGAGCATGCTCTGGGGGGAGCAGGGGAGGGAGGGTGTACTATCCCTTTAGACATTCCTGGTCTCACCTGATGTGAGCCAAGCCCTCTTGCTCTTCTCCCGAGTGATTTGAAGACTTCTTCTGAGCATGTATGAACATATAGGTTTGCTCTTGTCTGTAGTATATTAAGAAGCTTTCTTGGTCTTTTGAATGTATCCTTTTACTCATGCATACGCTGAGATCCCAGTAGCCTCTGAACACCGTTTGAACAGATCTTTGTGACATCCCAACACAGAAATCAGCATTTAGAGAATCAATGCTCCTATAGATATATATATGGGAGCTAAATATGTATGTATTTTTAATATATATATATATTTAGTCCACTGACTATTATCTGCTGCTGCTGTTTCACGTGGGCATCAGTGACACAGCCAGGAGCAGTCTGAGGACTCTCAAGAAGGACTACAGAGCCCTGGGAGTGACAGTAAGGGACTCAGTTTTTTCATCAATCCTGCTGGCCAAAGGGAAGGGAGTCAAATCTGGCGAGTCAACAAATGGTTATGGGACTGGTGCCACAGCCAGGGATTTGGCTACTTAGACCATGGGACTCGCTTTGAGAAACCTGGTCAACTGGGGGCTGACAGGGTCCATTTGTCAAAGAAGGGGAAGAGCATCTTCAGTCATAGGCTTGCCAAGCTGGTGAAGAGGGCTTTAAATTAGAGATGCCGGGGGAGGAGAACCTCAATCCATCCCACTCCCACCAGTTTGATGGGAGGGGCAATAGATGCCCAGAGCCTGGAGAAGGAACACAGGGCAGCAGGAGAGCGCCTGAAGAGGAGCACAAAGGAACTCCCAGTAAGACAGCTTCATCAGGGGCCCAACTTAAATGCCTCTATGCAAACGCACATAGCATGG
>NW_008824238.1:3502193-3504101 GCF_000699105.1 Pygoscelis adeliae | reverse complement strand
CCTCAGCATAAGAAAGACACGGACCTGTTGGATGGGGTCCAGAAGAGGGCCACGAAAATGATCAGGGGGATAGAACACCTCTGCTATGAAGAAAGGCTGAGAGAGTTGGGGTTGTTCAGCCTGGAGAAGAGAAGGCTTTGGGGAGACCTTATTGCAGCCTATCAATACTTCAAGGGGGCTTATAAAAAAGATGGCAGCAAACTTTGTAACAGGGCCTGTTGCGACAGGACAAGGGGAAATGGCTTTAAACTAAAGGGGTGTAGATTTAGACTAGACATACAGAAGAAATTTTTTACGCTGAGGGTGGTGAAACTTCCAACCCAAACTATTCTATGATTCTATGATTCTATCATTCTATATGTAGGCAGAACATGCAACTGGTGTAGAAACTGAGGTGTAGTTAAAGGACAGAAACATATAATAGGTTTCACAGGTTCTCCTACGCTGTCATTAGGCTGATAAATAGCAAAATCTGATGAAAGAATAGGAATAACTCTACTCTTTCAGAGCTTTGATTTTATCTGTATTCTTCTTGTGTTAATTGTTGGAGAGAGATATAACTGCCTTAAAATTTCTTTCTTTTTAAAGACCTACATTTCATATGATGTACTCATCTATCTATTTGAATTTTCATGGAATTTGGGGTGAATGAAGTGAACACAGAAAATTGATAAGACATTTTGAAAATCACCTGACCCAAAGGTTCCTGAGACACCGCTCTTAGCTTCCTTCTAGCATCTCTTAAGGTTGTTGATGCCATTTTGTTTGGTTTTCAACTTTTCTATGTGCACACACTTTTGGAATCCAACTAAAACTATTTCAAGTGTTCAGCATTTAAAAGCCATTCCTCATCATGAAGATAACCTTTTGTCCAAGGTGCAAACTCATGTCATTTGAGATGTATTATTTCTGTGATTTAGCAGACCTTTTTCTTTAGTAACCTTTCTATATATATTACCTTTACCACGTGAGTAGCTTTTGCAAAATGATTAACAACACAAAAAGTAAGTACTACTGTATTTGGTTTTGCAATGCCCAGTAAATATATTATTTGCAGTATTTTGGTATGTCCTGTGCTGCTTTTTGTATATTTGTTTATTGTGCCCACCTGAAGATGGTATTTAAGTAACAACCAGTTCCAGACTGGCTCAGAAAGCCCATGCTGGGTCAGGTTTATCCTGAAGGACTGAAGCCTACGGGGAAAGGCAGCACTGGAGCAGGGAAAAAGTGCAAGGAGGAAGGAGCGATGGAGGAAAATTACAGATTGACCACAGTCCCCCATTTCTTTTCCCGTGAGCCACTCAGGGGGTGAGAGTAGATAAGTCTGGAGTGAAGGAATGAAGTTGAGCCTGGGAGAGGGGGGAGGAAAGGTGTTGTTTTAATGTTTGTCTTTTTTCTCACTACTCAAATCCTTTTTAATTAGCAATAAATTAAATTAATTTTCCCCAAATTGAGTCTGTTTTGTCCATGACGATAATTTGTAAGTGATCTCTCTGTCTTTACGTTGACCTACGAGCTTTCTTATTCTATTTTTCCCCTGTCCTGCTGAGGGGTATACGTGAGTAAGAGGCTGGGTGGGAGTCTGGCTCTTAGCCAAGGTTAAGCCACCACAACCATGCAAGTTACTTGCAAGTCTGTCTATTGCCAGTGATGAATATGCCACTTAACTCCCAAACTGCCAACACTGCCTTAGAGTGGGACATTCCTTGTTCCTGCTGGATCTCTAAGGCCCTTGGAAATATCACACAACTAAATCAGGTGGCTCAGGGGACAGCAAATAGTGCACTGAAATTCCAGGGTCTATAAAGGCATTTATCATAGAATCATAGACTATTTAAGGTTGGAAGAGACCTCCAAGATCATCAAGTCCAACCGTCAACCCAACACCACCATGCCCACTAAACCATG
>NW_008824238.1:3462724-3501272 GCF_000699105.1 Pygoscelis adeliae | reverse complement strand
CTACTCAAATCCTTTTTAATTAGCAATAAATTAAATTAATTTTCCTCAAATTGAGTCTGTTTTGTCCATGACGATAATTTGTAAGTGATCTCTCTGTCTTTACGTTGACCTACGAGCTTTCTTATTCTATTTTTCCCCTGTCCTGCTGAGGGGTATACGTGAGTAAGAGGCTGGGTGGGAGTCTGGCTCTTAGCCAAGGTTAAGCCACCACAACCATGCAAGTTACTTGCAAGTCTGTCTATTGCCAGTGATGAATATGCCACTTAACTCCCAAACTGCCAACACTGCCTTAGAGTGGGACATTCCTTGTTCCTGCTGGATCTCTAAGGCCCTTGGAAATATCACACAACTAAATCAGGTGGCTCAGGGGACAGCAAATAGTGCACTGAAATTCCAGGGTCTATAAAGGCATTTAGTTCCAAACCAGAGGCTATCATTAGATGCTGAATTACTTCTGAGTACTTGAGCTTCTGTGTGTAATAGTTGAAAGAGATGATGGAATAGACTAATGCAAAGGTAACTAATGTAGCTCTGTAGACACATTTTTAAAAGATTAAGATAAGATAACCGTCCTTAGCATACTTGATAACATGCTTGACTAAATCAAGACAATTCCTATCAAATAGTTCTTATCAATATATTGGCTAGTCAACTTGTCCTGGTAGAATTTATTTTAGTTGTTTCTCAGATAGAATGCAGATTATTTCTTTCCAGTGTAGCTATATTACAGGCAAACATACGAAATAGAGGCAGGAGGGAAGTACAGTGATCTCAAGAAAAAAATTTGGGCCTCAACAGGAAGAAAGTGCTTGCAGAGATTTCAGGTAAAAGGAGTAGGATTTTATTGTAAACAAATAATTGTTGCCTAAAGTGAAATCACGAACATTATGACTGACATGTCAATATTCTCTAGACATTAACAAAGACAGTTATTTTAGGTGAAGGACTAGCAAAAAAGATGAGCCCTCCTGAAACTATCCCAGGCATGTGTCTATATCATTCATAGAATGAATACATTCCAGAGAACTGTAGATGTTTCTGAGACATTAACAGAACTTGTGGTATGAACCCACACATTCATTTAAACATAAAGGTACAGAAAGCCATAAAACTGCTTTAATGCTCAAATTTTACTCAAATATATCAGTAAAGGAGTCTGAAAGATGCATTAGAGGCTCTAACACAACCATTCATTTTTGGAACAGGCTATTAGCTCTTCAGTGGGACAAAATTATTGATTAGTAATGAAGGAATAAGGAGAGATCAAAGAGATAACTAAAACCAAATTTCCTTGTAGAATGTGTGAACATTCTGCTTCAAGCCAAGCAGGACCATACTGAAGAAGTGGATCATCTCACAAGTCATCTTATTTCACATACACAAGGTAATCATGAGTACAATGTATTCCCAGCTGCTGCTGAAGTTACAAGTATGCTTGCATTCTGCTCCAGGTTCAGCATGATATATCTTGCTACAAACATATTTCGTATGACAATGACTTTTTTATACAAATACACTGACATCCTAACAGCAGATTATTTGCATATCTGTTAATTAAGCTTCCCCCAACTCCACTTTCTAATCATCTTCAAAATTATGTGGTACAAGAAGACTAACAAGATACAATTTAGAAAGGATCTCTTTTTCTCAGTTTTGAGCAGAGAGATGAAACTTTCAATGTGAACAAAAGCACAAGCCACCTATCAAGACAAAAAAAATTATTTGCCAGGGTATTTATATCTCAAACGACAGTCATCCAAAGACTGCTTTGTCAGCTCAGCAGACATTTCAGTCCATTCATGGATTATGAAGGATCATGGTCCTATTCTCAGTCAACTCCTTTCTTTGAAAACCCATCACGTGAGCCTAGAGCTCTTTGCTGCATTCCTCACTGCTTATGAAGGCACATGCATGAGGCTGCACACACAGGCAGAAAGTTTTCTCTCTCCAGAACTCTCTCCTCAATAACTCTCCATTTATTCACTAAATCTTCTGCCTTCATTTGCTAAAGTACTCAGTTATATGACCGTCCATCAGTCTCAGCAACATAACTGACACAGTATTTCTATCACTGTCTCTGTTTTATGCATGTATAACTACTATTTAACTTCTTAATATTAAAGTCCCCTTTGTCTAGTGTACACACTTGCTTTGGTCTAAGGTCAAACCTACAGCATAAAGCTAGGAATATGGAAGAGACTAATGTATTTTTGGCTCTAAAGAAAGACACACAATAATTCTAAGAAATAATTGCATTTGGATAAAGATGTTTTCCTGTTTTTACACTTGTCATCGTAAACAAATCGGCCTTTGTACTGTAAAAGTAATCCCATGCTTGTAGCAAGTGCTTGTGACCCCATAGCTGTCAGCCAGAACTTATGTTAAAATGACTTAAGAGCTTCTCTAACTTGCTCACTTTTAAGAGTTCACATCCTGAAATTCTACCCCTTTTAAGGATTTTCAGTATGTTTGCCTCCCCATCTCTTGCTTTTGATCCTGTAGATAGCTATTAACAGTTTGATTCTCAGATGCATTGACATTTTTCATTTCTCAGCGGTGTTGGTAGGAGCTGAAGATACTCTACACTTCTGAATAGTAAGTTAAAGGAACCTCATAAATGCTGACATTATGTATGAAGTGCTCATATTATTTTGTGAATTATTTAGTCAAAACTTTAGCTGCTCAGCACTCAGACCACATCATCAGGTTTGAACTGTTCCTGTCTATCGATAAAGTTTAAGCTATATTTTCAATTTCTTCTTCTTGATGCAGTCCTCTCAGTGGTCTACAGCTCCTACAACAGAAATTAATTTCCAAACTGATTACCTGAAGACAGTATATTTCATTTAGTTGACTTTCTTCCATTGCTTTCCATAAGTTGGCATTATCCTCCTTAGCTGTGTGTATTTCAGTCAGTCTAACAGTCAAAGCTACAGTGGTGTTCTGGTACTACAATACATAATCGATACTTATTTTCCTCTGTCAGCTGAGAAAAGAAAAATATTATTGAAAGAGTTATTCCTTTCGAAGAACAGAAAAAAAATACATTAGGATGCTTTCAGGTTGGTTTTGCCATAAAAGGTAAAAAATGTCTCAAAGCTAAGTTTTCATTACATTGTTCACAGAATATCCATAGCATTCAGATGACAACTCTATAACCTTTGGCTTTACTCTTTATTGTTATGATATACTGTATCATTATTTATTGGCATTATTTTATTGAATTTTAGGATGCCATTATGCTGCTTTGTTGGCTGTTTCATTGCCTTAAGTAGCATAAGCCACATTGCTTTCGGTGGATTTTTGCAGTTTAATTAGTATGCTGCTGCGCTGTTTTTAGTGGCATGCTGCTATGGTACCTTTAATTGAAATCTTTCTCTTATGACTATAATAATTATATCACCCTGATGCCTTTAATCTGGCACCATTATATAGCATGTGGCTGTGCCGCATTAACTTCTTGATATTAATCATTCAGATTGGCACCAAGGGATAACCCAGAAGTGAGAAACACACTGGCTCCCCAGTTGGAGTATTTTCTCATTTCTAAGTTCCTCTGTAAGGCCTTGAATGCATGCCTGTGGCTTACTCAAAGATATCAGGGTAAGCACCCTTATGTTACAGCTATGCTTTTGAAAATCCTGGAATCCATGTATCTTCTCAGTCTTTTCCCAAACTTTGTGTATCCCATGACAAATATTTTTTATTAATTCTGAGAAACTTCACTTTTTCTCCTCATTTTTGTTTCAGTCTTATGGGCTAGCAAATGAATGCAAATTGCTCTGGATCAGTCCTTTTGGATATTTCACAAAATACCAAATACTTTGTACAAAAGTTGACAGATCCTTGTCAAGTTTTTCTTAGATATTCTTCTACTTATTTTAATGTACTATCTTAGTGCTATATAGGATATTCCAAAAACAACAAAAAAATCATTTTTTTATGGACCCAGTAGCTGGAGACAGGAATTAATGCCATTTGATACAGTAAAAGTACATGCACTATTTCAGATTAATGCAGCGTACAGCTGAGGAGGTTCATCCTACTTTCGAATACTGATGATTCTCTTTATAACTCTATCTTTCCTGATCTATTTAGTCCAGAGGATTGCAAAGGATAGTGTCTGTGGGAGATTTTGGAGTAAATAAAATCCAGTCGGTTAAAGTACATCTTGATAAAGCCGAAGGTGATGTTGCTATATTGGAGGATGCAACAGGAAGATACAGCAGTGCTGATATCTTTTCCTTTGACTAAGGGATGTCTTCTCATTTTTTGCTACAAGTTGCAAAAGCTGCAGTGTCTCAAATCTCCAGCTTAACCTGAATGCTCACACTGTTACAGTTCAGGAATGCTTCCTCCTGGCAAACACACAGTAACTCTCTGTTTCAGATGTGAAGTTCTTTGTCATAGCATCCATGTCTTTCTTATCTGCAGGGTGGATTGCTTCAACATGCTTATATTCATAATGGATGTCTAAATTGGGATATTATGTGGCAATCTGCTAAGTGGCACTGATTTCTAATAACACCTGTTTGCAGTTGCACTACAAAACTAGTTCTACTAGTTTTCTATTGGTTTCCATATAGATTTTGGGGCATTCAAAGTGCCTGAACTAAAGCTCTAAACCACCTCTGTTTACACATGTGAGACATCTGTTCACTATGAAATAAGTTCCGATCTTGTGTGGTGTTACATATCCTTGGAACGATTCCTCAGTTGTCTGGACCAAGATTTGAAATAGTACAAATTGATCCACATCTTACACAGCAATCCCATCTCTGAGCAGAGACTTGAGTAGCAGGACTTCTTTGTGGAAGTAAGCAGTTGTGATTTTAAGACAAATTTTGTTAAATGACTTACCAGTCTGTACCAGCCATGCAGTAAATAATTGAGTAAGTTTTTGAAGAGTGGAAGAAATCAGAACTGTTGAGTTTTGTTGATTATATGGTTATATCTCATAACTCCTATATGCTTTTTCTTTAAAATAATATGGAAGGCATCAAGTTGCTTTGGATGGAAGTCTTCTGCAGCCAGGTTGCTTTTAAAGCAAATGTAATAAATGCATGACCCTCCCCTTACCATACATTTTTGATCAACTAGGTGTTAAAGATGTATGAAATTCACACATTGGGATCTATAATGACCATGCTAGTCAGTAAAGACCTGTAAACTGGGTGGCAGATCCATGGTTGTTTGGGAAGTAAACTGTCATGAGAAAAATAACCCATTTTTCTGTCCTTGTATTGAGTTCTGAAATGGTTTGTTAGGTTATGTGATAGAAACTCACCTGCACACCTGCAAAGGACCACTGAGAGACCATGGCAGCCTGGGGGAACCCAAATAATACTCTGCTGGGCTATCAGTCCATCAAAGGCCTGTCTCCACAAGCCCAGAGGAGCACAGGGGTACACAGGCAGGCAGGGGATTCCCAGTAACCAGGTCAGAGAAACAAAGCCTCTGCCTGACCCCTCCAAGGGCTGTCCCAGAGTACCCTCAGCACTATGAGCCAGGGGGACACCCAGCACCAGCAGTCAACCAAAAGGCTCTTCAGGCCACCTCACAGATCAAGGGGGTTACTACCTAGGGGTATGGTACATATTATGGGATGCATAATGAGAAGAGCATTTTAGGATTGTGGAAGCCTTATAGGGTGCTTAGGCGAATAACCAAGGACAAGGAAAGGGAGAGATCACGGTAGTTTGGGGAGGAACAAGCAGGAAAATAGGTGGATAATGGGATAAACGGGGCCAGTCCTGTGTGAACAGTTGCCTGGTCAATACACTTGCCTGGATGTACCCTGTCCTTCATCACTGCAGTCTGTCCTGTCTTCTCATTGAACTCCATTTCTATTTTCCTGGGTGAGGGGCTGTCTATCCTCTGTGTATTTGTGAGTGTATGGGGTGCAAGAGCCAGGAACTGGAGATATGGGTCATAGGGGTCCATGTGTTTACGGTTCCAGCAACTGGAGCAGGTGAGGTTTCATATATCAGTTTGTGATCGCTAGTGAAACCAGAACTGGTGAGCAGGATAAGTGCCCTGGGAGCCATGTCTGTCTCTGAAGGTAAAGCACCTGGAGTGCTTTCCTGTTGGTGCTGTTTGTTTTTGTGTGAGCGCTGAGTGTTTGTTTTGATCCGTATGGCCAGCTGTATGTATATGTGTATTGTGTATGTGTCCATGCGTATAAAGCATGCACATGTATGCCTTTTAGGAACACACACTCAGCCCCACTAGGGACACAGACCTGTAGCAACCTCAACTTTATCAGATTCAGCAACCCCAAAGAGTTGCCATTCTGCCTTCTGTCCCCCAAATATATGACTAATTGAGCCTAATCAAGCAGTGATTGTTTGCCCCTTGCAAGAATTAGTTGACATGATTCATTGTCTTCTGCCAAAGGGAGAGATTATTGATAACAACCAAGAAAGCAGGCAAAGGCTAAAATTTCTTCCATCCTTCCAGTTGCAGACTTCCCTCTTTATGATATGCAAAGTAGGGACTAGACTTTGTATGTATTCCAATACCAGTTTCTAACAGTCGTTCATCCCTTGAGTTACAGACATTGTATAACCAGAGTTCTAAAGATATCTTTTGAAATGTCTATTAGTAGGAAAGCTGACTTGAGAGAAAAATATGTTTTAGAATATGGCTTCATTATGCCAACTAAATGCAATCAACATAAAAATTTTTCACAATTTTATAGAAACTCTGTGTTTTAGGTTAACACATTCTTTCAGCAGTACTGCTCATTTTCACATATTTTGCAAACAAACATTCAGTTAAGATTTTCTGTCATCTTAGAGCTATTATTAAAAGAAATTAAGAAACAGCAAAACTGAATTCAGGTAAATGTGAATCTGAACCTTACACATCAAATCAATGGATGTAAGGGTGTGTCCAATTTATGCTTTTTTGTCTCTTTCCTCATTTCCTTCCCCCCTCTTCAGCACTTTTCTCTAAATTTAGCAGCAACAATGTGGTTAATTTTATTTGTTCTAGAGTTAATGATGCAGCTTAGATGTAGGTCTGTGTTTTTATAGGTTTTCTAATTATTTTTTTCTGATTATTTTTTAATTGCTTTCATGTGCTTTGGCTGGGGATCTGTTATTAAGACAGCCCAGCTGTTTTAGTGTTAAGGTAGATCTGGTCAATGTTACTGGTAGTGCAAACATTTTATCCTTACAATAGAATCTACTTACAGGGAACTCAGATACAGTGAAAAATCGATTATTGTACATTTAGTTTAAGAAAAGCTACAATGACTTCATTTATTTTAAGGAAGAAAGAGAGAAGGCCCATTTCTACCACCTCAGAATAACTCATATTGACACATTCTTTTTTCCACATAAAGGTGCTCACCTTGTCCTTCAGTTTAAATGACATCAGGTGAGGCTGAGGAAATCTTCAACACCTGAAAGTTCACTATCAGCATTTACTAAAAGGAGGGCTTAGTTTCACTGTGTAATAGATTTTGAGCCAAACTTCATAAAAGGATCAAAGGTAGCTTTAATGCAGCACATTTTAGTATATTTTACAAGAAGTAACTACACATACACACACAATAAATTGCTTCTATTTCAGTGGGAAAATGTACAGTTATATTCATATGTTTGTATGGGTGCACTTATGGCTATATGAAAAAGTAAATTCATATAAACACACTATTTCGTAATGTGGGTTTACTTATAAACATTTTCTATTTCACTGTACACATACGTATACATAATGTGTTCTGTGTATTTGATCTACAGACGATGGTAAGACAACGTTTCATACATTTGCCTAAGTGCTAAAAAGAGGAAATGATTTACAATTGCACTCCAAGCTGCTGCCGGAAAAACCTTTCTACATAACATATTTCAATCTGTTGTATGCATGTGCCTGCTTACACATCTCAAATACACCATATCACTACCACAACATCACTGCTTTTGGAAACTATGATTCCTTCTTCAGAACATATTCCTGACTGAAATATTCATTTTTATGTATTGCTATCAGATGCATTCCAGAAAGCTGGGGAGTAACTACAAAAGCCTGAAATCTGAATGCTACTTGTACAGATTTCTTTGAATATAACCTATTGACCAGCTAGAAAAAATATACAGCTGTGATCAGGGATAAATTTTGTTGTCTGCTGGTTGTTTTAAAGAACTATATGCTTAAAAAATGAGCATACTAACAGTTTGTATCTTTGTCTGCTTGTGACCTACAGAATTTGGAATCAGCTACAGAAAATGTCATCAATAGTTCTGATTATCAGTATTACAACTAATCTAAATTTACAACAGGTAAACTTCTACTCTGAGGTCCTATTTAGTTTGAAAAGACTGTTCAATCTCTTTCAGAACAATTGAAGTAGAAATCCAATTGTTCTTCCAACTGCCTGTTGTCGTAAAATTCCAGCTACCTAAGCTAAACAAATGCAGCTGAGAGCTGTTAGATGTGTTTACCCAGAGCTTTTCAAAGATCAAAGAGGAAAAAAAAAGCCCACATCTGTATATTGAATCAAACTTTTTACTTTACTTGAAAATAAAATTTTTAAAAAGCATTATTCCTTCCTCATGAAGTTTTCTCCAGAGAGCCCCACTTTCGAACTGTGCATGTACAATTTAAGGCTCTTAGCCTTAGGAGGGGCCACCTCCCACTCTAGATGAAGAGCTCGACACTGGGTCTTACATTAAATAGAGGCATGTACCTCCTCTTCCTTTGGGCCCTGTTTTTTGTCCTGTCAACAGGCGTTGGAATCTTTGGTCTCCATTCAGATGCACTTTTCTTAAAATGTTACCACCTGTAGGCTACTGTTACATTATTTCTTTGAAAATTCTGAAAACATGAGGGTAGTTTTGTTCAATTTAGCTTTACTGGGGGTGTGTGGTTTTACAGCCAAGGAAGAAAGTGTTATTTTTTCCCCCTTGAGATGCTATTATGGCCACGGGCATCTTGATGTCTGATTTTAAAAGGTGCACTTCACAAGAGCACAAAATGCCCCTGCCAGAATAACATGTTTTATGCTTAGTGTGCCATGAGGAAAATGGTGACCTTAAGGGGGTATTCTGTTTGTGCATATATTTCCCCCTGATCTCTACAGGAGAGGGTAAGGTGTCTCAAAGTCCTGCTCTGGGAACAACTTTTCTCTCCTCAGTATTTTGGGCAGAGGCAGAGGCAGAGAGGGTTCTGGTTCCTCAACTACACAATCTTTTACAGAACAGGAGCAGCTGACTGCAGACACAGAATTGCAATGCCTCTTATATTTAGGATATACTATAATAAAGTATTTAGTGCCTAAGCAACTGATGTATGCTTGGCTTTTGTTAACACCTTTTTAAAAGCAAGGACCGTAAGCAATATAGGTTATCTGTGAGCTTGCAATGTATTGATTTGAAAAATTAGGGCTAACATGAAATCATTTACTGTAACTTTTCTGTTGTAAGCTATTTCTGAGTATAAAAAAATAATATGTAAACAGATTCTTGT
Source organism: Pygoscelis adeliae (assembly GCF_000699105.1). Lineage (NCBI taxonomy): Eukaryota > Metazoa > Chordata > Aves > Sphenisciformes > Spheniscidae > Pygoscelis > Pygoscelis adeliae. Next base: position 3,491,798 of record NW_008824238.1, on the reverse strand, counting down.
TATGTGTCTTGGTTAGCAAACGAAAGTCTGGGGAGAAGATCAGTGCAAAATCAACTCCTCATTGCTCTTACTGCAAAAAATGGTAAGTATTAACTTTATTTTTTAAGATGCAAAAATTATTTTTTGAATTTGTGTCATATTCAATATTAGTTTAGTAGTATAACATTTATTTTTTCTGTAAAAATAGCATTTATTTCTTAGGTACAATTATTTCTTGATCACAGGGGGAATCTTTGCTCACTTTTAATCTATTTACATGTATCAGTGAAAATCATCTTACAAGAATGAGTACCACAAATGTAAGCAAATATGAATATCAGAATTCAGGAAAATTTACAGATCTTAATCTGGTTCTGCTCTTTTATTTTAAGTGGCTGGTTTTTGACAATGCCTTTTGTATACGCATTCTCTAGAACCACGTTTATGGCTATAATTTAGCCTTCTAATAGCTAAATTGCAATAAAAATTCAACAGATAGTTCCTTTGTCATATGAAAAAATAATGTGAAATTCATTATATATAATTTTGGCAGAGTAAATTGTCTTTTGGGATAAACCCAAAAAATCACTTGTTGAATGAAGTTTGACTGGACTAATCTGTGGAATGGCCAAGCCATCAAGCACATATAGTGGGTGGAGTACACTTTTTTAAACTGATGCCAGAGTTTATTCCTCCTTGCAGTCTCTCTGTGTCTCAAAGCACACTGGCCTGCATGGAACACGATGGGACAGATGATCCTTATTCACCCTTACTGTCTTTCCTGGCATTCAGCAGCCATCTTGCCAATATTGCTGCCCTCTTAATTCTTAATCCATGTGCAAATGTTTTGGCAGCACGTTTCTAGGATGCTATGTTTCAGAAAATCCAGCTTAAGGATCAGAAAGGATTTTCTCCTCTGTTGCAATCACAGTGATGTCCAGAATTAAGGAGTATTTTACCTTTCCTGAAGAACTCCACTGTTTAAAAAAAGTTACACCAAACAATATGAGGAAATGTTTTGGAAATGTTTTCCTCAAGACGGAAAAATGACAGAAAAAGCAGTTTCTGAGTATAAATATGAAAGATAGCATGGATATAGAAAGATCTGAGCTCTTCTGCCAGTGCTCTGAAGTGGCAGAGTACTAAATTTAAAGCCATTAGGTAAAACAATTCCTTCAATACTATGTTGGTTTAGACACAACACTGAACTAGCTATGTGGCTTTTAAGTTTTAGCAGATTTCCACTGAAACAGCTAGAAATATCAGAAGAGGAGTTTAGGCAGGTCTGCACTCATCCATGCCCTCTAAGGCCCTGAGCAAGGCTGAAGAACCTACTAGTTTGGTGGATTAAAGTATTCCTTGTACCTTACAGAACTCCTGCTGGGATCTTGCACAAAATGTTCATCTGGCTTAGCACTACTGAGTCTCAGTATTATGGCATAGGAAGAAAAAATATACTTTTTGCTTGTAAATCTTATGGAAGCAGCACAAAAATTGAAGAAGCAGTTAATAAAGACTAGTACTATGAACCATTTTGTGAGCTTAGGAAAACAATATAACCCTCAGAAGTCCTCTCGTGATCCCTCGTAACCTGTGGCTTGAGAGCAGTAGAAAATGGGTTGAAGAGAGCCAACCTCATGTTAGGTGGTTCCTGACATTTGGTCTTTACAATTGAACCTGGTAAAATAAATGAGCTCTGAGAAGAGAAGTGGTCATCCACTGCTTCAATTAAAATCAATAGATTTGCAGGTTATGCTTTGAAACTTGTCCCTTTTTACATATATCTTTCACATGTCTTAATGTAAAGTTTTAAATCTTATTTTCTTTCAGCAATTAACTTTTTCCTTTGAATCTTCCTTCCATTTAACTTGACATTATATTACATTTAATTTACCAAATAGTTCTCTCTCTCTCTCGTGTTACTGTTACTATTGTTCTGGTTGGTTGTTGTTTATGTTAAAATTATATTGCCTGATAAATATCCATGTGACCATTTCAGGTGTGGAACAGGTCTTTAGTATTTGATTAAAAGGACACTGTGCCTTTGAATCTAGTATATTTTAAAATTCAGTTAAATTATTGGAAAACAGAGTCAGACAGGAGATTTACACTTGAGTTATTCTGTGAGCTTTTGTGGTTTTCCTATAATTTCTCTTACATTTTCATACTTTTTTTTGGGGGGAGGGTAGAGTTCAGCTCTTATTCCCCGGCAAACATTCATACAACAAAAGAAACACCACCTGATTGCTTGTGTGAGAGAAATTGTGAAACACCATATGCCAAATTCTGTTAGTAGCACAAAGTGAAAAGACAGGAAAAATAAAAAAAAACCCTAATATCTCCATTCTGTAGCCTTCTTCAGGTATAATAACCCTATGTGTTACTTTTAACAATGATGGGTAAGGTTTTTTTTTCTGATAAAGTGTGACTTATAAATTGAGTCTGTCTGTCTTTAGGAAGAAAAAAGAGCTCCTTCCTGAAAATCATTTGGCTACTTAAGTTATGCCTTTGATATATCTGAAGAGAAGTTTGATCCAGAAGTAATTGCTATAAATATTGGACAATATCACGTAATATATGGGTAACATATTACTTCTTGCAATGATTAAAAGATGGGCAAAAATCCACATTTTCTATTCTGATTCCTCATATTATAATACTTAATTCTTTCATAAAATATATATTAATTTCCTTATTTGTCTCATTCTATCTTGCATGTAAATGTTTTAGCTCTACAAAGCTATTATGGTCAAAGACACCAAGAATGTGTAAGAAAAGGCTCCTTTTGAAACAATTCCTTTATTTTAGGAACTGGTGATTCATAGGACCTTGATCACCTCAGTAAGTTGAGGACTGTTCCAATACCTGACTCAACAAGGTTGAACATTTCCCTCATTATTCCCTTGTCTATATAACCAGGAAGCATGTCCATCATGCTAAACTGTATTGGTAGCTCATGTTCAGCCAGTTACTTGCCATTATTCCTATCTTCTAGCCTGTCATTGGTTTCCAAAGTATAATCCTCCAATCCTATGGATCTACATTTTTTGTTGTTTTCAGATGTATGACTGTACATGTGTCTGCCATAAAATGTGTGCTGTTTGAATGAGGTCAGTTCCACAAGTAATTTATATCACTTGGTAAAACTAACGTGTCCTCATCATTACTTGCTACTTCACCAATTCTTATATGACCTGCAAGCTTTGCCAGCAAAAAATTTAATGTTTTGCCAGATTATCAATAAAGATACCAAATAGCTGTCAGTAAAAAAACTCCTTTCTCTCAGAATATGGTTTCCTGAGAAATCTGATGGTGAATACTTATGAAGAATTATTATTTTACCAATTTCAGTGGCATAACTTGTTTTAGAATGAAGACCTGAGCTGTTTGAAGTGCAGTTATAATTTTCAAATGTGCCAAAGTCATACAGCAGTTAGGTGTTATCTACCTCAAAACAAACAAACAAACAAACAAACTCGTAATAGGTAACTAAAAAATAGAAATTCCTGCATGATATAGTTTCCAATTGTTCTTCTGGTCACTTTCTGCTTTTTCAATAAGCCCTAAGTCTCAGCTGTCTATAAGTTAGGATTAGTCTCCTGTATACTTCATGTTTAAAAACAGGACACAGGTTCCTAAGTCACAAAGGTGACAATGGGTATTTGCCTAAAAATATGAAATTTGGCATAGGGATTAATCTTAGTCTCACATGTGCCTCTTAGTGGTGGAATGAAATCGGTGTTGATGTGTGAACCAGGGTAAGGGTTTACATGAATTCATGGTGAATATTGTAATTGATGTCATAACTGTCTGCTTTATATTCTTTGTGGTTCTGTGCATGTGTGTGTAGCTCAGAGAAATCTCACAGGGGATTCCGAAATGAGTGACAGTCCACAGGGAATAAAACAGAGCCTGAAGGTGTCCTGCCTTTTTTTGTAAAATATGTGAAAATTCATATGGAAGAAAGCAAGACTTAAAAGAGAGATATATATGGAATGAGGCAACCCTTTCTGCCTCACTGTTTGTAAATATATATATGTATATATATAAAAAAAATAATGTACATCTAAACATTGCACTAAACAAAAAAAATGACTGTTGTCTACCAAGCAACAAAATATTTTAGAATGTTTATGTTTTTCAATTATTCTTTAAAAATTTTTCAATGTCTCCACTGCCCCCCACCCCTAGTGTTAAATGAAACGTGCAACAAAAAGAGAAGCACTCGGAGTCAGGAAATGTCAAAGTTAAGGTTATACATGCAGCGTGAACTCTGCTTCCTTGTGTGTACATGTTTTGATAAAGCCTTTTATTATTTGATCACGTATGTTTTTGACTTTTGTTCCCCATTTAATTTCAGGCCAAAACCAAACCATACAAATTTAGAGCAGTGTGAGTTAGGTCTTCAACTGGGCACACTGGGCAAACAACAAGGCAGGTTTTCAGCAACATGAGCAAGCTAGGATCCTCCGGAAAAGTGAGAGTCATCTTGTGACAGAGGCCATGGGTTAAGACCAAACAGTCTGGGTTCTGTATCTGTTTCTCCTTTACTTGAAATGTTACTACAGCTCTCAATGCTGCTCTCTGTTCTCCTGTTGTAAATATTCATTCAAGTATTTCCTGATCTCACAGAAGTGTTCTGAGAATAAATTCATTACTCCTTATGATGAAGCACACTGATATTACAGTGATGACATAGATAGAAGCCTATGAAGAAAAATAAAATCTTATTTGCTTCAGGGCTTGGAGGATATGTCGTAAATACAATGTGGAACCACATGTTGAACATAAGGATAAAAAGAAATATCCAGGTGTTGCTTAGTACTTTGTGCCCCGTATTAACCAGAGGCCCAGAGGAGGAGGAGGGGGGGAAAAAGTTAGCCTGTTTTTTTCCTACAAGAATTGTGGTAGCAAACTAGCACATGACGCGCACAGAGCGCAAGAGAGAGGTAATGTTGGAGATATTATTAACAGCTCTTCAGTTATAGTTGCTATGAAAGTTATGCAAAACTGAATTAAAATTCTTCTTTACTGATATTCCCTTTGAATGGACGTCTTTAGAATACAAGGGCTTTTCTGGTGTATAGAAATGTCAATTTATAATGTCTTATGCCAGTAATAACTGATTTGTTCCCATATATATATCGTATAAGCATAAATATGTTTGAAGATAGTTTTGCATTCATCATGAACATTCTTCATTAGTGAGTAAATATTTTTAAACATCACAAATCCTTACAAAGACATTAAGGCTTTGTGATGTTTTAAGCTATTTTCTCCCTTTTTGATAGTAGCTGAAATAAAGAAAATGGCTTACAGATTTAGCTGCGTATATAGTTTGAAAGTAACAACTGAAAAATGATGTTCATAATCTGAATTGCAATGAAACCAATTATCTGTACCATGGTGTTTCACTTGGGAATACTCCGAAAGGTTTAGTATTTCTTAAAAGAAATTAAAAACAGCTGTAAAAATACCATAAAACAAAAATAGCAGCTGCAAAAGAGATTAACATTCCTAAATTTCATTTGAACCTGATATGTTATTTTTCCAACAGCAACATACATATATACTGATTTTTAAAATCTATTCTTTATGAAACTATATCCTTTTAAGAAAAAGATGGATTTTTTTTTTTTTTTTTCATTTCACCACTTCTTATTACCCATGAATTTCATGAACATTCTTCCCCTCTGCCCAGGAATTTCGTGTTACATTTTCTTCTGTAATTATTATCAAAGAAAAACTACAATTGTTAAATATTGAAGAATTATTTAAATATTACTGATTAAGAATTAAAGATCTGCCTAATAAACAATTTATAGCAACCCTTGCACTTTTGTTACTTACAGCTGTCAAATAGCTTTCAAACTGAGCCCCATTCACCCTGTGCCTGTTTTAAAATTTTATATAGCGTCTGTTTTCCAATTAAGCGGCCAGTCATAGATGAAACCTTTCCTAATCTTTTTCATATATATAATAAAACCGAATGTAATTTATAAAACAGAACTGGAGGTGCTGACAGTATAAAACAGTTTATTTTGCAGTCTTGGTCAAAACATATGGCAGCAACTTTTCTAGACTTCTGCCAGATGGCGGGCCTTAATCGATTTTGTCTGTTGTGCCGTATGTTAATTCTCTGTGAAAAGTGTTTCTTCAAACTCAATTAAAAAAAAAAAGACTTTCATTTTCTTACTAAGCAACTAATGCTAAAACTGACATTTAGATAGGTCTCTTGAAGTTTGAAAAGTTTTTGAAAATCCCAAGTTATTTACACAACAGGTAAAATTGATTCTAATGCAATTGTTTTTCATCACCATGCATATCATTTCAGGTGAATCTGAATAAACTTACCTTTATGATAATATTCTTTACCTCGCATTTTTGTTTTTCTTGTGGCTTTTTTAACTAATGATAGTGTTTCATTTTGCAAATTAGAGTAATTTTGAGCACCGAAGACCCAGGAGTAAAATCTCAAATGATCAACACTAAACTCATTACTCCAAACCCTAAACACATTAAACTAGAAAAAGAGTATAGCATCTCTCTCTGCATCTCAATAAACATACTTTATGATACAATAACTGTTATAAGCTTTAACTACTGTTCTACCCAACACATTTCTGTGTGTTTCCTACATCTCCAATATTAAAATGTTATATTTTATGTAACCATACTACATTTAATAAATGTTGCACAAAGGCCAGTCTCCAAAGTTATTTTAACAGGCAATTTTTGTTTTGGTAAGTATGAAATTTCCTCTCTACCCAATAAATAATGAGGCATGAATTTTTGATAAAGGTACTTCCTGATGGATGAACATAGTGGACACAAAGTCATTAAATTCTTCTAAAATTCTAACAGTTATAGTTCCTATGTATTTTGATGAATATGTTAATAATGTGGATGCCTTAATAAATATAATTTTTAAAACTCTGTGAGTTAATGGGAAATATAATAAATCTTTATACATTTTGGTCTACTTTTACTGCCATTGTTCCTTTGTTATACGTATTATTTGTGACACAGGCTTAGATTTTGAACTAAAATAAGATGTGTGCATAACAGAAATCAAATGAAAGGAACTAGTCCCCAGAGAAATATGCAATCCTTTTGTAGAACCTAGCTTTAATGTAGACAGTACTTAACATATTCACAACTTATAACGTATGAAATGGGTGTATGTTGAAACAAAATATCAACCAGATCTATTCTCCTTACCATGTTTATTTTATGACTACTTTCTTTTGAAATAAAGTAGGGGTATGGTAATACATACGCAGACTAAATAAGTTGTGTTTTCTTGAGCAATAATCCCACACAAGTACAAGGCAGAAACACTGTGTTTTTCCAATATAATCCAGCAAGGGCAAATGACAGCCTTACCTGATGGCTGATATCTTTTATAGTACAGCTGTGACATATCTTATGCATCACAAAGAATGATCAAACATTTCTCTGGAGCTTTTCTGTCATGGAATGTGGCCCCATGCCCCATGTATGCCTTTACATTAGGCTGTAACACACCTAAACTCTGAATAAGGTATCTGTTACCAACTGGTGATTATTTTGTAATCGGAATGTGTTTAGGAACAGTGTAAAATTTTATTTTTTATTATTTTTAATAATTTGTTTTATTTAGTAGATGATAATGATTGAGTGGAATACATTTAAGATAAATAGTGCACATACTTGGTAATAAAAATACCACTGTAAGTAATTAAATGATTTTAAATGGACCATATGCTTATATTTTGGAAAATAAACTGGAGTACAACATACTAAAAGTTGGATGTCTGGGGATTTTGGAATATAGTGCTCAGTAATTTTTTAAAGATTCTCACTTATAAAATCATGTTAATATATTTGACTAAAAACTTCTTAGTAGTTAAACTATCCTGAGTTCTTCACTATGTTAACTGTGTTTAAAACAAGGTCCAAACACAGATTTAACATCTATTGCAGTATATTGTCAAGAGTGAGGACAGTGCTGATCACCCAGTTGGTTCCCCACACATAGGCTTCTAGTGCTATTTGAGAAATCTAAGGTATCCAATAACATGGATTGTAAAAGTGACAGTAGCTTTGCCTCTGTGGAGGGGAAGTGGGAAGCTGGAAGCGTATACAATAAGGCATCTTAACAATGATGGATATTTATATTTAGCAACTAATTCAAGCCCTGGATGGAAGAAGGCAAACCATAACACTATTTTATTTTTTTGACAAGGGAAAGAAGTCTGTTGTTCAGATTAACTGTGTTTTGAAGTAAACTTCCCTGATATAACATGGATCTAGTCATGATTGGAAGGGGGCAGACAACAATCTTTATAGTCATTGAGCATCAGTTATGAGGGGAATATGTCACCATCACAGTGATAGGGGAGTTTGGTCCAGGCAGAGCTCAGGAGAAGCCCTCTCATTCTTTCTCCGAGCAAAGCTTGTGAGCCTGCTTTTTCATTTTGAGATTTTTGGTGCCAGGACTCAAATTCTTTTGACTTTGCATCTCGTCAACATGCTTTAAACACTACAAGAGATCTGCTAGGAAGACCACTTTTGTTGAAAGAATAGAAATCAATAGGAATTAACACAGCCCAGGAGTAGTCCATTAGAAACCTAGGTATTACTTTGGAAAGCACTATAATAAACAATAAAATAATGACACTAAATAAAAACTATGACCAAGCTGTGGTCTCTTGGGTATCATTCTTCTAACAGGGAGAAAGTAGATAAGGTTCAGTTATGGATTCCTGTCTACGCAGGATAATCTAGAAGGGTATTTTTTATCAGTTAATGCCTTACATACTCTTCAACAGAAGACAAATATTAGACTGTTATTTGTGTCTCTTGTATCTTCCAGTGTCTATATACTACCTTCTTCTGCTGCTCCAAAAGGAGGGAAACAAGTGTCTGTTTCTTACAATACTTTTTACTCCTCACACAGGTAAGTAGCTGCCAGTCAGACAACATGGTCGTCTGCAAATTTCTATTTCTTTCTGCAGTTTAGAGTGATTATTCTGTTCATCTCCACATATCTTATTTTGGATCACAGTCCGCAGACAAAACTCTCTTTCTTCTCTCAGCAGTAGCACTGGGAAAACACATTTTTAAAGTTACATGAATCATGAACTTAATTTTTCCTTGAGACACCTAAAAAAAAGAAAAGATGTTTTGATTGGTGAGGTTTAAAAAATAGAAGCAGAATTAGAAGGGAGAAAAATAGAAAATGGACAAATAAAGATTAAAAAAGCATGAGAGAAATTATATTTTCTGATTCTCTCTTTTCATAATCCCTTTTTAAAATATTGTTTGATGATAATGCTTTTCCTACTGCAGTAATGAAGTGCAGTATTTGCCAAAGAGACCACAAGGTCTATCTGTTTATGGATAGAGGAAGGAACCAAACATCCTTCTGAGTGGGAATTTAGAATTAAATTTTAAAGATCCCTTTTCCTACCTCTCATAATCTAACATGTAAGAGCAAAAGAATTGGGAAACATCCCCTCCTGCTTAACAGGACAGCATGCAAAGTCCTATAAGAAGAAAGCAGACAATAACCCAAGGAAGAAAAAATATTCTTATACCGTTGTCAAGGTTAGATCCAAACCACTGAGATGTCAACAGGAAGGTTGTTATTGACTTCGATGAGTTTCCTTGCTTCTTTGTAGGAAGTGAGGGGAGGCAGGCAGGGGGAGAAAGAGAGGGAGAGGAAGAGAGAATGGAGCATGGAAGTCCATGGGTCCAAACACTGCAGAGATGTGGAAGAAAGGACACTGAAAGTCTGTCTTTCCTTTACTATGCAGACCACAGCTTACATAGTAGAACCCTGGTGAATTTATTTCTGAAATATAAGGTGAAATCCTACTAGCTACCTAGTAGGATATATATTCCTACCTAAAGAAATATTTACAGCACACATTCTGGACAACTTTTGAATAGCAAAATAAATATAAAAGGGATAGTGGGATAGGTCCATAACTTGAAATGGATGCAGGCATAAAAATTCTTCTTGAAAATGCACTGAAGTAATAAGTACTTAACTTAAACTCAGTTTTTCCTCTCAGAGAGTCATTAGTGTAACAGGCTGGAGGTTTAACTGTTAAGATGGCAAAGCTCTATCCACATTTCAGGTTACTATTTCTAATATGTCTTTTTAAGCCAATATTTTTTATGTAGAAATTATTTTGAATCCACATCAGACTTTTTGCCTTTATTTTTGTTTAGTTTTTCTTTCTTATTTTATTTTGTTCCCCCTTCAGGGACACCTTTGAACCAATGCTTACAACACTTGTAGTACTTACAGAATCCAGTGAAGGTAGTCTAATCTTAGAAGCACACTATACAGCACACTAGCTTGGGGAAGAAGGCCTTACCCCTGGCTAATGGATGGACTAAAATTGCTTATTTAAAGAAATGTAAAATGTTCAAAGTTTACCGAAGCTACAAATTATTTTCAATTTAGACCTTTCTGAACAAGCTTTGATTTGTTTCCTTTTTTTTTTTTTTTTTTAATAGGTTTGGGGTCTTGGTCTGTTTTGGTTTTTATAGAACTAGCAACTTAGTAGCTAGTCCTACAATCAGCAAGGAGAAATTCATTAAAAAGAAGGTATGGAGTGTTTCAGGGTAGATACCAGTTTTCATTTATTTCCAAACTGTTGGTCTACACCTATCAAACCTAGATATAGGTGTAGACCTATATAGATTACATATAGATTACATGGTGCATGAGAAAGAAAAAATCATGCTCAGCTACCTTTTAAAAACTGGACTTAGTTTGCCTTCCCTTGCCTTCCCTCTTGCCTTGCCTTGCCTTGCCTTGCCTTGCCTTCCCTTCCCTTCCCTTCCCTTCCCTTCCCTTCCCTCCCCTCATATTTACTTAAGTTTACCAAGTGCGGGTAGGCCTGAAAGCATTTCTAATGCATCACAGTTCTGACTTGCCATATATTTATTTATGGCCTTTATCAATAACAGATGAGCAATTGTACACAAATTGTATAGTGATCATGTGGCATGGGTAATTATCCACTAGAGACTGGGAAGGGCATATCAAACAACTTCTCATCTAAAACAGGTTTATAGTGGTATACCAAGCCAAAGTTGTAAATGTACTTTGGTTTAAATATATACCTGCAATACTATCCTAATTAATGGAGAATCTTAGAGTTCAGGTAATTTAACAATCAAATACATACATAGAGATTTTTTACACAGAAAATATATACTATTATTTCTATATTTCATTAGTATAGGATCCATATTTCAGCTGGAAAAACCCTCACAGAAACTGAGCAATAAGCCTCTCTGGGTATGGTATAGTAATGTACTAGCTTGTGTGTATGAGGTCTTATTATAGAGATGTCAGTTTTAGTTTGAAACATAAACATATTTTTATTTATACATTAGTGCTTATAGTGATCAATGACCATGTGTGCAGTATATTAGAATTTGGTTTTGATCAGTAGAAAGCAATTATTCATAAAACTCAAAACAGAAGGCAAAGTTGTGAAAGAAAGGAGAAGAATTATGTCTTTCTTACAGGGAAGGTAATTTTAATATAGACGAGATTGGTCCAAGTCCTGCAGTTTGGATTGATAGATTATTTAGCAGAACTATCATTTCAATAATCTCAATGACAGTGCAGCAGTGGATACTTGGTACAATATTATAAATTAAATTTACTGCAAATGTCATTGCAGAGAATATGGAAAGAGATCCGTCATTTGTATTTGTAGAAGTTAAGATAGGGAAAAATTTAAGATTCTTTGACAAAACAACAAATATTATCTACATGATACAGCTATGCTACCAGTTGTCTAAAAAATTCCTTTCATCATTACTTTGTTTATTAGGATACTTGAATTACACCAATGTTTATTTGATGAGAGAGGAATGATGTTCTCTTAAACAGAGATATATTTTTCATGAAAATTGTTTCCAGGATTTAAGAATACCCCATGTCCATGTTTCAGAAGCACTTTTTCAGAAAGTACGAGCTGCTTCTGTCTAATTACAGTCTACTTATGGAACTGTAAAAGCTAAACTGTGAATTGCTAAATTAGTATTCACCTCCATATAGAGTCATATATTGACGTGACAATGGTGATGGCAACATAGATACCAGGCCGGTGATGTAAAAGCTGTGGAATACAAGGGACTAAGGTACAATAATAAAAGTGTTCTTTCTATTTACAGGTTTTTGTAGCCCCATTTTATTGCTTTCTTTGCCATCACAAGGTCATATGTAAAAGCTTTAAGCAAAACTACAGAACAGTTTAATTTGCAGGCACCTGAAAATCAGTTGCAACACACTGGAGCTAAATTCTCTTCAAAGTTAGAATTCATGAGTTGAGAAAAACTTTCTTACCTAAGGGAAATTACTGGGACTTATCTATGAAAGCAGCATTGTACCATTAGTATTAAAATGCAATTAATGAAGAGAAGCTTAGTTGTTGGGCCTTTTAGTGTTGTGTTGTTAGTTTTTTTTTTTAAATGTATGCCGAAATCAAATAAATGGAAATAGAAATAAACTGTTTTGCAATTTAACCCTCAATATGCCATATCTTTATCTGCAAAACACGTATATACGTATTTTTAGATTAATTCAGTCAGCAAGATGGAAAATACAAGTGATCCAATTAATATTAATTAAGCTATTTTTAATCTATAATTGAAATGAAATACGGAATTGTTCTAACCAATGTCCAATGCAAAATGTATTCCTACAGAGAGGATATCAGGTGGGACCCTAGAGACCTGAGTTCTATTTTCAGCCTGCTACTGGCTTACTTTGAGACTGTTGGCAAATCACATTACATCATTGTGCATAAGTTTCTCCACCTAAATAATGACAACTTCCATAAAGTGCTTTGAAAGCATATGCTTCTATAAAGTGTAGTTGAATACTATTGAATGCGTGGTTATTATTTGTTGTAGAAGTAATTTAATAAATTATGAAATAATACTCAACATTTAGGTTACTATGAGATTGATTGTATTGATCTGCTTAATTTCTATATTAGTTATACCTTCATCATAAACACTCACATGGCTGAACATATGTCCTCCCATGCATCTTAAAACAAAGAAACAAACAAAAAAAAAATAGCACCTACCTCTGTATTTTTCCTTATTTCCATCTTTTCTTTCCCATTTCCTTCCTACTTCCTCCCCAGTTCTCATTTCATCAGATAGAAACTGTTTCAAGATTCTGCCAAGGTGAAATAGCTGAAAGGAAGTCAGTAAAATATTACCAGAAGTTTCCCCAGCGGAAATGTTTTTTCCAAGGAGACCTCAGTATAAAAATCCAGAATGACTTGTCAGTGCTAAAATACTTCACATGGTTTTACAATGGTGAATAGTCTATTTTTTACCTGAAGATTTTATTGTCAGATTAATATTTCTCTATTACATATGCGATCCTCAATGGCATTTCTATTTTCTTATCTCTGCCACTGAAAAAGTTTGCCTGATAGTGAATGGGTTTGAAGGTTTTTTGAAAATACGTAATGTAAACATGTTTGTCTGGTTTGTCATCTTTGTAAAAAATATTTCCGTGTCTAGCTTAATGACAAGCTCTAGGAATCACTCTGATACTTTTATTATGGCTTTATTGTATACAGGATTTGGAAGAAATTAAACCAAAAATGCTTCAGTCATATGTGTTTAACATTACTAGCATATTACATCTTAATTTTTTTTTTCGTACTTTTGGTATAGATTTTTTGTTGCTCTTTAAAAATCAAAATAACTGACAAAGAAACATTTATCTCTTTTATTAAACAGTCTGTAGTCGGTCAGTTATAAGAACATAAAACAGTTGTGGTGGAAAAGACCAAAGGTTATCTAACCCAGCATCCTAGCTTAGGCCAACAGTGGATGCTTGAGGAAGAATATTAAGAAAAAAGAAAGCATAGGATGATAATTTTTCCAAATGCTCTCCCAACCTCCAGCAATGGGTAGCTCTGGGACTGACTGATCAAGAGACAGTGTGACTCCTTTTTTTGTAGTTTTCGCTATTTCTCTATATAGATTTTTTCTTTTTTTTTTTTTTAACCCATGTTCATTGTAAGCATAAAGTAATTGATCGTTCAAGCATAGTACAGAAAAGGCCCTTAAACTGTAAAATTTTCATGGATTTTTAGAGCGCCCTGTATCCTGCCTTGTTTCTAGTTGTTATTCCAGAAAGACATGGATCTCCCACAGTTCCCATGTCATATCCATAATTTCTATGCAGATATCTCACATATCCTAGGGCTTCTTGGGCAGTACTGGATATGTGTGTTTATGCATCTAATCAAGTCCCTAGTATCTACAACATTTTACCTGCAGCACGACACAGAGGATCATTCCCATTAGTTAGCATCTAAGCTCCTATTAAAATCAATGGACATCTAGTAAATACTCTCAAAGGTGCTGAAACCATAGTTCAGCTAATCTTAACATAGGCATCTAGTGATCAGTCAGCTGCGTAGCTTTCTAACCTGTTGACTGATTGACTAGATCTCCAATAACCATAACAGAAGCTTTGATACCTGACCCATATGGAGGCACTTATGTGCAGGTATCATATGGAACTGAATCCCATTTTTGATGGGGATTCAGTTGCCTAAACACAAGCTTCTAGTGCCGTTAGTGACACCAAAGGTCTCCAAGACATCTACATGGGGCTTTCACATGAGACATAGGACCTGCCAAAGGCTATGCCCTTCTGCAATGAATCTTGAACTTGCCTGATCAGGCAAGCAAATCCTGTCTTTACTGTTTTGTACTACTGAGGTTAAGAGAGTGCTATGCAAGTCACAAATATATTGAAAATAAATCTGACCTACTACCTTTATGCTCTCTACCTTAATTGCAAGACAATCTGATCTCCTATCATTTTTTTCCAAAATGCTGTTACTGACATAAGTATAGTTAAACATATCACCTAATATTACCTAAATACTGATGTAGTGCTGCTTTTGTAAACAGTATTCAGATCATACCTAACTACCTGCCAAAAATATTATGCAGTGTAGGTTATATAATTCTAGAACATTTCTCCCATGTTAAAATGCCTTTTAAGTGCTGAAAGGACCATTAATTTTCCCATAAAGTTTGGAAAAAATTAGCCTAATTTTTTTTTTCATTTACAAAAAGACTAAGATCTGTCTGCAGAGATCATTATGAAGCTGTAAGATTACAATCAAGAAAAATAATGTAATGCAAGGAAATCTTGAAAATGTAAATCAGCTTTTAAAAGTAAACTAGATTATTTTTACTAGAAATAATCTTAAAAACAAAAATTCACACCTAAAAATCAGTTACTGTTAAGTTCATGAAAGAATATAATACCTATTATTAAAGAAGGTAATACCTATTATAAAAGAAGATGAAATTTTGGAAAAATACATCATTAACAGGAAAAAAAAAGATTTCTTTCCAAACAAGCAAAATTTAAAAGACTACTGATTTTAAAAATATGTCATGTACAAAATAACATTAGCTTTTATTACTTACCTGACAGTCCCTCTCAAAGATCTAATATGAAAGCACTGAGCAGGGACTTCAAGAAACATATCTCTATTTTTCATCCCTTGAATATGCAGAGAAGCAAAATACTCTTCTTGCTACCAAAAACCAACCAACCAACCAAACCATCCAAAACACACACACACCCTCGCCCTTGTACATGTTCAAATTAATATGCCTGAAGGGGCATGTTGTAATTATGTACATATACAAAGTCTACTAAGTATCAGTGTTCTTTGTACATAAACTGTCCTTCAATTTTATCTTCAATCTTTAAGTAAAAATTTAACACCAGAAATGTTTTAATTGTTAATTTGTGATGATTTTTTATTATTCTTATCCTAGATCTTTATCACAAGAAACATCTCAGGAAGCAAGTTACTATTTTTCATGAGAGAAATTATTTACATTGACAAGGATTACAGTAAGGCTTTGTTTTTTCTCTTAGGGGACGGGGGTGTTGGGGGGCTTAGTTGTTGTTTAAAACAAAATAAAAAACATAAAACAAAATAAAACATGGTGATCTAGGCAGAAGCATTGTTTTAAAAACTAATTGACCCACATTTCTGAAGAAGTTTTTCTGAGTATTGACATTAGGTGTTAAGCGTAGTAACAGGCATTACTAACACAAATACCAAGGACTTGGGACTTGCTCCACACGGTCTCAATCCTACCTACAGTAAATAGGCTCTAATTGCTAGAGGGTAGGGTACATGGTAACGCCATGCCAGAAAGGTTCTTCAGAAACACCTACAGGAAAATGGGTTTGAATTTCAAAGTTACCTTTGGCAAATTAGGAAGATGTTATTCACCTTCAGCCTTCTGAAAACCAGCCATCTAATCGTGTAGGTTCACTCAACAAGCAATGGAGAATAAAGTCTTCACAGTCCACCCACTAAAGGTGGAATAAATCACCCTTGAGATGTCTGTATCTCACCCACTGGACATAGCATTAAAATAAGTAACTTGATGCCTAATTCTTAGCTGGTGAAAAAGTGAGCTGATTGAAAGTCTGCCTCTAATGACTAAGAAAATAACTGTGCAGAGTAATAAGAGACTTTATCAGAAGATGAAGAACAGTATTTAAACTGAAAAAGGAATAATAAAAATGAGTGAAGAAATGTAAGTGAAAAGGAAACTGAAGGAATTAGGCATCAAGGAAGATGGAAAAAAATAGGGCATGAAATAGAGTATAAAATGTGGCAGAAGAGATGTCAAACTGAAATAAAAATACACTCTATAGAGCTTTTAATGGGAAAGAATCATAGAAAGTTAATCTAAAAGCCCAGAGGTGTTTGGGAAATCTTAAGAAACTATAAATCAAAGTGTGAAGAGAGGGCTTAAGATGGGAAATGGGCAAAGGTATAAGGGTGGGTTTGTTTTTGTTTCATGTCCATGTTGAAAATTTTGCACTATTTTTTTCAATCAGATTTAATCCACTGGGTTTGACTTTGAGTTAAAAAAAGGATGAAAAATACAAGATTTGTAATTTTTTGTATGCTGTGATAGAAACCAGTATGTATATAAGCAGGTACAAAAAAACCCAAAACCCCCAAACAAATTATGAGAATGGCTTAAGTAGACAAGGAATGATCCAACACTTCAGTATATCTTTTTTAACCCATTCCATTAGTTCTAATGGTAATACAATGGTTTTAGAGCAGTTGCCAACTTTCCTATTATGTGTGCATTACCTAGGCATATGGAGTAAGTTAACAACGAAGTGGTAAATTTCATTGCTTTTGTTGGTTTAAGCCAGACCTTTAACTTCACTGTTTTGCATTTAATAAAATGCATTATCAAAAAGAAGCGTGACATGTCCTTATAAAAAAATATTTTATCTACATAAAGGCAAATTAAAGAGCAGGTGGTGGATTCAGAAGATCTTGTTTCAGCTATCATTCCATACCATTGAAAGAAATATTCTCACTGTTGGTTAGAGACTATCACAAACAGCAAAACCCAAAGCTAAGTGAATAACTCCTCCTAGAATTCATAATTACCTATCCAGCAAAGGATTGCATTACAGTGCATCTCAGGCAGGATGAAGCCCTGTGAGAGGGGAAAAAATGAACACATTTTAAATCTGATTATGTGTGAATATTTGAAAACTATATATAGCTTAAAAAATGTATCCTTATTAGAAATTCTGTGCAACAGCTTCAATTTTTATCCAGCTGATGAATGTAAGAAGGTGAATTCATCCTCACTAAACAAAACCTCCTTGTACTATATTTCAAGTATATTATACAAATGCACCTGAAATTCTGCAAGGTGGGTCCCCAGCAATAGTAAACTGTCAAGCTGCATTGATTTCAGGGAAATTGTAACAATTATTTCTCCAACTGAGGTGTCTGAAATATAATCAGTGTGGAAGATCTAAGGGTCTGTGGTCTGAACAGTGATGGCGTCTGACAACACATTATAAAACAAAGCTTTACTGAGACAGTAGGAAAGATCAGCAACAATGCGCCCATAAGGCAACTCTCCCAATCCCCAATAGCAAACATGGGATCATAAGCGATGTATTGACTCCAGTGGACTGCCAGGGACACTTGGTGTCCGCATCATCTGGCCACAACACCCAATCACGCAAATGCCTGTTGAATGTGGGTAAGAGTTGCACTACCCCTTGGCTCCACCAATGGTAGTGCGGTTTGAGAGAATCACACCTTACCTGAATAACGCGGGTGGCATCCTGCCTACACTGCCGATACTGGTCAAGGGCAGGGTGTTGTCAGTCTGCCTATGCAGCTGAAATTGTTCAAGGGACAGGGTGTCAGCAGGCAGGGTGTCAGGGACTTAAAGAGCAGTGTATGCTTTTAATTATGATACATAGATCAGTTTGTATTCAAGGTGAGCTGCAAATTAACGATTTCTTATTCCAATATATATCAAAATGCAGAATAACAATTAAAGACACACAACTCTTTTTAATGTATAGCTCTCAGGTGGCCATATGGCCCACAAACTAGATTTTTAAAGTATCTCATAACCTGAAGATACAGAGACACACCTAATGGGATTTTCAAAAACACCCAGGTGTCTAACTCTCATTGATTTAATTGAGGGTGAAGGACAGGAATTAAATGCTGAAACAGCAGTGATGATAGAATTCCTTTCAAGCTCTCCTACATAATTGTCATATCCTGGAGAACAGAGAACTAGCTAGTACTTGAAAGAATGAATGTTTTAGTTAATTTTATTATGTTACTAAATGTAACGTTGCTTAGCTACCACAGTGGTAAGTACTTCAGAAATCCCTGCTTCAGGGAGCTTTACAATTTTTTTTTTCTTTTGAAGCAACAAACACGCAGAGCAGCACAAACCTCATTGTATCATCTCATTTTAGCAATCTGTTTTCACTACATTCCAAGTTTTATTTCAGATTTTCTGTGACTTGTAGTTTACAGACTATTGTTTTACCCCTGTGTCACTGATTCATATTTAGAGGGGAATCCTCTCTTAGCATCTCTCTGAAGCACATGACTCAAGAGAGAACAAGTACTGTATTTTACAGATGGAGTTGTCTGCCCCTATTAGGAAAGAACAGGAGAGTGTTTGAACTGCAGACCCTACAGCACAGCAAAACCCATGTCTCATTCCAAGTCAAGCCAGGGAGACCATACCACAGGGGAGCAGTTGGGAATGCTTCTTAGAGCATCAGCAAGCATGACATGAGCAAATGCAGGATGAATATATTATCAAGGTGTCTTGGAGAGAAGCCTGTAAACACGTGTGTTAGGTCCTTGAAAATGATAAGGAAATGGCTTTCATGAACTATGAGGTTCCCACCATATGTGGCTTTCTTTGCCAAGATTTCTCTACCGTGAAAGCAGAGACACCCCTTCAGAAGAGGTGGCCAAGGAAAGTGTGTGGCTCAGCAAGTTTCTTCACTGCTCAGTAATTTGTTCCTATTCACATTATGAGTGCTGGTCAGTCACTTTGCAATGAAAATAAAGTGAATCATTTTAGAACTAAGAAGACGACTGACTTGAAGGATTTGGCTTTGTGATTTTAAGGAAAATATGAACATCCATTTTGATGTTAATATATGCATTTTACACAGATAGTGTAGCTATCTCTGTCTGTTATAAAATTTCTAGTCAAAATACATGTAAACATGCCCCACCCCCAAAAAAACCAACCCCAAAGAAAATATCCTCTACCTGTACCTCCAGTATTCAGCTACTGTTTGGATTAATGCAATGTTATCTATTTGTATAGGAAAAGGTAGTAACTTGAATATCTACAGAAGCATTTTAATCTAAGAAGTCAGAATGTCCATTCTAGTTCTTCCTTTACTGTGTTTATCATTTTTTGGAACTCTGACTGCGGGGTTGGCATTTTCAAGGCTATTTTTCTCATTTTAAAACCACAAAATCTAGAAATAATTAATAACTGAACAATTCTTCTTCTTTTCTGTCATTTGGGTTTGTAGGGTTTTTTCCTAACTTTATAAGCAGTACAAGAATGCTGTTCCACAGCAAACTTTCCTTTATAATGTCAATGAGAAGTTAGTCTAAGATGAAGATTCTTCAGGTCTCCCAAATCCTGTAAATTACTAACAAGGGATGCTGCTCTGAAGTTTGCTCAGATGTTACATCCCATTGCCTCAGCAGCTTCCCCCTCAACAATCATAGTGAATTGCAAAAAAGAGCAACTCCATCTTTTGGAGCACCAACTGACAGCTTTGCCAGATGATATCTAATCATCCAACTCAAGGCCATAAACTTTAAACATATCATTAACAATTTTCAGAACTCACAAGTCCTAGAGCACTGAGCTCTTGAGCTTTTTTTTTCTCTTCTCCACTTTTTACTCCTGACAAAATGAGCTGTAAATGATAAATCCCCACTTCCTGGAGGTCCCCACTAAGTCAGTCCTTCTTTATTTTTGCCCCTGTACTCGGCCCTGGTGAGGCCGGGGTTGACGGTTGGACTCGATGATCTTGGAGGTCTCTTCCAACCTTAATGATTTTCTGATTCTGTGATTCTATGATTATTCATATTCTCTTGTGCAGACTTTTTCTGGGGATTTTCTATCATGAAGTAGGACTGTAAAAACCCAATCCTCCCAAAACCCATAAACAATAATTTTCACAAGTGATAATAGGTTCACCTTTTTTATTTGTCACTTTAGGAATTTCTTTGCAAGCCATTGATTCCTGCCTCATGTCTCCAGCACAGGAGAGGGTAAACCAGTACATGGCAGATGAGCAGGAAGAGATGGTGGGGAGCAGGGAAAAGTTTTCCCTCTTAACAGCTCAGGAATTTTAGGACATGCTTGCTCTCCTCCCTCAAAAGTTCTAATTTCCTATGGCAGAAGGAGGATTTGGCTATTGTTCAACTCAGTGAAATTAGTAAATGCAAAGGTGGTATCACTCATTAGTGGAAATTGTATTCCATTATTTAGTCAAATACAGAAGAAAAATCCAGTCATGAGGCTTTAACATTCTGTCAAAAACTGAGTGAAGAAGTCAAAGAAGTCCTGATACAGTGGGAGTTACTATTAGTATCCACTGTAGACCTCCTATATTCTTACAAATGCCTTCCTGAATGAAAGATATTTCTTGCATCAAAAGGATATTTCTCTGGTAACTGTACACTGGTCCACTAGGCTTGTCCTCTGTCTCCTGGTGCTAAGGCCAAATCTGTGTAAATGAGTGCAGGACAACCTCAGAAAAATACTCATGAAAGCAGCAGGGTTTTCCCTCTCCTATGGACTTATGCCTGCATGGCCAACCAAATGTGACCAAGCATGTGGTCATGCTTCCACAGAAGACAACATGTAGCAACCTCCTCTGAACCATGAACTGGACTTCTCACCAGGTTCACTAAAGCCATCCATTCAATAGCTCTCAAAGGTGCCATATTCCATTTATACTTCTTTGTAAATTACATGGTCTTGTGATTTTCTTGTGAACTTCTGTCAGTTTGGGGGATAAGTTTTGACACAAAATGTAACATTACTGTCTACCTTAAACCCACCCTCAAGATTTTACAGCTGTGGATGGGTTGACCTCCTCAGGGTCCTGTTCATTCTGGAAACTATTCTATTTCAAGTAGAAAACTATGCCAACTGCCAAACCTATGTCCAGTGAGGTTTAGCCCTTCTGATTTATACGAATTATTTTCCTGTTTCTACTTTAACATGTCAGACTGGATGGTGAAATGGTAAAACAGACATGTTGCAGAAAAAGGACTTATCCACCCTTTTTCCCCAAAACCTGCATCTCTCTTTCAAAGAGCTTGCTTTTGATCAATGGGACTGAATCAGGTTTTGAACATTTTTTCCATTAAAATCTCACACTGAATCCATCTCCCCCCCCCCAAAAAAAAAAAAAAAACAACCAACCCCAACCAAACAAAAAAATCCAGTCCTGTTAAACTGTAAAATCCTAACAGCTTATTGTGGCCAAGAAACAAACTATATTTCCCTGAAGTACACCTTCAGCAGTCCAAATAAGACATGATTCTGTTTGACAGGACACTTTGTGGTCAATATTACTTAAGAGATCACGAGATCACTCCAATAACTCATTATGCTATGGTATCATGGCAATCCCCATGAGTTTCTGTATGCAGTAAAATTCTGCACAGTAAGTCTGTTAGATTTACTATACACACACTAATCCAGACTACCTCTCTGGATTTCCAAGAAGCAGGGCACTGTTTTTACCATCTTCCTCAGTTTAACCAAAACACGACACTTCTCCTCCATACTAAGGTAGTTTCTCAGCTCTTCATAGTTTCTATTCATATGGTCTCCATATTATAGTAATGTTGGACTAGGTACTCAGTTTCTCTTTCAATTTTTAATGGAACAATTTTACCTAATTAAGTCAAAGCTACCAGATCATCTGCAAACCAAGAGATGGATGAAAAGTGTTAACCTAATTCTGAAGCAATACTGGGAGTGTTCGAAAACTGCCAACAAATGTCCTTCTCTATGGTACCAGAATTTTATGGTGAGGAAAACAGTCAAATGTACATGACTCAAACTCTGTATGAAATCAATCAGGCCTTGCAAGCTCATCTAGAAAAGGTAAATATAGCCTATAATGTCCAACCTGGGCAGAGCTATGAAGAATCTTAAATGCTCTGACGGAAAAAAAATTATGTGTCAATACCAAACACCTACAAATTGCCTAAAAGAACTAGAAATAGATTTCTTGGATCTTTTTAATATTTTTTCTCCAGACTAGCTGGCTACCTATTACTTTAACCTATGTTTTATTTTTCAGGTTCGTTTCATCTTTAATGATCCCTTTTCAAGCCTTTCATAGAAACTCTATTTACTGAGTATTAAGTACCACCCACTTCAATTGTTCTGTTGGATGAAGGCAAACATTTTGAAGGCTTCTTTTGCTCCTCTTTGCAATTTGTGCCCTGCTCTAACTCTGCCATTGCTCCTTACTGTTACTTTTTGCTTAACCTTGTCCCGTCTCAAATTCTCAAACCTGTCTCTTCCCCAGTGTCTCTTCCCTAACACTGATCGCCTCAGCTCCTTTATTCCTTCCTCAGTCCCATCCCTTCCTCGGCCCTGGCCTCAGGCCTATCTTTTCCCTCTTCTGTTTTCAAATCCTTACAATTTGAATTCATTCCCTGGATGTTCAGGGTTTTCCAGCCTGAGCTGAGAAGCTTTGTTGTTAATTAATGCATGATCCCAACTGTACCTAAGTGCAGTAAGGCAGTGCTATGGTTTGTTTTTTATAAACTATATCAATTATGATTGTTGACCCAAATATCTGCTCTATTTTTTTTAGATCTGTCTGGAAGAAGCCCAGCTCTATATTAAATAGTAGTCTTTCCAATGTGTTTCATACTGTAAGCATCTGTGTCCAGACTGTCAAATTTCAAATCTTTGGTCTGTCTGCACAGCAGCTAGAAGAGTTGGTGATTGCAGCACAGTGATATGCCTGAGTTAGCTTTAATCTAGGTAATTCAGATAACAATAGCAAATGTGATAGCATGGACTTCAACACCTGACGGTAAAAGCCCACCAGGAATACCTTTATATTTACTTAAGGGACTGAATCTTGTGCTGTACCTTCAGGACAATTATAGCCCAAACTAGCTAGATTAAAGCCAGAGAAGGTAGCTCCTTAAATTATACCTTAGAATCACAAAGCAGGCATAGCCTTAGAGATATAATTATATATTGTTATTATATCAAAGTCATAGTCGAAAAACATGCATGTTTCATTATGACAGTAAAAAACAGACTAAATGTACAAAACAGGAAATGTATTCCAAGATGCTAAGCATGTGCATCTAAGGTCACATAAAACTACATTAATTTAGATTGTATTATTTGAGAAATTGTATGTGGTCATTGAATTAATGACTATTGTAATGAACCTCTATAAAGAGCCAGAATGAAGATTGCTCATACAGGCTTCACTTTGGCATTTCCTGACATGGTTTTTTAACTATATAACTTCAAGGTTCTCTGAAGGCAGAAGCTAGGAGGAACTTGCTTGCTTGCTTGCTTGCTTGCTTTATCTCTTTCTCTCTTTCTTTCTCTCTTTCTCCCTCCCTCCCTCCCTCCCTCCCTCCCTTCCTTCCTCCCTTCCTCCCTTCCTCCCTTCCTCTCCTTAAATGGCATCCAGATAAGAAAACCCTACACTTAAAAAGAATTCTAACCATGTTTATACAGGGAAAGACCAAACACACTCTAAAACCAGATTATTATTTTTCAGAACTTTCAGGGCTTCATACCACACAGAAGTCAGGAAGGGTTTTATCCTCCCACACACACTGAAATTTGGATTGACATTTTTTCAGTGCTCATTAGCAAAGAAAGTCAGAGAAACATGAGGAACAATATTATCTGTTATACTAATAAAGCAAGTTGAAATTTTACTTAGTGATGACAGTGTTTGCTATTTTCTACTCACCACATAAAAAAATAAATTTTTCAAAGAGACTGAATTTTTATTTTAAATTATAGGACAAAAGCTAACTGTGGTTTTATTGGCAAGGTAGTATTTGGTTCTCTAGTCACACGCTGACAATGACAATCATTGACAGCTCTTCATTTCTGCTAGTTTAGGGCTTGATTCTGCAATGTTGAACACTTAAAGCAATAAAACAATGAAAAAAAAAGACAGTACTTTACAAAATATTCAGTTCTTAGTGATTAATAAACATTTCCAATAAAACAAAATTTATAATAAATGTGAACTCTGTAATTTCAGAGTCATAACTTCAGACATTATGACTTCAGACATTATGACTCTGTAAGAGTCATAGACTCATAGAACCATAAAATGGTTTGGGTTGGAAAGGACCTTTAAAGGTCATCTAGTCCAACCCCCCTGCCGTGGGCAGGGACATCTTCAACTAGATCAGGTTGCTCAGAGCCCCGTCCAACCTGACTTTGAACGTTTCCAGGGATGGGGCATCCACCACCTCTCTGGGCAACCTGTGCCAGTGTTTCACCACCCAAATCATAAAAAATTTCTTCCTTATATCTAGTCTGAACTATGTCAGCAGCTGTTGTGTATAAAGGTAGTATTTGCCACTTTTCATTTCTGTAGTTTCCCAAAAGGCTTGTCGTGGGAATCATACTTCACATGTCCCTATTCGTAAATGAAGAAACTCATGTATGTGCAGGTATATTCCTCCACAGCTTAGTGATAAAGCCTGTCCAGTGGTTTCTCAGGCCTCTCCTTTCCCTGTTTTTCAGTTGTATTCACACACTACCCTGTTTAACAGCCAAAGATCATGAAATATTAGGAAAGCACATTATCCCACCCTCACTGAATGTAACAGGCATTTCTTAAACCATATTCTAGCCTTTGAATCTAGTGTTAGCTGAGGAATTTGATGTACTTTGAATACTTCAAAATTTCACTGAGATTGACCCTCTGCTATTATACAAAAACTTTCAGGAATTGTTTCCAGTCTCAGATCTTGAGCCTCCCTTCGCATTTCTATGAAGCTCCTGAGTGCATTCAACTCTGATTAATATTGGCAAATCATAGCTTGAGCTGTCTCATATTTTAACCCCAGTTAAACAACAGTATATGAAGAAAAAGATATGCAACACTACCAGTGTCCTCACAAACCAGCAACAAAAAGCTTCATCTCTACTGAGAAGAGACAATTCCAGGGAACATTCTCAGCTATTATTTAGACAAGTTGCTGATAAAACAGGCAACAAAGATACAATAGTATAAAGGTTGTCTGTGTTCACCAAAAATCAGGTTTCTAGTTAGGCTATCAGTTCATTTCTCCTGCACTTCTGAACAGCTATTGCATTGCAATAATTTTCAAATGCTGTTAAATTGGGCTGTTTCAAGCAGTTTTAGAAATATAAAAATGCTTGTTTAGAAACACAAAAAAGTTCCTCTTTCTGATCCCCCTAAACACCCAGACTTAACCTCACAATCTGTCATATTGACTGAATCCAGAACACATGGATAAAATATTTAATCTCTTTGAAAATGCATTAATATGAAATTAACATTTCCATAATGACAGATGGGCTACCTAAACTTCCTTCCATGAAGAAAAGATGAGCACAATTCTGCATAGCTAGAGTGTGGCTGCACGCTAAATGAGCCTAGTAGGTGCCTTTGCAGCAGTGACATACTGGAAAGAAATATTTGGTATTTTTAGGACACAAGTTCCTGGCTCTATTAATCTGTAACAGTGGTGACCAGCTCTTTTGGGTGCTTTGGTGCTGAGCCTCCATTCAAAGTATATAAATAAGGGTGACAGCAGGCACTGATTAGGAAAAAAGAGGAGCACGATCAGTGTTGCTCTAGCAACATCACTGGCTTATGAATAGTGCAGCACCAAGTGGAGTAATTCCCTCACTCTTCACATGCCCACATTCCTGGAGATGAGTGTTTTGAACACATCATAGGGAAGACAGATAGCAGAGGATCTGGTTGGTGGTGTGATTTAACTTTTATAAAAGTTTTGGGTTTTTTTTTACAAGTTTATCTTTGGCAAGAAATTAAATTAGACTGTACACCATACAGCACTTGCTAAAATGTGTTTGATCCCTGGGGTATAAAGCTATGCAGTTTTGTGCTGCTATATTAGGGTTTTTTTACAAAGGACCATATACATCCTTTTGTTGGCCAGCTATAGAATTTCATAGGGGCATTGTAGACCCTACAAGATATTTTCTACATTCACAATTACAGAAGTTCCCCACACATTCTAATGGATTGCTTTCTTTATGCTCAATATGGCATTCACTGCAGTGACTCATGAATACTTTAATGCACTTAATGTAGTTAGTTCTATCTGTTGTCCCTGCAGTAAATCTGAAGGAGTCTGCAGGAGGAAGAAGGGGTGTAAATGAAAATATTTTATAATTTACATTATTTCATAATATATATAATATTTTCTATTTAAAATAAAAATCCTAATTTATTTTTTAATGTGGGTTGGTTTTCTTTTTTTTTTTTTTTTATCTACTAATCACAGAAATACGTGGGCAGGAGTAACAGCTCCCTTCTTGACAGGCTGCACATTCAAGACAGTAGGAAATTTGAGGCTGACTCTCTTCTCTCTCTCTCACCTGTGATAGCTCTTTTAGTTTGTTTGTCCTCTTGGAAGACATTTTCCTTTCATTTCATATTTGGTTTTCTATAGCCTTTTCATTTTAATTCATTTGTGAGTAATACCAGTCAGAAATCTGTTTATGCAGACACCTTCATAGTTTCATCAAGGCAAACAAACAGTTTTTATTACCTGGATGGGTAATACATAGGTATTTAACTGTAGGTGCCTTGTGTATGCATACCAACATGTGTGAACATGTATAGTGCTGTGCATGTTGCGATTCATCAAACTTTAATCATAAACATGTTTTTCCCTCACAAATATATGTTCAGATTTATTTTAAAATGTGAAATTGGACAAAATGTCATCTTTTCTTTTGGCAGATCCATATAGCTGAAATGGGAAAATTTCAGAGGATCTGAGATACTTTTTCATATATCAGCCAGCAAAGTTCCCAGTCTAATTCCTATTCAAAATTTAAGCTATTGTACAGTTATTATTTAGATGTGAGTCTGTAGACTGGGATTATATACACTTAATACTTCTTAAGCATTCACTGAAGTTGTGAATTCAGACATTAGCTTCTCACAAGCATCCTTTGATTTAAATTTCTTAAATTCTCAATTCTACATTTTAGTCCCAGTGTGGTGCAGGTTCCTAAAATTCACTTTTGCTCAAATTCAGACAACGTTATCACAAAAACTCTGGCTAGACATTTTCACTTTAAAAACATGCTTAGGTCTTGAAAGCTGTACTCCTGCAATATATCCAGAGACTCTGTCATGTTGTGGAGCAAGGTGGTTCAGATCCTGAGTTCCAGACAAGACTGTGAAGGATTTGCGTACAAGTTTCCCTGTGTCTAAATCTCTAGTCCTGTAGATATGCTCACAGCGTACTTTACGTAGAATGACAGTGTTTGAGCCAATGACTCTCTAATGCAAAATTCTTCTATAGCAGTGAGAACAAGGGCTGGATTCCCCCCACTCAGGCAGGGTTCTCTTCCAGTTACAGCATTCATGCTGTTTTTTGCTAACACTCCTTCTGACTGTGAATCTTACATCCTTTATGCAGTGGCTGATTAAGCAGAAGAGACAAGCAGTGTAGCACAGTCCTGAACTTAATTTAATTTGGTGTTTAGCATATTCATCTGCAGAATTTAAAGATGCCAGTTGAAACCCCTCAGACTGAAGACCCATTAGAACTCAGCTTTCCCACCTTCTTGGGCCAGAAATCTAGACACTACATTAGTATGCAAGAGGAAGGCAGAACTTCCTTCTTGGCTTCATTTGAAGACAAAACAGCAGTCTAGCTGTCTGCAAAGAAAAGGGAACAATTAGTGCCAAAATCCATGAAGCCTACCAATAAATACAGTTTATGCAAGTATCCATCACAGAGAGATGCCAAAGGTTGAGAAAAAGAAAACTTCTTAGACATATCTTTTTCTTAAGTGATTCTTATAACCCAATAATCTCATTAATTGTCAACCTGCTCAGAGCACTGCTGTTATAAATTCCAGGGCGCTGAACACTCGCTATGCACTCTGTAGCGGATATGCCTATCCTAAATTAAGCTTCTGAATTTAACTTCCCCATACTTGAATTTATAAGTTTTGGGCACCATGGTAGTGCCAAAGTGCTCTTCCAGTTGCATGCCATGACATAGAGAGTATTGAAATAATCCTCTGCTGACAGTTGATAACATATTTCAGCACAGCATAATTGTTTTTTATGTCAGCAGAATTTATACCAGAAAAACTTGCTTACTTTTTTGTTGTTGTTGTTTCATCATTTATCTTTATTTTCATAATTAACTACTACAATTGGAAAAATCATTATTAACATTGGGAAGAAGTTCTGAAATTTTCTCTGGTGCATATTTCCTCTCTCTTGTTCTCTTTAACTTCCCCTGGGCTTTACAGTGATAATGGCTTTGCCTGGTAGTGCCTAAGAACTACAAAGACAACAATCCATGCATTAGATGTTTTTAGAAGGCCAAAGTCTTTTCTTAAGCAAATGAAAAAGAAATGGGGGGGGGGGGGGGGGGGGGGGGGGGGGGGGGGG